>NC_053023.1:741684989-741984989 GCF_003073215.2 Triticum urartu
GATTATAAAGGTGCTCTACAGGTGTCTCCGATGGTACTTGTTGAGTTGGCATAGATCGAGATTAGGATTTTTAACTCCGATTGTCGGAGAGGTATCTCTGGGCCCTCTCGGTAATGCACATCACTATAAGCCTTGCAAGTATTGTAACTAATGAGTTAGTTGCGGGATGATGTACTACAAAACGAGTAAAGAGACTTGCCTGTAACGAGACTGAACTGGGTATTGAGATACCGACAATCGAATCTCGGGCAAGTAACATACCGATGACAAAGGGAACAACGTATGTTGTTATGCGGTTTGATCGATAAAGATCTTCGTAGAATATGTAGGAGCCAATATGAGCATCCAGGTTCCGCTATTGGTTATTGACCGGAGACGTGTCTCGGTCATGTCTACATAGTTCTTGAACCCGTAGGGTCCGCATATACTTGGCCATGGGCAGCCCGGCCCGGCCCAGTCGGCCCGACCCGACCCGGCCCGAAAAAGCCCGGCCTGACCTTGTCCATGGGCCGGGCCGGGCCCGGGCTCGTCGATTTCACCATTTAAGGAAGAGGCCCGGCCCGTGGCCCGAGGCCCGACGGGCTTTTGGTGTGATGGGACGGGCTCGGGCCCGATTTTTAGGCTCGATGGTCGGGCCGGGCCAGGCTCGGGCCTAGGTTTTTTGCATCGGGCTTTGGTTGGAACATCCCGAAGCCCAACCCGGCCCGAGGAATGGCCAGGTATAGGTCCGCACGCTTAAAGTTCGGTGACGATCGGTATTATGAGTTTTTTGTGTTTTGATGTACCGAAGGTAGTTCGGAGTCCTGGGTGAGATCGAGGACATGACGAGGAGTCTCGAAATGGTCGAGATGTAAAGATCGATACATTGGACGACTATGATCGGACACCGGAAAGGTTCCGGAAGGTTTCGGACATATACCGGAGTACCAGGGGTTACCGGAACCCCCCGGGGGGCTTAATGGGCTTACATGGGCCTTAGTGGAAATAGAGGGAAGCAAGGGGAGTGTAGGGCGCCCCCCAAGGCCCAAACCGAATTGGTTTAGGGCAAGGGGGGCGGTCCCCTCTTTCCTTCTCCTCCTCTCCCTTTCCTTCCCCCTCTCCTACTCCTACTAGGAAAAGGAGGAGTCCTACTCCTAGTGGGAGTAGGACTCCCCCTCTTGGCGCGCCTCTCCCTAGCCGGCCGCCTCCTCCCCCTTGCTCCTTTATATACGGGGGCAGGGGGGCACCCAGACACAACAATTGATCATTGATCTCTTAGCCATGTGTGGTGCCCCCCTCCACCATAATCCACCTCGATCATATCATAGCAGTGCTTAGGCGAAACCCTGCGTCGGTAGCATCACCATCACCGTCACCACGCTGTCGTGCTGACGAAACTCTCCTGTGAAGCTTTGCTGGATCGGAGCTCACGGGACGTCATCGAGTTGAACGTGTGCTGAACTCGGAGGTGCCGTGCGTTCGGTACTTGGATCGGTCGGATCGTGAAGCCATACGACTGCATCAACCGCGTTGTGCTAACGCTTCCGCATTCGGTCTACGAGGGTACGTGCACACACTTTCCCCTCTCGTTGCTATGCATCACCATGATCCTGTGTGTGCGTAGGATTTTTTTGAAATTACTACGTTCCCCAACAGTGGCATCCGAGCCTGGTTTTATGCGTCGATGTTATATGCACGAGTAGAACACAAGTGAGTTGTGGGCGATACAAGTCATACTGCTTACCAGCATGTCACACTTTGGTTCGGCGGTATTGTTGGATGAAGCGGCCCGGACCGACATTACGCGTACGCTTACGCGAGACTGGTTCTACCGACGTGCTTTGCACACAGGTGGCTGGTGTTGGGGAACGTAGTAATTTCAAAAAAAATTCCTACGCACACGCAAGATCATGGTGATGCATAGCAACGAGAGAGGAGAGTGTTGTCTACGTACCCTCGTAGACCGACAACGGAAGCGTTATCACAACGCGGTTGATGTAGTCGTACGTCTTCACGGCCTGACCGATCAAGCACCGAAACTACGGCACCTCCGAGTTCTAGCACACGTTCAGCTCGATGACGATCCCCGGACTCCGATCCAGCAGAATGTCGGGAAAGAGTTCCGTCAGCACGACGGCGTGGTGACGATCTTGATGTTCTACCATCGCAGGGCTTCGCCTAAGCACCGCTACAATATTATCGAGGATTATGGTGGAGGAGGGCACCGCACACGGCTAATAGATCTCAAGGATCAATTGTTGTGTCTAGAGGTGCCCCCCTGCCCCCGTATATAAAGGAGCAAGGGGGAGGGGCGGCCAGCCAGGAGGAGGCGCGCCAGGGAGAAGTCCTACTCCTACCGGGAGTAGGACTCCCTCCTTTCCTTGTCCAACTAGGAGAGGGGGAAGGAAGGGAGAGAGGAGAGAAAGGAAAGGGGGGCACTGCCCCTCCCTCCTTGTCCAATTCGGACTAGAGGGGGAGGGGCGCGCAGCCTGCCCTGGCCGCCCCTCCTTTGCTCCACTTTGGGCCCATGAGGCCCATTAACCCCCCGGGGGGTTCCGGTAACCCTCGGTACTCTGTTTTATATCCGATAACTCCCGGAACCATTCCTGTGTCCGAATATAGTCGTCCAATATATCAATCTTTATGTCTCGACTATTTCGAGACTCCTTGTTACGTCCGTGATCACATCCGGGACTCCGAACAACCTTTGGTACATCAAAATATATAAACTCATAATGAAACTTTCATCGTAACGTTAAGCGTGCGGACCCTACGGGTTCGAGAACAATGTAGACATGACCGAGACACGTCTCCGGTCAATAACCAATAGCGGAACCTGGATGCTCATATTGGTTCCTACATATTCTACGAAGATCTTTATCGGTCAGACCGCATAACAACATACGTTGTTCCCTTTGTCATCGGTATGTTACTTGCTCGAGATTTGATCGTCGGTATCTCAATACCTAGTTCAATCTCGTTACCGACAAGTCTCTTTACTCGTTCCGTAATACATCATACCGCAACTAACTTATTAGTTGCAATGCTTGCAAGGCTTATGTGATGTGCATTACCGAGAGGGCCCAGATTGGAGTGACAAATCCTAATCTCGAAATACGCCAACTCAACAAGTACCATCGGAGACACCTGTAGAGCACCTTTATAATCACCCAGTTACGTTGTGACGTTTGGTAGCAACGGGAGTTGCATAATCTCATAGTCAGAGGAACATGTATAAGTCATGAAGAAAGCAATAGCAACATACTAAACGATCAAGTGCTAAGCTAACGGAATGGGTCATGTCAATCAGATCATTCATCTAATGATGTGATCCCGTTAATCAAATAACAACTCTTTGTCCATGGTTAGGAAACATAACCATCTTTGATTAACGAGCTAGTCAAGTAGAGGCATACTAGTGACACTCTGTTTGTCTATGTATTCACACATGTATTATGTTTCCGGTTAATACAATTCTAGCATGAATAATAAACATTTATCATGAAATAAGGAAATAAATAATAACTTTATTATTGCCTCTAGGGCATATTTCCTTCATCCCACTTGCACTAGAGTCAATAATCTAGATTACACAGTAATGATTCTAACACCCATGGAGCCTTGGTGTTGATCATGTTTTGCTCGTGGAAGAGGCTTAGTCAGCGGGTCTGCAACATTCAGATCCATATGTATCTTGCAAATTTCTATGTCTCCCACTTGGACTAAATCCCGAATGGAATTGAAGCGTCTCTTGATGTGCTTGGTTCTCTTGTGAAATCTGGATTCCTTTGCCAAGGCAATTGCACCAGTATTGTCACAAAAGATTTTCATTGGACCCGATGCACTAGGTATGACACCTAGATCGGATATGAACTCCTTCATTTGCTGCTTCCGAAGCAGCTATGTACTCTGCTTCACATGTAGATCCCGCCACGACGCTTTGTTTAGAACTGCACCAACTGACAGCTCCACCGTTCAGTAAAAACACGTATCCGGTTTGCGATTTAGAATTGTCCGGATCAGTGTCAAAGCTTGCATCAATGTAACCATTTACGATGAGCTCTTTGTCACCTCCATATACGAGAAACATATCCTTAGTCCTTTTCAGGTATTTCAGGATGTTCTTGACCGCTGTCCAGTGATCCACTCCTGGATTACTTTGGTACCTCCCTGCTAGACTTATAGCAAGGCACACATCAGGTCTGGTACACAGCATTGCATACATGGTAGAGCCTATGGCTGAAGCATAGGAAACATCTTTCATTTTCTCTCTATCTTCTGCGGTGGTCGGACATTGAGTCTTACTCAACTTCACACCTTGTAATACAGGCAAGAACCCTTTCTTTGCTTGATCCATTTTGAACTTCTTCAAAACTTTGTCAAGGTATGTGCTTTGTGAAATTCCAATTAAGCGTCTTGATCTATCTCTATAGATCTTAATGCCCAATATGTAAGCAGCTTCACCGAGGTCTTTCATTGAAAAACTCTTATTCAAGTATCCCTTTATGCTATCCAGAAATTCTATATCATTTCCAATCAATAATATGTCATCCACATATAATATCAGAAATGCTACAGAGCTCCCACTCACTTTCTTGTAAATACATGCTTCTCCAAAAGTCTGTACAAAACCAAATGCTTTGATCACACTATCAAAGCGTTTATTCCAACTCCGAGAGGCTTGCACCAGTCCATAAATGGATCGCTGGAGCTTGCACACTTTGTTAGCTCCCTTTGGATCGACAAAACCTTCTGGTTGCATCATATACAACTCTTCTTCCAGAAATCCATTCAGGAATGCAGTTTTAACATCCATTTGCCAAATTTCATAATCATAAAATGCGGCAATTGCTAACATGGTTCGGACAGACTTAAGCATCGCTACGGGTGAGAAGGTCTCATCGTAGTCAATCCCTTGAACTTGTCGAAAACCTTTTGCAACAAGTCGAGCTTTATAGACAGTAACATTACCATCAGCGTCAGTCTTCTTCTTGAAGATCCATTTATTCTCAATTGCTTGCCGATCAACGGGCAAGTCAACCAAATCCCACACTTTGTTCTCATACATGGATCCCATCTCAGATTTCATGGCTTCTAGCCATTTTGCGGAATCTGGGCTCACCATCGCTTCTTCATAGTTCGTAGGTTCATCATGATCTAGTAGCATGACTTTCAGAATAGGATTACCATACCACTCTGGTGCGGATCTTACTCTGGTTGATCTATGAGGTTCGGTAGTAACTTGATCTGAAGTTTCATGATCAATATCATTAGCTTCCTCACTAATTGGTGTAGGTGTCACAGAAACCGGTTTCTGTGATGTACTACTTTCCAATAAGGGAGTAGGTATAGTTACCTCATCAAGTTCTACTTTTCTCCCACTCACTTCTTTCGAGAGAAACTCCTTTTCTAGAAAGGATCCATTCAAAGCAACGAATATATTGCCTTCGGATCTGTGATAGAAGGTGTACCCAACATTTTCTTTTGGGTATCCTATGAAGACGCACTTCTCCGATTTGAGTTAGAGCTTATCAGGTTGAAACTTTTTCACATAAGCATTGCAACCTCAAACTTTAAGAAACGACAGCTTAGGTTTCTTGCCAAACCATAGTTCATACGGTGTCGTCTCAACGGATTTAGATGGTGCCCTATTTAACGTGAATGCAGCTGTCTCTAATGCATAACCCCAAAACGATAGTGGTAGATCGGTAAGAGACATCATAGATCGCACCATATCTAATAAAGTATGGTTATGACGTTCGGACACACCATTATGCTGTGGTGTTCCAAGTGGCGTGAGTAGTGAAGCTATTTCACATTGTTTTTAACTGAAGGCCAAACTCGTAACTCTAATATTTTACTGCTGCGATCATATCGTAGAAACTTTTGTTTTTGTTACGATGATTCTCCACTTCACTCTGAAATTCTTTGAACTTTTCAAATGTTTTAGACTTGTGTTTCATCAAGTAGATATACTCATATCTGCTCAAATCATCTGTGAAGATCAGAAAATAATGATACCTGCCACGAGCCTCAATATTCATCGGACCACATACATCAGTATGTATGATTTCCAACAAATCTGTTGCTCGCTCCATTGTTCCGGAGAACGGAGTCTTAGTCATCTTGCCCATGAGGCATGGTTCGCAAGCATCAACTGATTCATAATCAAGTGATTCTAAAAGCCCATCAGCATGGATTTTCTTCATGCGCTTTACACCAATATGACCTAAACGGCAGTGCCACAAATAAATTGCACCATCATTATTAACTTTGCATCTTTTGGTTTCAATATTATGAATATGTGTATCACTACGATCGAGATCCAATGAACCATTTTCATTGGGTGTGTAACCATATAAGGTTTTATTCATGTAAACAGAACAACAATTTATTCTCTTATTTAAATGAATAACCGTATTGCAATAAACATGATCAAATCACATTCATGCTCAACGCAAACACCAAATAACACTTATTTAGGTTCAACACTAATCCCAAAAGTATAGAGAGTGTGTGATGATGATCATATCAATCTTGGAACCACTTCCAACACACATCGTCACTTCACCCTTAACTAGTCTATGTTCATTCTCCAACTCCCGTTTCGAGTTACTACTCTTAGCAACTGAACCAGTATCAAATACCGAGGGGTTGCTACGAACACTAGTAAAATACACATCAATAATCTGTATATCAAATATACCTTTGTTCACTTTGCCATCCTTCTTATCCGCCAAATACTTGGGGCAGTTCCGCTTCCAGTGACCAGTCCCTTTGTAGTAGAAGCACTTAGTCTCAGGCTTAGGACCAGACTTGGGCTTCTTCACTTGAGCAGCAACTTGCTTGCCGTTCTTCTTGAAGTTCCCCTTCTTCCCTTTGCCCTTTTCTTGAAACTAGTGGTCTTGTCTACCATCAACACTTGATATTTTTCTTGATTTCTACCTTCGTCGATTTCAGCATTATGAAGAGCTTGGGAATCGTTTCCGTTATCCCTTGCATATCATAGTTCATCACGAAGTTCTACTAACTTGGTGATGGTGACTAGAGAATTCTGTCAATCACTATTTTATCTGGAAGATTAACTCCCACTTGATTCAAGCGATTGTAGTACCCAGACAATCTGAGCACATGCTCACTGCTTGAGCTATTCTCCTCCATCTTTTAGCTATAGAACTTGTTGGAGACTTCATATCTCTCAACTCGGGTATTTGCTTGAAATATTAACTTCAACTCCTGGAACATCTCATATGGTCCATGACGTTCAAAACGTCTTTGAAGTCCCGATTCTAAGCCGTTTAAGCATGGTGCACTAAACTATCAAGTAGTCATCATATTGGAGCTAGCCAAATGTTCATAACATCTACATCTGCTCCTGCAATAGGTTTGTCACCTAGCGGTGCATCAAAGACATAATTCTTCTGTGCAGCAATGAGGATAAACCTCAGATCACAGATCCAATCCGCATCATTGCTACTAACATCTTTCAACTTAGTTTTCTCTAGGAACATATCAAAAATAAAACAATCTACAATCAAACATAGACAAGCAAGATACTTTCAGGTACTAAGTTCATGATAAATTAAAGTTTAATTAATCATATTACTTAAGAACTCCCACTTAGATAGACATCTCTCTAATCCTCTAAGTGATCACGTGATCCAAATCAACTAAACCATGTCCGATCATCACGTGAGATGGAGTAGTTTCAATGGTGAACATCACTATGTTGATCATATCTACTATATGATTCACGCTCGACCTTTCGGTCTCAGTGTTCCGAGGCCATATCTGCATATGCTAGGCTCGTCAAGTTTAACCTGAGTATTCCGCGTGTGCAACTTTTTGCACCCATTGTATTTGAACGTAGAGCCTATCACACCTGATCATCACATGGTGTCTCAGCACGAAGAACTTTCGCAACGGTTGCATACTCAGGGAGAACACTTCTTGTTAATTTAGTGAGAGATCATCTTATAATGCTACCGTCAATCAAAGCAAGATAAGATGCATAAAAGATAAACATCACATGCAATCAATATAAGTGATATGATATGGCCATCATCATCTTGTGCTTGTGATCTCCATCTCCGAAGCATCGTCATGATCACCATCGTCACCGGCGCGACACCTTGATCTCCATCGTAGCATCGTTGTCGTCTCGCCAATCTTATGCTTCCACGACTATTGCTACCGCTTAGTGATAAAGTAAAGCATTACAGGGTGTTTGCATTGCATACAATAAAGCGACAACCATATTGCTCCTGCCAGTTGCCGATAATTCGGTTACAAAAACATGATCATCTCATACAATAAAATTTAGCATCATGTCTTGACCATATCACATCACAACATGCCCTGCAAAAACAAGTTAGACGTCCTCTACTTTGTTGTTGCAAGTTTTACGTGGCTGCTACGGGCTTAAGTAAGAACCGTTCTTACCTACGCATCAAAACCACAACGATAGTTTGTCAAGTTGGTGCTGTTTTAACCTTCGCAAGGACTGGGCGTAGCCACACTTGGTTCAACTAAAGTTGGAGAAACTTACACCCGCCAGCCACCTGTGTGCAAAGCACGTCGGTAGAACCAGTCTCGCGTAAGCGTACACGTAATGTCGGTCCGGGCCACTTCATCCAACAATACCGCCGAACCAAAGTATGACATGCTGGTAAGCAGTATGACTTATATCGCCCACAACTCACTTGTGTTCTACTCGTGCACAACATCAACGCATAAAACCTAGGCTCTGATACCACTGTTGGGGAACGTAGTAATTTCAAAAAATTTCCTACACACACGCAAGATCATGGTGATGCATAGCAACGAGAGAGGAGAGTGTTGTCCATGTACCCTCGTAGACCGAAAGCGGAAGCGTTAGCACAACGCGGTTGATGTAGTTATACGTCTTCACGGCTCGACCGATCAAGCACCAAAACTACGACACCTTCGAGTTCTAGCACATGTTCAGCTCGATGACGACCCCTGGACTCCGATCCAGCAGAATGTTGGGGAAGAGTTCCGTCAGCATGACGGCGTGGTGACGATCTTGATGTTCTACTGTCACAGGGCTTTGCCTAAGCACCACTACAATATTATCGAGGATTATGCTGGAGGGGGGCACCGCACACGGCTGAGAGATCAATGATCAATTGTTGTGTCTTTGGGGTGCCCCCCTGCACCCGTATATAAAGGAGCAAGGGAGGAGGAGGCCGGCCCTAGGAAGGGGCGCGCCAAGTGTGGAGTCCTACTAGGACTCCCTAGTCCTAGTAGGATTCCACCTCCCATATGGAATAGGAAAAGAGGAAGGGAAAAGGAGAAGGAAGGAAGGGGGTGCCCCCCTTCCCTAGTCCAATTCGGACCAGACCAAGGGGAGGGGTGCGGCCACCCTTGAGGCCCTTTTCCTTCTTTCCCGTACGGCCCAATAAGGCCCAATACGTATTCCCGTAACTCTCCGGTACTCCGAAAAATACCCGAATCACTCCGGAACCTTTCCAGTGTCCAAACATAGTCATCCAATATATTGATCTTTAAGTCTCAACCATTTCGAGACTCCTCATCATGTCCCCGATCTCATCCAGGACTCCAAACTACCTTTGGTACATCAAAACACAAAAAACTCATAATACCGATCGTCAACGAACTTTAAGCGTGCGGACCCTACGGGTTCGAGAACTATGTAGACATGACCGAGACACGTCTTTGGTCAATAACCAATAGCGGAACCTGGATGCTCATATTGGCTCCTACATATTATACGAAGATCTTTATCGGCCAAACCGCATAACAACATACGTTGTTCCCTTTCTCAGCGGTATGTAACTTGCCCGAGATTCGATCGTCGGTATCTCAATACCTAGTTCAATCTCGTTACCGGCAAGTCTCTTTACTCGTTCCGTAATACATCATCCTGCAACTAACTTATTAGTTGCAATGCTTCCAAGGCTTATGTGATGTGCATTACCGAGAGGGCCCAGAGAAACCTCTCCGACAATCGGAGTGACAAATCCTAATCTTGAAATACGCCAACCCAACAAGTACCTTCGGAGACACCTGTAGAGCACCTTTATAATCACCCAGTTACGTTGTGACGTTTGGTAGCACACAAAGTGTTCCTCCGGTAAACGGGAGTTGCATAATCTCATAGTCATAGGAACATGTATAAGTCATGAAGAAAGCAATAGCAACAAACTAAACGATCAAGTGCTAAGCTAACAAAATGGGTCAAGTCAATCACATCATTCTCCTAATGATGTGATCCGTTAATCAAATGACAACTCATGTCTATGGTTAGGAAACATAACCATCTTTGATCAACGAGCTAGTCAAGTAGAGGCATACTAGTGACACTATGTTTGTCTATGTATTCACACATGTATTATGTTTCCGGTTAATACAATTCTAGCATGAATAATAAACATTTATCATGATATAAGGAAATAAATAATAACTTTATTATTGCCTCTAGGGCATATTTCCTTCAGCTGGCGGGTGTCAGTTTCTCCAACTTTAGTTGAACCGAGTGTGGCTACGCCCGGTCCTTGCGAAGGTTAAAACAACACTAACTTGATGAACTATCGTTGTGGTTTTGATGCATAGGTAAGAACGGTTCTTGCTCAGCCCGTAGCAGCCATGTAAAACTTGCACCAACAAAGTAGAGGACATCTAACTTGTTTTTGCAGGGCTTGTTGTGATGTGATATTGTCAAGATGTTATGAGATATAAGTTTTTGTATGAGATTATCATGTTTTGTTGAAATTATCGGCAACTGGCAAAAGCCTTATGGTTGTCTCTCTATTGCATAAGATGCAAGTGCCATGTAATTGCTTTACTTTATGTCTATGCGATAGCAATAGTTGCACAAGCAATAGCTGGCAAGATGACCATGTGACGACACGTTGATAAAATATCAAGATGATGGAGATCATGGTGTCATACCGGTGACAATGGATATCATGAAAGTACTTTGCAGATGGAGATCAAAAGCACAAGATGATGATGGCCATATCATGCCACATATTTGGATTGCATGTGATGTTTATCTTTTATACATGTTATTTTGCTTAGTTCGGCGGTAGCATTATAAGATGATATCTCACTAAATTTCAAGGTACAAGTGTTCTCCCTGAGTATGCACCGTTGCCAAAGTTCATCGTGCCGAGACATGACGTGATGATCGGGTGTGATAAGCTCTACGTTCACATACAACGGGTGCAAGCCAGTTTTGCACATGCATAAATACTTGGGTTAAATTTGACGAGCCTAGCATATGCAGATATGGCCTCGGAACACTGAGACCGAAAGGTCGAGTGTGAATCATATAGTAGATATGATCAACATAGTGATGTTCACCATTGAAAACTACTCCATCTCACGTGATGATCGGACATGGTTTAGTTGATTTGGATCACATGATCATTTAGATGACTAGAGGGATGTCTATATAAGTGGGAGTTCTTAAGTAATATGATTAATTGAACTTTAATTTATCATGAACTTAGTCCTGATAGTATTTGCATAACTATGTTGTAGATCAATAGCTCGCGATGTAGCTCCCAATTTATTTTGATATATGTTCCTAGAGAAAAACTAAGTTGAAAGATGTTAGTAGCAATGATGCGGATTGGATCCGTGATCTGAGGATTATCCTCATTGCTGCACAGAAGAATTATGTCCTTGATGCACCGCTAGGTGACAGACCGATTGCAAGAGCAGATGCAGACGTTATGAACGTTTGACGAGCTCGATATGATGACTACTTGATAGTTTAGTGCACCATGCTTTACGGCTTAGAATCGGAGCTTCAAAGACGTTTTGAACACCATGGAGCATATCAGATGTTCCAAGAGTTGAAATTAGTATTTCAGACTCATGCCCATGTCGAAAGGTATGAGACCTTTGACAAGCACTTTGCCTACAAGATGGAGGAGAATAGCTCAGCTAATGAGCACGTGCTCAGAATGTCTGAGTACTAAAATCACTTGAATCAAGTGGGAGTTAATCTTCTAGATAAGATAGTGATTGACAGAGTTCTCTAGTCACTATCACCAAGTTACTAGAACTTCGTGATGAACTATCATATGCAAGGGATAACGAAAATGATTCCCAATCTCTTCGTGATGCTGAAATCGACAAAGGTAGAAATCAAGAAAAAATCAAGTGTTGATGGTTGACAAGACCACTAGTTTCAAGTAAAAGGGTAAGGGAAAGAAAGGGAACTTCAAGAATAATGGCAAGCAAGTTGCCACTCCCATGAAGAAGCCCAAAGCTAGACCCAAGCCTGAGACTGAGTGCTTCTACTGCAAAGGAAATGGTCTGTGGAAGTGGAACTGCCCTAGATACTTTGCGGATAAGAAGGATGGAAAAGTGAACAAAGGTATATTTGATATACATGATGTGTACTTTACTAGTGTGTATAGAAAACCCCTCGGTATTTGATATTGGTTCAGTTTCTAAAAGTAGTAACTCAAAACGGGAGTTGCAAAATAAACAAAAGACTTGTTGAGGGCGAGGTGACGATGTGTGTTGGAAGTAATTCCAAAGGTTGATAAGATCAACATCGCACACTCTCTTTACCTTCGGGATTAGTGTTGAACCTAAAATAAATGTTATTTGGTGTTTGCGTTGAGCATAATATGATTGGATCATGTTTATTGCAATACGGTTATTCATTTAAGTCAAAGAATAATTTTTATTCTATTTACATGAATAAAACCTTCTGTGGTCATACACCCAAGGTGAATGGTTTATTGAATCTTGATTGTAGTGATACACATATTTATAATATTGAAGCCAAAAGATGCAAAGTTAATAATTATAGTGCAACTTATTTGTGGCACTGCCGTTTAGGTCATATTGGTGTAAAGCGCATGACGAAACTCCACGCTGATGGGCTTTTGGAACCACTTGATTATGAATCACTTGATGCTTGCGATGTTGGAAATATGCCCTAGAGGCAATAATAAAATGATTATTATTATATTTCCTTGTTCATGATAATTGTCTATTGTTCATGCTATAATTGTGTTATCCGGAAATCATAATACATGTGTGAATACATAGACCACAACATGTCCCTTGTGAGCCTCTAGTTGACTAGCTCATTGATCGATAGATGGTTACGGTTTCCTGACCATGGACATTGGATGTCATTGATAACGGGATCACATCATTAGGAGAATGATGTGATGGACAAGACCCAATCCTAAGCATAGCACAAGATCGTGTAGTTCGTCTGCTAGAGCTTTTCTAAGTGTCAAGTATCATTTCCTTAGACCATGAGATTGTGCAACTCCCGGATACCGTAGGAGTGCTTTGGTATGACGGAGAGGTATCTCTGGGCCCACTCGGTAATGCATCATCATAATGAGCTCAGTGTGACTAAGTAGTTGGTCACGGGATCATGCATTACGGAACGAGTAAAGTGACTTGCCGGTAACGAGATTGAACGAGGTATTGGGATACCGACGATCGAATCTCGGGCAAGTAACGTACCGATTGACAAAGGGAATTGTATACGGGATTGCTTGAATCCTCGACGTCGTGGTTCATCCGATGAGATCATCGTGGAACATGTGGGAGCCAACATGGGTATCCAGATCCCGCTGTTGGTTATTGGCCGGAGAGTTTTCTCGGTCATGTCTGCATGGTTCCCGAACCCGTAGGGTCTACACACACTGGTAGAAAAAGGGCCTATAGTCCCGGTTCGTAAGGGCCTTTAGTCCCGGTTCCAGAACCGGGACTAAAGTGTCGGTACTAATACCTCCCCCCTTCAGTCCCGGTTCAATCCAGAACCGGGACTAAAGGCCCTCCACGTGGGCAGTGCGCAGAGCCTAGTCAGGAGACCCTTTGGTCCCGGTTGGTGGCACCAACCGGGACCAATAGGCATCCACGCGTCAGCACTTCTGTGGCTGGGGTTTTTGTTTTTTTTGAAGGGGGGGGGGTTGGGGGTTTTGGGGGGTTAATTTAGGTGTTTCATATATTGTGTTAGCTAGTTATAATTAATAGAGAGAAGTGTCCTCTGTTATGTCCGTGCTTGGTCGATGCTACGTACTATACATACGTATATAGAGAGGACTAGACACGCTAGCTAGCTAGTAAGCAAACGAAGGAAACAGAAGATCGTCATGAACATATATGCATATATACAGAGAGAAGTGATATCGACCACCTCTCCTTCTCCGAGAGATTGGTCGAACAACAAGTTCTCGTATATCTATCTGACACTACCGGCTACATATATACAATAATTATCTCTTACAAATATAATCATACGGACTCAGGGTCCACATAGAATTCTCCGTCTTCAGGGATCACGTGATCAAGAAAGAATGCCGCCAATTCCTCTTGAATTGCTCGCATGCGAGCTGGTGCTAGGAGTTCATCCCGCTTCCGAAACATCTAATTTGAAGAAGGGGGTCAATACATATATATATATATAAATGAATGAAACTCAACACGAATGATGGTAATAAAATAAAATTGTGAATGTTGTTATTTACGTACTTCATATTGTTCGTTAGAGTACCCGCCCCGCTCACAGGTCATGTGGAGGATGGACTCGCAGATGTAGTATCCACAGAAATCATTCCCTTGTTTCTGCCACAACCACTTTACAAGAAATAGAGGTCAATCAAACTGATAAGCAAGAATGCTAAATGGTATTGATGAAACTAGCGCTTGAATCACTAGGAGATGCGCGGAACATGCTACTATAGTACTTACTTTCGGGTGTCTAAATTCCAGCTCCTTCGGCAGTCCCGGAACTGTTTTGGTGAATTTTCTCCAAACCCTGCCGGACAAAGAAAACAATTACTTGATATCAGGAAATGAACAAAGTTGCTGATATGGTGGATAATGATCGATTTAACTTACTTCTTGAGGATTTCAGTCATGTCCGCATACTCCTTGGGATCTTTTCGTTTAGAGTCCAAGACGGTTACTACTCCCTGCTCAAGCTTAATCTCTAGGAGAATATAGTGGTAACTGCACACACATGCATAACTCATCAATTACATTACTATAACCTTGACTAATATATAAGGGAAACCGAATATGCACAAGACAGTAACACTCACCTGAAGTTGTAAGGAAAGAGTATTATATCTTTGTTTTGATTTATTACGAACGATCGTAGCAAGCTGGCCTCGGTAGCTGCGGCATGAAGTTTAACCTGAGTTGCATCTATGAGATATGTGTTAATGAACCCAATATCATCGATTTGTCTTTTATTCAATTCGGCGATCTTCAATTTGCATAATATAGTGAGGATGATTATAAATACATGCAATGAAAGAGCTAAGCTATATAGAGAAACTTAATGATAGAAGTAGTACTACTTACAGACAGTAGCAGGCGACCGTTGTTTTATCGAGGGCCAATTGATTGAAAAACTGATAGAACTCCTCAAATGGAACAGGCAACAGATCAATTCCAACGAGGTCATGCTCCGGTTTAACTCTCGCATACAAAGTACTCCTCCCCCAGAGTCTCTGCAGATTTTCAAGTACCAATCATGCAATCTTCGCATCATCGTTGATAGAGATCTTTCATCTTTGACGAGAGGCTTCCCGTACTCGTATCTTTGTATCTGCACCTCCATGGGTTCATAATGTACTTCGTCGGGCAGGTAATCTGCAAGATTGCTATAACCGGGCACCATCCTCGGATCATTAGCGACGATGTCGCTAGGCACCTTGAGCGGGGGGCACGATTGCTTCGCTTGTTCGCCGAGCTGGGCAATTTGTTTCCCAGCTCGTCGTTCTTTCAGCCTTTGATCACTGACAGTACTTCCCGACCGCTCCGCTTCGGCAAATTCCTTTCCAATAATGCGGTCATAGTTTCCTTTCGGCGGATCAGACTTCGGTGGTTTTGTCAGGGCAGCCAGAGTGCGCTTCACTTTCACCTGATCTACCTTCTCCTCCGGAGGTGGATGTTTCTTTGCTTTCACCCCTTCAAAGAATTTCTTCACTTCTTCTCGCGTGATCTCGGCGTTCTCCTCCTGATTCCTCTCGTATGGTAACTTCTCTGGAGTCTTCAGAGAAGGATCGAATCTGTATGTCCTCCCGCCTCTGGTTGTACTGCTAGACGCCGACCGAGCAGACGTAGCGGTTGTCTTCTTTACTTGCTTAAGAGGCGGAGGAGAAGGACTACGACGCGCCGGAGCAGCTGGAGCGGCGGCAGGTCTCTTCCGCCCTTGCTGACGAGGCGGAGAAGGAGGAGGCTGGCTGCTCAGGCGCGTCAGCGCAGGCGGAGAAGGAGGCGGAGTGCCGCCACGCACCGGAGAAGGAGCCGACCGAGGGCCCTGATCGTCACTCGCCGGAGGAGGAGGCGGTGGAGGCGGAGTGCCCTGACTCGCCGGAGGAGGAGGAGGAGGCGGTGGTGTCCAGTTCGGAAGGTTGATGAGCTCCTTCCGCCATAGGCATGGAGTCTTCAGAGCAGACCCCAGCCGAGTGTCCCCTTCACCGGTAGGGTGGTCAAGTTGGAGGTCCTCAAATCCCTCCGTTATCTCATCCACCATCACCCTAGCATATCCTTCTGGAATCGGCCGGCAGTGAAAAGTTGCGCCGGGTTCAGTAGGAAAAACAGAGCCAACAGCCGCCTTGACCTTCAAATTCATCCATTGCGTCATAAGGTGGCAATTTTGAGACTCCGTTATAGCATCCACGGGATAGCTGGCAGGAGCCGTCAAGGCATGCTCCGGCTGAAGCAGCTCGGTGGAAGCCACGCTGCTTCTGCACTGAGATGGCGGGGTAGCTTCAGGGGAGGCTTCGGCAGTACGTTTGCTGCGATTTGCTTCTCGTTCCTCTATCGCGTCTACCCTTGCTTTTAGTGCCTGCATTTGGGTCTGCTGCACTTTTTTCCTCCTCTCATGGGATTTGTAACCGCCTGCGTCCGGAAACCCAACCTTCCACGGAATGGAGCCTGGCGTGCCTCGTGTCCGTCCAGGGTGCTCAGGATTCCCGAGGGCCATTGTGAGCTCGTCGTTCTCTCTGTCTGGAAAGAACGTCCCTTCCTGCGCTGCTTCGATATACTGCTTAAGCTTACTGACTGGTATGTCCATTTGATCGTTCATCCAAATGCACTTCCCTGTTACAGGGTTCAGTGTTCCGCCAGCCCCGAAGAACCAAGTCCGCAACGGTCTGGCCAGTTAATTGTCTCTGGTTCGATCCCTTTATGAACCAGATCATTCTCAGTCTTGGACCACTTAGGCCGGGCTACGAGGTAGCCACCTGACCCCGTGCGATGGTGAAGCTTCTTCTTCGCAGCATTTTGCTTGTTTGTCGCCGACATCTTCTTACTCTTTTCCGATGTCTTGTGAGCCACAAATGCGGGCCAGTGATCTCTGATCTTCTCATATCTGCCCTTGAATTCTGGTGTCTCATTATTTTTGACAAACTTATTCAGCTCTTTCTTCCACCTCCTGAATAGTTCTGCCATCCTCTTCAGAGCAAAAGACTTGATTAATTTCTCTTTAACTGGGTTCTCTGGATTATCCTCAGGCGGTAGGGTGAAATTTGACTTCAGCTCAGTACAAAGATCATTTTTTCTGCATATCATTGACATAAGAGACCTCAGGGTCTTCTGTAGCCGGCTTAAACCATTGCTGGATGCTTATCGGGATCATGTCCCTAACCAGAACCCCGCACTGAGCAAAAAATGCGCTCTTTGTCCGAAGGGGTTCAATAGGTTGGCCGTCGGGCGCGATTGCTATGATCTCAAACTTTTCATCCGAGCTCAACTTTTTCTTCGGGCCTCGTCTCTTTACCGAAGTTGTGCTCGATCCGGAGGGCTAGAAAGAAGAACAAAGACTTAATTAATATGTGTACATACCAAAACAATGAATGCATCAATCAGCTAGTCAGCATAGGCTTAACTAATATATATACCTGGTCGGACTCGGTTCGGTCACCGGAGCCGTCATCACGGTTTCCTTCTTGCACCGGCATTGGGTCACCGGAGCCGTCCTCATGTTCTTCTTCTTGCACCGGCATTAGGTCACCGTAGCCAGCTTGTTCACCCTCTCCTTCCAGACCATCGGTTTCGTTGAGAAACAACGAGATGGCATCACTTCCTTCTGCGATTATGTCCCTCAACAACGCTTCTTTTGTTACTTTGTCTAGGGCGGTGTCCATAGTTTCTACAAATATTTACAACATGGCAATTATTATTCAAACATGACAGATGGATATATTAGTGCCAAACGTAGAACTAGCTACCTAATCATAGTAAGCTATCGGGAGGGGGTATATATCGACAACGACGACACTACATCTATGTCCCTCGACGACCCTCGTTCCCGATAAAAAAAAGAGGAAGAAGAAGAAAAATAAGAGGAGAAGAAATAATAGAGGAGAAGATCTCCTCTATTCTTTCTTCTCCTCTTCTTTTTCTTCTTCCTCTTCTTTTTTTATCCTGTTCTTCCTCTCATGTTCGATAGGATCGCCGAGGGGTCGGGAGGTTGCCTAGTGTCAAGGGATTCAACAAAACCATGTCTTCATCATTAGGCGAAAGTAACATGTGCATGATGGTACGAAGCTCTTCAAAGTTGTTCTGGAACGGAGTCCTAGATAGGATAATTCGCTTTTTGGTACAAAGTTCAGCAAGAGCCTTCTGAATATCACTATTTGGAAGGCCTTTGCTGAATTGGTACCAAAAGGCGGATTATTCTATCCGGGACTCCATTCCAAAACAACTTTGCAGAACTTCGTACCAACATGCCCTGGTTACTTCCGGCTAATGATGAAGGCATGGATTTCTTCAATACTTTGACACTAGGAAACCTCTCTCGACCCCTCGGCGATCCTCGACCCCTCGACGACCCTGGAACCCTCGACCCCTCGATGATCCTCTTCTTCCTCTCATGTTTGAGAGGATCGCCGAGGGGTCGGGAGGTTGCGTAGTGTCAAAGGATTCAACAAAACCATGTCTTCATCATTAGGCGAAAGTAACATGTGCATGATGGTACGAAGCTCTTCAAAGTTGTTCTGGAACGGACTCCCAGATAGGATAATCCACCTTTTGGTACAAAGTTCAGCAAGAGCCTTCCGAATATCGCTATTTGGAAGGCCTTTGCTGAATTCATACCAAAAGGCGGATTATTCTATCCGGGACTCCATTCCAGAACAACTTTGTAGAACTTCGTACTAGCATGCCCTGGTTACTTCCGGCTAATGATGAAGGCATGGATTTCTTCAATACTTTGACACTAGGAAACCTCTCTCTACTTTTGGCTAATAAGAATAAGAAGAAGAAGAAGAAGAAGAAGAAGAAAAGAAGAAAAAAAAGAGGAGAAGAAGAAAGGAATAGTGGAGAAGAAGAGAAAATAGAAATTCTATTTTCTCTTCTTCTCGACTATTCCTTTCTTCTTCTCCTCTTTTTTTCTTATTTTTTCTTCTTCTTATTTATTTCTCCTCTTATTTTCGGTAGAGGAAACCCTAAATAGCTAGCAAGTATCGTGGGTGTGAGATACATGTGGCCTTCGGTGTCGGACACTACATCCACGTCCCACAAGTGACGTGGGCGTCGAAGCCCGCGCCACTTGTGGGATGTGGGTGTAGTGTCCGACACCGACGGTACATGTATCTCACACCGACGATACTTTCTATTTAGGGTTTCTCCTCTACCGCTCCTCGACCTCTCGACGACCCTCGTTGCCGATAAAATAAAGAGGAAGAAGAAGAAGAAAAAAGAAGAAAAGAAAGAATAGAGGAGAAGACTTCCTCTTCTTCCTCTCCTCTTCTTCTCCCTCTTCTTCCCCTTCTTCCTCGCCTCTCTCATGAATGTCTGACGTTCTCAACCCCCCCCCCCCCATGTGTCGAAGAAAAAAAAGAAGAAAAAAAAGAAGAGAAGAAGAAAGGAATAGAGGAGAAAAGAGAAAATAGAATATATATTCTAATTTTCTCTTCTTCTCCTCTATTCCTTTCTTCTTCTCCTCTTCCTTTTCTTCCTCTCCTCTCTTCTCCTTCTTCTTCTCCTTCTACGAATAGTGTTCCCGAGTGAACCGGAGGGGGACATTGGTCATATTTTCTACGAATGTTCTATATACATACATCCATTGATATCATTCCATACATACATATACATCTACATTATATATGAACAAAAAAATATCAAAATTCATCATACATACATGCATCTACAGTATATATGAACAAAAATTATAAAATTTCTCCCCAACTCATACATACATACATACATACATCTACATCATATCAATATTTTGCAAATTTGGAGCAGGGAAGGAAGGAGAGGATGGGCTACCTCTCCCGGAGGGATCGGGGAGGAGACGCGGGCGGCCGGCATCGGGGGCGACGGCGACGAGGACGGGCTCGGGGTCGGCGAGGGCGAGGGCGACGGCGGGGCGCGCTCGGCGGCGGCGGACGGCGGAGCTCGGGCCGGGGGCGCGCGGGGCAGGAGCTCGGGGGCTCGGGGACGGCGGAGCTCGAGGGCGAGGGCGACGGCTGGGCGGCTCGGGGTCGGCGACGACGGTGAGGCAGGGCGCGCTCGGGGGCGGGGCAGGGGCAACGGCGGCGACGGCGAGGCGAGCAGAGGGGCAGCCTGGCGGCGATCGAAGAAACTGTACCAAAATTTTCACAAGTGTGGCTTATATAGACGGAGCATTGGTCCCGGTTGGTGGCACCAACCGTGACCATTGCCCCCTTTAGTCCCGGTTCGAGCCACCAACCGGGACCAAAGGCCTCTTTTCGGCAGCCCAAAGGGCGGGAAGCGAAGGCCATTGGTCCCGGTTGGTGCCACCAACCGGGACTAAAGGGGGGCAATGGTCACGGCTGGTGCCACCAACCGGGACCAATGCCACCTTTAGTCCCGGTTGGTGCCACCAACCGGGACCAATACCCTTGTGCTGCCCCGCGCCCAAAAGTTTAGTCCCAATCGCTAGTTGACAGCGCCCAACACCAGTTTATAAGCTCTGCTGCCTCCTCCCTCTCGAACTCCTCTGAACTGCAGGCCTATGGGCCTAATTTGACACTACTTTGCCTATGGGCCTATTGGGCCATCTGCGGGCCTGAATCCTGGCCCATGTAGGGTTTCTAGTCGTATTCAGGCCGTGGAGGCCCAGTAGGTGGCATTTTTTTTGGTTTTTTCTTTTTTATTTCTACATTTTTTTGGTTTTTTATTTTTTTATTTCTACTTAAAACTAAATACTTATAGTTTTTTAGTGATTTCTTTTTGCTTTTAGGTCACAAAAATTATAAACTTTCTGTTAGTGCCATTAGTTTTAAATTTTAAATAGTTTAAATTTGAATTTTTAAAAATTTGTGTGAATCACTAGTTTATGAATAACTTTACTATAAAATTAGAATTTTTTTCTTCTTTGCTATTTATTTTTTATTTATACTTACAATTAAATACTTATAGTTTGATTTTAGGTCACACAAATTATATTATTTTTGATATTGAAGAATATTATAGTTTTATTTTAGTTGATCATAACATAATATTTTAATTGATTGTTTTTATTTTCATAAAAGTTTTGTAGTTCATTCTGTTTGCTATTAATTCATTCTTTGAGCTAAATGACTCTGAAATTGGAAAGCATTTCAAAATGAACTCTGAAAAGGTTGAAAGTTGGCATGGTATCATCGTTTCACCCACATAGCATGTTCCAAAAAGTAGAGAGGGTTACGACAAAAACTTGATGCACTTCGTGTACAAAATGGACAATCACTTTTGAAGTATCAAAGTTTCGAACCATAAGACATGGAAGCGTTTCAAATGAACTCTGAAAAAGTTGAAAGTTGGGATGGTATCATAATTTCACCCACATAGCATTTTCTTATTGCGGGAGAAAGTCTTCACTTTTTCTTCGCTTGTGTCATTTGCTTATTGCACCGTAACCATGGATAATCTTGATTGTTTATCAGGATACTTGGGTCAGCCTTGACATTGAAGGGAGGAATTTCATGAAACTTTTCATAATCTTCAGACATGTCTGTCTTGCCGTCCACTCCCAGGATGTCCCTTTTTCCTGAAATAACTATGTGGCGCTTTGGCTCATCGTATGATGTATTCGCTTCCTTATCTTTTATTTTTCTCGGTTTGGTAGACATGTCCTTCACATAGATAACCTGTGCCACATCATTGGCTAGGACGAACGGTTCGTCAGTGTACCCAAGATTTTTCAGATCCACTGTTGTCATTCCGTACTGTGGGTCTACCTGTACCCCGCCGCCTAACAGATTGACCCAAACAAAGGGACCTTAAAATCAGGTCCGTAGTCAAGTTCCCATATGTCCACTATGTAACCATAATATGTGTCCTTTCCACTCTCGGTTGCTGCATCAAAGCGGACACCGCTGTTTTGGTTGGTGCTCTTTTGATCTTGGGCGATCGTGTAAAATGTATTCCCATTTATCTCGTATCCTTTGTAAGTCAATACAGTCAAAGATGGTCCCCTGGACAACAAGTACAACTCATCACAAACAGTGTTGTCACCTCTGAGACGTGTTTCCAACCAACTGCTGAAAGTCCTGATGTGTTCACATGTAATCCAGTCGTCGCACTGCTCCGGGTGTTTGGAGCGCAGACTGTTCTTGTGTTCATCGACATACGGGGTCACCAAGGTAGAGTTATGTAGAACTGTGTAGTGTGCTTGAGACCAAGAATATCCGTCCCTGCATATTATTGAGTCTCTTCCCAGAGTGCCTTTTCCAGTCAGTCTCCCCTCATACCGCGATTTAGGGAGACCTATCTTGTTAAGGCCAGGAATGAAGTCAACACAAAACCCGATAACATCCTCTGTTTGATGGCCCATGGAGATGCTTCCTTCTGGCCTAGCGCGGTTACGGACATATTTCTTTAGGACTCCCATGAACCTCTCAAAGGGGAACATATTGTGTAGAAATACGGGCCCCAAGATGACAATCTCGTCGACTAGATGAACTAGGACGTGCGTCATGATATTGAAGAAGGATGGTGGGAACACCAGCTTGAAACTGACAAGACATTGTGCCACATCACTCCTTAGCCTTGGTACGATTTCTGGATCGATCACCTTCTGAGAGATTGCATT
The DNA here is from genome assembly GCF_003073215.2 of Triticum urartu. Lineage (NCBI taxonomy): Eukaryota > Viridiplantae > Streptophyta > Magnoliopsida > Poales > Poaceae > Triticum > Triticum urartu. Next base: position 741,707,998 of record NC_053023.1, read on the forward strand.
GAGGAATGCACATAGCTTCACAATGGCTAATCAAACGTTTTCCGGTAGAAGCCCCCTCAATGCAACCGGAAGCAGTTGCGTCATAATCACGTGGCAGTCATGAGACTTTAGGTTCTGAAACTTTTTCTCTGGCATATTTATTATTCCCTTTATATTCGACGAGAAGCCAGTCGTGACCTTCATACTGAGCAGGCATTCAAAGAAGATTTCTTTCTCTTCTTTCGTAAGAGCGTAGCTGGCAGGACCTTTATACTGCTTCGGAGGCATGCCGTCTTTTTCGTGCAAACGTTGCAGGTCCTCCCGTGCCTCAGGTGTATCTTTTGTCTTCCCATACACGCCCAAGAAGCCTAGCAGGTTCACGCAAAGGTTCTTCGTCACGTGCATCACGTCGATTGAGGAGCGAACCTCTGGGTCTTTCCAGTAGGGTAGGTCCCAAAATATAGATTTCTTCTTCCACATGGGTGCGTGTCCCTCAGCGTCATTCGGAACAGCTAGTCCACCGGGACCCTTTCCAAAGATTACGTAGTGTAAATCATTGACCATAGCAAGCATGTGATCACCGGTGCGCATGGCGGGCTTCTTCCGGTGATCTGCCTCGCCTTTGAAATGCTAGCCTTTCTTTCGACATTGATGGTTGGTCGGAAGAAATCGACGATGGCCCAGGTACACATTCTTCCTGCATTTGTCTAGGTATATACTTTCAGTGTCATCTAAATAGTGCGTGCATGCGTGGTATCCTTTGTTTGTCTGTCCTGAAAGGTTACTGAGAGCGGGCCAATCGTTGATGGTCACGAACAGCAATGCCTTACGGTTAAATTCCTCCTGTCTGTGCTCATCCCACGTACGTACACCATTTTCATTCCACAGCTATAAAAGTTCTTCAACTAATGGCCTTAGGTACACATCAATTTCATTGCCGGGTTGCTTAGGGCCTTGGATGAGAACTAGCATCATAATGAACTTCTGCTTCATGCACATCCAAGGAGGAAGGTTATACATACATAGAGTCACAGGCCAGGTGCTGTGATTGCTTCTCTGCTCCCCGAAAGGATTAATGCCATCCACGCTTAAAGCAAACCATACATTCCTTGGGTCCTTTGCAAACTCATCCCAGTACTTTCTCTCGATTTTTCTCCACTGCGACCCGTCAGCGGGTGCTCTCAACTTCCCATCTTTCTTTCGGTTCTCACTGTGCCATCGCATCAACTTGGCATGCTCTTTGTTTCTGAACAGACGTTTCAACCATGGTATTATAGGAGCATACCACATCACCTTCGCAGGAACCCTCTTCCTGAGGGGCTCGCCGTCAACATCACCAGGGTCATCTCGTCTGATCTTATACCGCAACGCACCGCATACCGGGCATGCGTTCAGATCCTTGTATGCACCGCGGTAGAGGATGCAGTCATTAGGGCATGCATGTATCTTCTCCACCTCCAATCCTAGAGGGCATACGACCTTCTTTGCTGCGTATGTACTGTCGGGCAATTCGTTATCCTTTGGAAGCTTCTTCTTCAATATTTTCAGTAGCTTCTCAAATCCTTTGTCAGACACAGCATTCTCTGCCTTCCACTGCAGCAATTCCAGTACGGTACCGAGCTTTGTGTTGCCATCTTCACAATTGGGGTATAACCCTTTTTTGTGATCCTCTAACATGCGATCGAACTTCAGCTTCTCCTTTTGACTAATGCATTGCGTCCTTGCATCGACAATGACCCGGCGGAGATCATCATCATCGGGCACATCGTCTGGTTCCTCTTGATCTTCAGCAGCTTCACCCGTGGCAGCATCATTGGGCACATCGTCTGGTTCCTCTTGATCTTCACCAGCTCCCCCCGTTGCAGCATCACCGTATTCAGGGGGCACATAGTTGTCATCGTACTCTTCTTCTTCGCCCTCTTCCATCATAACCCCTATTTCTCCGTGCCTCGTCCAAACATTATAGTGTGGCATGAAACCCTTGTAAAGCAGGTGGGAGTGAAGGATTTTCCGGTTAGAGTAAGACCTTGTATTCCCACATTCAGTGCATGGACAACACATAAAACTATTCTGCTTGTTTGCCTCAGCCGCATCGAGAAACTCATGCACGCCCTTAATGTACTAGCGGGTGTGTCTGTCACCGTACATCCATTGCCGGTTCATCTGCGTGCATTATATATAATTAAGTGTCCAAATTAATAGAAGTTCATCATCACATTAAAACCAAAGTGCATACATAGTTCTCATCTAACAACATATAGCTCTCCAGAGCATCTAATTAATTAAAGCATACATTGAAACTATGTAAAACATTTCAATGCGAAAACAAATGCGATCATAATCGCAACCAAGGTAACAATTGATCCAACGGCATAATGATACCAAGCCTCGGTATGAATGGCATATTTTCTAATCTTTCTAATCTTCAAGCGATTGCATCCATCTTGATCTTGTGATCATCGACGACATCCGCAACATGCAACTCCAATATCATCTTCTCCTCCTCAATTTTTTTTATTTTTTCCTTCAACAAATTGTTTTCTTCTTCAACTAAATTTAACCTCTCGACAATAGGGTCGGTTGGCATTTCCGATTCACATACATCCTAGATAAATAAAATCTATGTCACGTTGGTCGGCATAATTTTCATAAACAATAAATGAACCAATAGTTATAAAGATAATATACATACCAAATCCGAATCATAGACAGGACGAGGGCCGACGGGGGCGGATACCAAAACCATCGCACTATATAAGATGCAATAATAAATGTAAGAAAATGATACAAGTATCTATCTAAACATACAAGTAATAATATTTTTCCTTTCAGAAAGAAGATAAGAACAAGAGGCTCACCACGGTGGTGTCGGTGATGAGATCGGCGCGGGTGATCGACGGCGGTGAAGACGGGGACGGGGCGTGATGGACCGCTAAATCTAGACAAATCTCGAGGAAAATGGAGCTTGGAGGTCGAGCTTCGAGAGGAGAAAGCTTAAGTAGTGTGGCTCGGGCATTCCATCGAACACCTCATGTGCATAGGAGGTGAGCTAGAGCACCACAAAGCCCTCTCCCCCTCGGCCAGAAAAAACAGAGCACTGTGCTCTGCTCTTGCGCGAGGGGGTATATATAGGCACCTCATTGGTCCTGGTTGGTAGCATGAACCGGGACTAAAGGGGAGCCTTTGGTCTCGGTTCAAGCCACCAACCGGGACCAATGGTGGTGGGCCAGGAGCGAGGCCCATTGGTCCCGGTTCGTCCCACCAACCGGGACCAAAAGGTCCAGACGAACCGGGACCAATGGCCCACGTGGCCCGGCCAGCCCCCTGGGCTCACGAACCGGGACCAATGCCCACATTGGTCCCGGTTCTACACTGAATCGGGACTAATGGGCTGAGCCGGCCTGGACCATAGCCCTGTTTTCTACTAGTGACACTTAAGGTTCGATGACGCTAGGGTTATTAGGAAGACTTTTATGTGATTACCGAATGTTGTTCAGAGTCCTGGATGAGATCCCGGACATCACGAGGAGTGCCGGAATGGTCCAGAGGTGAAGATTTATATGTAGGAAGTTGTCATACGGTCACCGGAAAGGTTCGGGGGCATATCGGTATTGTACCGGGGCCACCGGAGGGGTTCCGGGGGTCCACCGGGAGGGGCCACCTCTCTCGGAGGGCCTAATGGGCCGTAGAGGAAAGGGAACCAGCCCTACATGGGCTGGGCGCATTCCCCCTTGGGCCCATGCACCTAGGGTTGGGGGGCGGGGCGGAAACCCTAAAGGGGGCGTCCCCTTGCTTGGGGGGCAATCCCCCTCCCCTTGGCCGCCGCCCCCTCTAGATCTCATATAGAGGGGGCCGGCCCCCTTCCTCCTTCCCCTATAAATAGAGGGGTAAGGGGAGCGCTGCACACCACATCCAAGGCGCAGCCCCTCCCCTCCCCAACACCTCTCCTCCTCCGCAATAGCTTGGCGAAGCCCTGCCGGAGTACTGCTGCTCCACCGCCACCACGCCATCGTGCTGCTGTTGGAGCCCTCTTCCTCAACCTCTCCCTCCTCCTTGCTGGATCAAGGCGCGGGAGACGTCCTCGCTCCGTACGTGTGTTGAACGCGGAGGTGCCGTCCGTTCGGCGCTAGGATCATCGGTGATTTGGATCATGACGAGTACGACTCCATCATCCCCGTTCTCTTGAACGCTTCCGCTTGCTATCTACAAGGGTATGTAGATGCACTCCTCTTCCCCTCGTTGCTAGATGACTCCATAGATTGATCTTGGTGATGCGTAGAAAATTTAAATTTCTGCTACGATCCCCAACAGTGGTATTAGAGCTAGGTCTATGCATAGTTTCTATGCACGAGTAGAACACAAGTTGTTGTGGGCGTCGATTTTGTCAATTTACTTGCCGTTAATAGTCTTATCTTGATTCGGCAGCATCGTGGGATGAAGCGGCCCGGACCGACCTTACACGTACGCTTACGTGAGACTGGTTCCACCGACTGACATGCACTAGTTGCATAAGGTGGCTAGCGGGTGTCTGTCTCTCCCACTTTAGTCGGATCGGATTCGATGAAAAGGGTCCTTATGAAGGGTAAATAGAAATTGGCATATCACGTTGTGGTTTTGGCGTAGGTAAGAAACGTTCTTGGTAGAAACCTATAGCAGCCACGTAAAAACTTGCAACAACAATTAGAGGACGTCTAACTTGTTTTTGCAGCATATGCCGCGTGATGTCATATGGCCAAAAGGATGTGCTGAATGATATATGTGATGTATGAGATTGATCATGTTCTTGTAATAGGAATCACGAATTGCATGTCATTGAGTATGACAACCGGCAGGAGCCATAGGAGTTGTCTTAATTTATTTATGACATGCGTGTCAACTTATACGTCATGTAATTACTTTACTTTATCGCTAACCGTTAGCCATAGTAGTAGAAGTAATAGTTGACGAGACAACTTCATGAAGACACGATGATGGAGATCATGGTGTCATGCCGGTGACGACGATGATCATGGCGCCCCGAAGATGGAGATCAAAAAGGAGCAAAATGATATTGGCCATATCATGTTACTATTTGATTGCATGTGATGTTTATCATGTTTTACATCTTATTTGCTTAGAATGACGGTAGCATAAATAAGATGATCCCTCACAATAACTTCAAGAAAGTGTTCCCCCCTAACTGTGCACCATTTCTAAGGTCCGTTGTTCCGAAGCACCACGTGATGATCGGGTGTGATAGGTTCTAACGTTCGCATTCAACGGGTGTAAGCCAGATTTACACACGCAGAACACTTAGGTTGACTTGACGAGCCTAGCATGTACAGACATGGCCTCGGAACACGGAAGACCGAAAGGTCAAACATGAGTCGTATAGAAGATACGATCAACATGAAGATGTTCACCGATGATGACTAGTCTGTCTCACGTGATGATCGAACATGGCCTAGTTGAATCGGATCATGTATCACTTAGATGACTAGAGGGATGTCTATCTGAGTGGCAGTTCATTAATTAATTTGATTAGATGAACTTAATTATCATGAACTTAGTCTAAAATCTTCACAATATGTCTTGTAGATCAAATGGCCCACGCTAATGTTGTCCTCAACTTCAACGCGTTCCTAGAGAAAACCAAGCTGAAAGACGATGGTAGCAACTATACGGACTGGGTCCGGAACTTGAGGATCATCCTCATAGCTGCCAAGAAAGCATATGTCCTTGAAGCACCGCTAGGTGAAGCACCACCCCCAGCAAACCAAGACGTTATGAACGCTTGGCAGTCCCGTGCTGATGATTACTCCCTGGTTCAGTGCGGCATGCTTTATAGCTTAGAACCGGGGCTCCAGAAGCGTTTTGAGCAACACGGAGCATATGAGATGTTCCAAGAGCTGAAAATGGTTTTCCAAGCTCATGCCCAGGTTGAGAGATATGAAGTCTCCGACAAGTTCTACAGTTGTAAGATGGAGGAGAATAGTTCCGTCAGCGAGCACATACTCAAAATGTCTGGGTTGCACAACCGCTTGTCTCAGCTGGGAGTTAATCTCCCGGATGATGCGGTCGTTGACAGAATCCTTCAGTCACTCCCACCTAGCTACAAGAGCTTTGTGATGAACTTCAATATGGAGGGGATGGAAAAGACCATTCCTGAGGTATATTCAATGCTGAAATCAGCGGAGGTGGAAATCAAAAAGGAACATCAAGTGTTGATGGTGAATAAAGCCACTAAGTTCAAGAAAGGCAAGGGTAAAAACAACTTCAAGAAGGACGGCAAGGGAGTTGCCGTGCCCGGTAAGCAAGCTGCCGGGAAGAAGCCAAAGAATGGACCCAAGCCCGAGGCTGAGTGTTTTTATTGCAAGGGAAGTGGTCACTGGAAGCGGAAGTACCCCAAGTACTTAGCGGACAAGAAGGCCGGCAACACCAAAGGTATATGTGATATACATGTTATTGATGTGTACCTTACCAGTACTCGTAGTAGCTCCTGGGTATTTGATACTGGTGCGGTTGCTCATATTTGTAACTCAAAATAGGAGCTGCGGAATAAGCGGAGACTGGCGAAGGACGAGGTGACGATGCGCGTCGGGAATGGTTCCAAGGTCGATGTGCTCGCCGTCGGCACGCTACCTCTACATTTACCCACGGGATTAGTTTTAAACCTCAATAATTGTTATTTAGTGCCAGCTTTGAGCATGAACATTGTATCAGGATCTCGTTTGTACGAGATGGCTACTCATTTAAATCCAAGAATAATGGTTGTTCTATTTATATGAGAGATATGTTTTATGGTCATGCCCCGCTGGTCAATGGTTTATTCTTATTTAATCTCGAACGTGATGTTACACATATTCATAGTGTGAATACCAAAAGATGTAAGGTTGATAATGATAGTCCCACATACTTGTGGCACTGCCGCCTTGGTCACATTGGTGTCAAACGCGTGAAGAAACTCCATGCAGATGGACTTTTGGAGTCTCTTGATTATGAATCATTTGACACGTGCGAACCATGCCTCATGAGTAAAATGACCAAGACTCCGTTCTCCGGAACAATGGAGCGAGCAACCAACTTATTGGAAATCATACATACTGATGTGTGCGGTCCAATGAGTGTTGAGGCTCGCGGTGGCTATCGTTATGTTTTCACCCTCACTGATGACTTGAGTAGATATGGGTATGTCTACTTAATGAAACACAAGTCTGAGACCTTTGAAAAGTTCAAGGAATTTCAGAGTGAGGTTGAGAATCAACGTGGCAGGAAAATCAAGTTCTTGCGATCAGATCGTGGGGGAGAATATTTGAGTCACGAATTTGGCACGCACTTAAGGAAATGTGAAATAGTTTCACAACTCACGCTGCGTGGAACACCTCAGCGTAATGGTGTGTCCGAACGTCGTAATCACACTCTATTAGATATGGTGCGATCTATGATGTCTCTTACCGATCTACCGATGTCATTTTGGGGCTATGCTTTAGAGACTGCCGCATTCACTTTAAGTAGGGCTCCGTCGAAATCCATTGAGACGACACCGTATGAATTATGGTTTGGGAAGAAACCTAAGCTATCGTTTCTAAAAGTTTGGGGATGTGATGCTTACGTGAAGAAACTTCAACCTGAAAAGCTCGAACCCAAATCGGAAAAATGCGTCTTCATAGGATACCCTAAAGAAACTATTGGGTATACCTTCTACCTCAGATCCGAAGGCAAGATCTTTGTTGCCAAGAATGGATCCTTTCTAGAGAAAGAGTTTCTCTCGAAAGAAGTAAGTGGGAGGAAAGTAGAACTTGATGAAGTATTGCCTCTTGAACCGGAGAGTGGCGCAGCTCAGCAAAATGTTCCTGAGGTGCCTGCACCGACTAGAGAGGAAGTTAATGATGATGATCATGAAACTTCAGATCAAGTTGCTACTGAACTTTGTAGGTCCACAAGGACACGTTCCACACTAGAGTGGTACTGCAACCCTGTCCTGGAAATCATGTTGTTGGACAATGGTGAACCTTCGAACTATGAAGAAGTGATGGCGGGCCCTTATTCCGACAAATGGCTGGAAGCCATGAAATCCGAGATAGGATCCATGTATGAAAACGAAGTATGGACTTTGACTGACTTGCCCATTGATCGGCGACCATAGAAAATAAATGGATCTTTAAGAAGAAGACAGGCGCGGATGGTAATGTGACCATCTATAAGGCTCAGCTTGTCGCTAAGGGTTATCGACAAGTTCAAGGGGTTGACTAGGATGAGACTTTCTCACCCGTAGTGAAGCTGAAGTCCGTCTAAATCATGTTAGCAATTGCCGCATTCTATGATTATGAGATATGGCGAATGGACGTCAAAACAGCATTCCTTAATGGTTTCCTTAAGGAAATACTGTATATGATGCAGCCGAAAGGTTTTGTCGATCCTAAGAATGCTGACAAGGTGTGCAAGCTCCAACACTCAATCTATGGGCTGGTGCAAGCATCTCGAAGTTGGAACATTCGATTTGATGAGATGATCAAAGCGTTTGGGTTTACGCAGACTTATGGAAAAGCCTGCGTTTACAAGAAAGTGAGTGGGAGCTCTGTAGCATTTCTCATATTATATGTGGATGACATACTATTGATGGGAAATGATATAGAATTCTTGGAAAGCATAAAGGCCTACTTGAACAAGTGTTTTTCAATGAAGGATCTTGGAGAAGCTGCTTATATATTAGGCATCAAGATCTATAGAGATAGATCGAGACGCCTCATTGGTCTTTCACAGAGTACGTACCTTGACAAGATATTGAAGAAGTTCAATATGGATCAGTCCAAGAAGGGGTTCTTGCCTGTGTTGCAAGGTACGAGATTGAGCACGACTCAATGCCCGACCACGGCAGAAGATAGAGAAAAGATGAGTGTCGTCCCCTATGCCTCGGCCATAGGGTCTATTATGTATGCCATGCTGTGTACCAGACCTGATGTAAACCTTGCCATAAGTTTGGTAGGAAGGTACCAAAGTAAACCCGGCATGGAACACTGGATAGCGGTCAAGAATATCCTGAAGTACCTGAAAAGGACTAAGGATATGTTTCTCATTTATGGAGGTGACGAAGAGCTCGTCGTAAAGGGTTACGTCGATGCTAGCTTCGACACAGATCTGGATGACTCCAAGTCACAAACCGGATACGTGTATATTTTGAATGGTGGGGCAGTCAGCTGGTGCAGTTGCAAGCAAAGCGTCGTGGCGGGATCTACATGTGAAGCAGAGTACATGGCAGCCTCGGAGGCAGCACAAGAAGCAATCTGGGTGAAGGAGTACATTACCGACCTAGGAGTTATTCCCAATGCGTCGGGCCCGATGACTCTCTTCTGTGACAACACTGGAGCTATTGCCCTTGCCAAGGAGCCCAGGTTTCACAGGAAGGCCAGGCACATCAAGCGTCGCTTCAACTCCATTCACGATAATGTTCAAAATGGAGACATATATATTTTTAAAGTGCATATGGACCTAAATGTCACAGATCCGTTGACTAAACCTCTTCCTTGAGCAAAACATGATCAACACCAGAACTATATGGGTGTTCGATTCATCACAATGTAACTAGATTATTGACTCTAGTGCAAGTGGGAGACTGTTGGAAATATGCCCTAGAGGCAATAATAAAATGGTTATTAGTATATTTCCTTATTCATGATAATTGTCTATTGTTCATGCTATAATTGTGTTATCCAGAAATCACAATACATGTGTGAATACATAGACCACAACATGTCCCTAGTGAGCCTCTAGTTGACTAGCTCGTTGATCAATAGATGGTTACGGTTTCCTGACCATGGACGTTGGATGTCATTGATAACGGGATCACATCATTAGGAGAATGATGTGATGGACAAGACCCAATCCTAAGCATAGCACAAGATCGTGTAGTTCGTCTGCTAGAGCTTTTCTAAGTGTCAAGTATCATTTCCTGAGACCATGAGATTGTGCAACTCCCGAATACCGTAGGAGTGCTTTGGGTGTACCAAACGTATCCAGATACCGCTGTTGGTTATTGGCCGGTGAGTTGTCTCGGTCATGTCTGCATGGTTCCCGAACCCGTAGGGTCTACACACTTAAGGTTCAATGACGCTAGGGTTATTAGGAAGACTTTTATGTGATTACCGAATGTTGTTCAGAGTCCCGGATGAGATCCCGGACGTCACGAGGAGTTCCGGAATGGTCCTGAGGTGAAGATTTATATGTAGGAAGTTGTCATACGGTCACCGGAATGGTTCGGGGGTATATCGGTATTGTACCGGGGCCACCGGAGGGGTTCCAGGGGTCCACCGGGAGGGGCCACCTCTCTCGGAGGGACTAATGGGCCGTAGAGGAAAGGGAACCAGCCCTACATGGGCTGGGCGCATGCGCCCCTTGGGCCCATGCGCCTAGGGTTGGGGGGGGGGGAAACCCTAAAGGGGGCGCCCCCCTTGCTTGGGGGGCAAGCCCCCTCCCCTTGGCCGCCACCCCCTCTAGATCTCATCTAGAGGGGGCCGGCCCTCTTCCTCCTTCCCCTATAAATAGAGGGGCAAGGGGAGCGCTGCACACCACATCCAAGGCGCAGCCCCTCCCCTCCCCAACACCTCTCCTCCTCCGCAAGAGCTTGGCGAAGCCTTGCCGGAGTACTGCTGCTCCACCACCACCACGCCGTCGTGCTGCTGTTGGAGCCCTCTTCCTCAACCTCTCCATCCTCCTTGCTGGATCAAGGCGCGGGAGACGTCCTCGCTCCGTACGTGTGTTGAATGCGGAGGTGCCGTCCGTTCGGTGCTAGGATCATCGGTGATTTGGATCACGACGAGTACGACTCCATCATCCCCGTTCTCTTGAACGCTTCCGCTCATGATCTACGAGGGTATGTAGATGCACTCCTCTTCCCCTCATTGCTAGATGACTCAATAGATTGATCTTGGTGATGCATAGAAAATTTTAAATTTCTACTACGATCCCCAACATGCGAACCATGCCTCATGGGCAAGATGACTAAGACTCCGATCTCCGGAACAATGGAGTGAGCAACTGACTTATTGGAAATAGTACATACTCATGTATGGGGTCCGATGAGTGTTGAGGCTCGCGGCGGGTATTGTTCTTTTCTGACCTTCACAGATGATTTGAGTAAGATATGATTATATCTTCTTGATGAAACATAAATCTGAAACATTTGATAAGTTCAAACAATTTCAGAGTGAAGTGGAAAATCATCGTAACAAGAAAATAAAGTTTCTACGATCTGATCGTGGATCAGAATATTTGAGTTATGAGTTTGGTCTTCATTTGAAACAATGCGGAATAGTTTCGCAACTCACACCACCTGGAACACCACAGCGTAATGGTGTGTCCGAACATCGTAACCGTACTTTATTAGATATGGTGCAATCTATGATGTCTCTTACCGATTTACCACTATCGTTTTGGCGTTATGCATTAGAGACAGCTGCATTCACGATAAATAGGGCACCATCTAAATCCATTGAGACGACGCCATATGAACTATGGTTTGGCAAGAAACCAAAGTTGTTGTTTCTTAAAGTTTGGGGTTGCGATGCTTATGTGAAAAAGTTTCATCCTGATAAGCTCAAACCCAAATCGGAGAAATGTGTATTCATAGGATACCCAAAGGAGACAGTTGGGTACACCTTCTATCACAGATCTGAAGGCAAGACATTCGTTGCTAAGAATGGATCCTTTCTAGAGAAGGAGTTTCTCTCGAAAGAAGTGAGTGGGAGGAAAGTAGAACTTGATGAGGTAACTGTACCTGCTCCCTTATTGGAAAGTAGTTCATCACAGAAATCTGTTCCTGTGACTCCTACACCAATTAGTGAGGAAGCTAATGATGATGATCATGTAACTTCAGATCAAGTTTCTACCGAACCTCGTAGGTCAACCAGAGTGAGATGCGCACCAGAGTGGTATGGTAATCCTGTTCTGGATGTCATGTTACTTGACCATGACGAACCTACGAACTATGAGGAAGCGATGATGAGCCCAGATTCCGCGAAATGGCTTGAGGGCATGAAATCTGAGATGGGATTCATGTATGAGAACAAAGTATGGACTTTGATTGACTTGCCTGATGATCGGTGAGTCATTAAGAATAAATGGATCTTTAAGCGGAAGACGGATGCTGATAGTAGTGTTACTATCTACAATGCTCGAATTATCGCAAAATGTTTTCAACAAGTTCAAGGTGTTGACTACGATGAGATTTTCTCACTCGTATCGATGCTTAAAAGTCTGTCCGAATCATGTTAGCAGTTGCCGCATTTTATGAAATCTGGCAAATGGATGTCCAAACTGTATTCCTTCATGGATTTCTTAAAAGAAGAGTTGTATATGATGCAACCAGAAGGTTTTGTCGATCCTAAAGGTGCTAACAAAGTGAGCAAGCTCCAGCAGTTTATCTATGGACTGGTGCAAGTATCTCAGAGTTGGAATATATGCTTTGATAAAGTGATCAAAGCATATGGTTTTATACAGACTTGCGGTGAAGCCTGTATTCACAAGAAAGTGAGTGGGAGCACTACAACATTTCTGATAAGTATATGTGAATGACATATTGTTGATCGGAAATAATGTAGAATTTTTCTAGAAAGCATAACGGAGTGTTTCAAAAGAGTTTTTCAAAGAAAGACCTCGATGAAGCTGCTTACACATCGAGCATCAAGATCTATAGAGATAGATCAAGAAGCTTGATAAGTTTTTCAATGAGTACATACCTTGACAAGATTTTGAAGTAGTTCAAAATGGAACAGTCAAAGAAGGAGTTCTTGCCTGTGTTGCAAGGTGTGTAGTTGAGTAAAGACTCAAAACCCGACCACGACAGAAAATAGAAAGATAATGAAAATTCATTCCCTATGCCTCAGTCATAGGTTCTATAAAGTATGCTATGCTGTTTACCAGTCCTATTGTATACCTTAGCATCTTTCTGGCAAGGGAGTACAATAGTGATCTAGGAGTAGATCACTGGACAGCAGTCAAAATTATCCTTAGAGGACTAAGGAAATATTTATCGGCTATGGAGGTGATAAAAGAGTTTGTCGTAAAGAGTTACATTGATGCAAGCTTTTTACATCGATCTAGATGACTCTAAGTCTCGATTTGGATACATATTGAAAGTGGGAGCAATTAGCTAGAGTAGCTCAGTGCAGAGCATTGCAGACATAGAAATTTGCAAAATACATACGGATCTAAATGTTGCAGACCCGTAGGCTAAACTTCTCTCACAAGCAAAACATGATCACTCTTTGGGTATTAATCACATAGCGATGTGAACTATATTATTGACTCTAGTAAACCCTTTGGGTATTAGTCACATGGAGATGTGAACTAATCACATAAAGATGTGAACTAGATTATTGACTCTAGTGCAAGTGGGAGACTGAAGGAAATATGCCCTAGAGGCAATAATAAAGTTATTATTTATTTCCTTATTTCATGATAACTGTTTATTATTCATGCTAGAATTGTATTAACTGGAAACTTAGTACATGTGTGAATACATAGACAAACAGTGTCACTAGTATGCCTCTACTTGACTAGCTCGTTAATCAAAGATGGTTAAGTTTCCTAGCCATGGACAAGAGTTGTCATTTGATGAACGGGATCACACATTAGAGAATGATGTGATTGACTTGACCCATCCGTTAGCTTAGCACGATGATCGTTTGGTTTGTTGCTATTGCTTTCTTCATAACTTATACATGTTCCTATGACTATGAGATTATGCAACTCCGGATTACCGGAGGAACACTTTGTGTGCTACCAAACGTCACAACGCCACTGGGTGATTATAAATGTGCTCTACAGGTGTCTCTGATGGTACTTGTTGAGTTGGCATAGATCGAGATTAGGATTTTTAACTCCGATTGTCGGAGAGGTATCTCTGGGCCCTCTCGGTAATGCACATCACTATAAGCCTTGCAAGTATTGTAACTAATGAGTTAGTTGCGGGATGATGTACTACAAAACGAGTAAAGAGACTTGCCGGTAACGAGATTGAACTAGGTATTGAGATACCGACGATCGAATCTCGGGCAAGTTACATACCGCTGAGAAAGGGAACAACGTATGTTGTTATGCGGTTTGGCCGATAAAGATCTTCGTATAATATGTAGGAGCCAATATGAGCATCCAGGTTCCGCTATTGGTTATTGACCAAAGACGTGTCTCGGTCATGTCTACATAGTTCTCGAACCCGTAGGGTCCGCACGCTTAAAGTTCGTTGACGATCGGTATTATGAGTTTTTTGTGTTTTGATGTACCAAAGGTAGTTTGGAGTCCTGGATGAGATCGGGGACATGATGAGGAGTCTCGAAATGGTTGAGACTTAAAGATCAATATATTGGATGACTATGTTTGGACACTGGAAAGGTTCCGGAAGGTTTCAGACATATACCGGAGTATCGGGGGGTTACCGGAACCCCCCGGGGGGCTTAATGGGCCTACATGGTCCTTAGTGGAAATAGAGGGCAGCAAGGGGAGTGTATGGCGCGCCCCCAAGGCCCAAACCGAATTGGTTTAGGGCAAGGGGGGCCGGCCCCCTCTTTCCTTCTCCTCCTCTCCCTTTCCTTCCACCTCTCCTACTCCTACTAGGAAAAGGAGGACTCCTACTTCTAGTGGGAGTAGGACTCCCCCTCTTGGTGCGCCTCTCCCTGGCCGGCCGCCTCCTCCCCCTTGCTCCTTTATATACGGGGGCAGGGGGCACCCAGACACAACAATTGATCATTGATCTCTTAGCCGTGTGCGGTGCCCCCCTCCACCATAACTCACCTCGATCATATCATAGCGGTGCTTAGGCGAAGCCCTGCGTCGGTAGCATCATCATGACCATCACCACACTGTCGTGCTGAAACTCTCCTATGAAGCTTTGCTGGACCAGAGCTCGCGGGACGTCATCGATTTGAACGTGTGCTGAACTCGGAGGTGCCGTGCGTTCGGTACTTGGATCGGTCGGATCATGAAGACGTACGACTACATCAACCGCGTTGTGCTAACGCTTCCGCATTCAGTCTACGAGGGTACATGGACACACTTTCCCCTCTTGTTGCTATGCATCACCATGATCCTGTGTGTCCGTAGGATTTTTTTTGAAATTACAACGTTCCCCAACAATACGCATTCTCACCCTTCCACCATTGCTAGCCTCTCTAATACCGCGCACCTTTCGCCGGTATCGTACACCCACCATATACCTTCCTCAAAACAACCACCATACCTACCTATTATGGCATTTCCATAGCCATTCCGAGATATATTGCCATGCAACTTACCACAGTTCCATTTGTTATGACATGTTTCATCATTGTCATATTGCTTTGCATGATCATGTAGTTGACATTGTATTTGTGGCAAATCCACCTTTATAATTCTTTCATACATGTCACTCTTGATTCATTGCACATCCCGGTACACCGCCGGAGGCATTCACATAGAGTCATATTTTGTTCTAGTATCGAGTTGTAATTTTTGAGTTGTAAGTAAATAAAAGTGTGATGATCATTATTATTAGAGCATTGTCCCAAGTGAGGAAAGGATGATGGAGACTATGATTCCCCCACAAGTCGGAATGAGACTCCGGAGGAAAAATTTTTAAAAAAGAGAAAAAAAGACGCCATAAAAAAGGGAGAGAAGGCCCAAATAAAAAAATGAGAGAAAAAGAGAGAAGGGGCAATGTTACTATCCTTTTACCACACTTGTGCTTCAAAGTAGCACCATGATCTTCATGATAGAGAGTCTGATATGTTGTCACTTTCATATACTAGTGGGAATTTTACATTATAGAATTTGGCTTGTATATTCCAATGATGGGCTTCCTCAAAATGCCCTAGGTCTTCGTGAGAAAGCGAGTTGGACGCACACCCACTTAGTTTCTTTTTGAGCTTTCATACACTTATAGCACTAGTGCATCCGTTGCATGGCAATCCCTACTCACTCACATTGATATCTATTGATGGGCATCTCCATAGCCCGTTGATACGCCTAGTTGATGTGAGACTATCTTCTCCTTTTTTGTCTTCTCCACAACCACCATTCTATTCCCCATATAGTGCTATGTCCATGGCTCACGCTCATATAGTGCGTGAAGATTGAAAAAGTTTGAGAACATCAAAAGTATGAAACAATTGCTTGGATTGTCATCGGGGTTGTGCATGATTAAATACTTTGTGCGATGAAGATAGAGCATAGCCAGACTATATGATTTTGTAGGGATAACTTTCTTTGGCCATGTTATTTTGAGAAGACATGATTGCTTTGTTAGTATGCTTGAAGTATTATTATTTTTATGTCAATATTAAACTTTTGTCTTGAATCTTTAGGATCTGAACATTCATGCCACAATAAAGAAAATTACATTGATAATTATGCTAGGTAGCATTCCACATCAAAAATTCTGTTTTTATCATTTACCTACTCGAGGACAAGCAGGAATTAAGCTTGGGGATGCTTGATACGTCTCCAACATATCTATAATTTTTGATTGTTCAATGCTATTATATTATCTGTTTTGGATGTTTAATGGGCTTTAATATACCTTTTTACATTATTTTTGGGACTAACCTACTAACCAAAGGCCAAGTGCAAATTGCTATTTTTTTTGCCTATGTCAGTGTTTCGCAGAAAAGGAATATCAAACGGAATCCAAACGGAATGAAACCTTCGGGAGAGTTATTTTTATAACAAACATGATCCAGGAGACTTGGAGTGGACGTCAAGAAAGAAGCAAAGAGGCCACGAGGCAGGAGGGCGCGCTCAGGGGGGTAAGTGCGCCCCCACCCTCGTGGGCCCCTCGCAGCTCCACCGACCTACTTCTTCCTCCTATATATATACCCATATACCCTAAAAACATCCAGGAGCACCACGAAACCCTATTTCCACCGCCGCAACCTTCTGTACCCGTGAGATCCCATCTTGGGGCCTTTTCTGACGCTTCGCCGGAGGGGGAATCAATCACGGAGGGCTTCTACAGCAACACCATAGCCTCTCCGATGATGTGTGAGTAGTTTACCACAGACCTTCAGGTCCATAGTTATTAGCTAGATGGCTTCTTCTCTCTCTTTGGATCTCAATACAAAGTTCTCCTCGATTCTCTTGGAGATCTATTTGATGTAATTCTTTTTGCGGTGTGTTTGTCGAGATCCGATGAATTGTGGATTTATGATCAATATTATCTATGAACAATATTTGATTCTTCTCTGAATTCTTTTATGCCTGATTTAATATCTTTGCAAGTCTCTTCGAATTATCAGTTTGGTTTGGCCTACTAGATTGATCTTTCTTGCTATGGGAGAAGTGCTTAGCTTTGGGTTCAATCTTGCGGTGTCCTTTCCCAATGACAGCAGGGGCAACAAGGCACGTATTGTATTGTTTCCATCGAGGATAAAAAGATGGGGTTTATATCATATTTCTTGAGTTTATCCCTCTACGTCATGTCATCTTGCCTAATGCGTTATTCTGTTCTTATGAACTTAATACTCTAGATGCATGCTGGATAGCGGTCGATGTGTGGAGTAATAGTAGTAGATGTAGAATCGATTCGGTCTACTTGTCGCGGACGTGATTCCTATACACATGATCATGCCTAGATATTCTCATAACTATGCGCTTTTCTATCAATTGCTCGCCAGTAATTTGTTCACACACCGTAGAATTTGCTATCTTGAGAGAAGCCACTAGTGAAACCTATGGCCCCCGGGTCTATCTTCCATTATATTATTCTCCCGTCAACAAGCCATTTCTGTCGCCGTTTATTTTGCAATCTTTATTTTCCAAATCTACACAACAAAAATACCAAAAATATTTATCTTATTATCTCTATCAGATTTCACTTTCGTAAGTGACCATGAAGGGATTGACAACCCCTTTATCGCGTTGGTTGCGAGGTTCTTGTTTGTTTGTGCAGGTATGAGGGACTTGTGTGTAATCTCCTACTGGATTGATACCTTGGTTCTCAAAAACTGAGGGAAATACTTATGCTACTTTGCTGCATCACCCTTTCCTCTTCAAGGGAAAACCAATGCATGCTCAAGAGGTAGCAGCGGGCACATGCCATCAAGCCAGGAGGAGGTCCATAACTTGCCTACATGCCCATTGCCAACCGAGACGGAAGTGGCAGCTGCAAGAAATTCCCTATCCTCATCAGTGCATGGTGTACCCATACAAATCCACGGTCTTGTGGGTTCTTCCCACTCGAAGCAGAGCCATCGAAGCCTGAGAGCCTTAGCAAACTTGTCCAAATTGAGCACACCTAAGCCACCATGCTAATTAGGCTTGCAGACAAGGTCCCAATTGACTTTGCATTTCCCACCAGAAACCTTGTCGGTGCCTGCCCAAAGATAGGTGCGACGGATAGAGTCAATCTTCCTAAGGACCTCAGCTGGGATGTCGAGCGACGTGAGGTGGTAAATGGCAATGGCAGTGAGAACATCTTTGACAAGGACGGCCCTACCGGCGGTAGCGACATGTCTTCCTTGCCACAGAGGGAGTTGCCGGCCACCTTATCCTCAAGGTGTTGAAAGTGGATCCTCTTGAGGCGCTTGACCAATAACAGTAGTCCAAGATATCTCATTGGAAAGGATGTGCAGACAACCGGGAAATCATGAAGAATGTCTTGAAGATTGACACTTTCGCAATGAATCGAGGCGATGAGGCTTTTAGCACAATTAATGACTAAACCGATAACCTCTCCAAAGGAAGCTAGTACAGAAGCAAAAAACTGGATGTCCTCCTTGATGGGCTTGACAAAGATGGCTGCATCATCATCATAAAGAGAGGCATGGATGGTCGTTGCCCTACCACAAAGAGGATGGAGGTGCCCTTGAGATGTGGCCTTGTTTAGGATATGGTGCAGGGTGTCAATTGCCAGCATGAACAGTAACGGGGAGAGCAGGTCACCTTGCCTAAGACCGCGGCCATGCTTCACTAGGTCACCCAAAAATCCGCTGATCAAGACCTTTGAGGAGGCCATGGAAAGGAGTGCTAAAACCCAGTCATGAAATCTGCTCGGGAAGCCCAAGTGCCTCAGAAGATCCAAGAGGAAATCCCAACGCACAGAATCAAAAGCTTTCTTGATGTCAAGTTTGAATACCAGCGTCAGCGTCTTGCTGCGGTGGAATTTCCTTACCAAGCTTCTCACATATGTGGAATTATCATGGATGCTCCTCTTCATGATGAAGGCTCTTTGAGCATTAGAGACATTGTTTTCCACGCGTGATGCAAGTCTCGAGGCCATTACCTTAGCAATAATCTTAGCGATGGCATGGATGAGGCTAATGGGATGGAAATCTGAGATGCATTCTACTCCATACTTTTTTGGAATGAGGGAAATGTTTGCAGAGTTGTGCCAATGAAGGTTTGATGTATGCAAGCTCGAGAAGTGATTGGTCGCGTTCATAACATCGCCCTTGATGATTTCCCAACAGTCCTTGAAGAAGTGCCCGGTGAAGCCATCCGGACCCGGTGCTTTGTCCCACGGCATATCAAAGATTGCCTTCTTTACCTCCTCCTCCATGAAGGCAGCCCCAAGGTTAGAGAGATCACAAGCATGGGTTGGGATGTGATCCCAGTTGATGTCAATGCTGCGGGAGTCCCCTCTCTTGGTGACCTTAGTGGAATGGTTTTTGATGATGGATTTTTTATGCTCATGCTCTGTGACCCATCCATTGTTATGCCTAAGACAGTGTATGAAATTCTTGCGCCTTCTATGATTGACTCAGAAGTGAAAGAAGCGAGTGTTGGCAACTCCATCTTTGAGATTGGTAATTCTCGAGCATTGCCTTTTCCACGCACGCTCGAGCACGGACAAGCTAACCACCTTGCGTTTGAGTCTCCTATGAATATCCTGCTCTTCTGCACTCAAAGGATAGCATACTGTTGGGGAACGTAGCATGTAATTTAAAAAAATTTCCTATGCTCATGCAAGATCTATCTAGGAGGTGCATAGCAACGAGAGGGGGAGAGTGTGTCCATGTACCCTCGTAGACCGAAAGCGTAAGCGTTTGACAATGTGGTTGATGTAGTCGAACTTCTTCTCATTCTGACCAATCAAGTACCGAACGTACGGCGCCTCCAAGTTCTGCACACGTTCAGCTCGATGACTTCCATTGAACTCTTGATCTAGCAAAGTGTCAAGGGAGAGTTCCTTCAGCACGATGGCGTGGTGACGGTGATGGTGAAGTAATTCGCGCAGGGCTTCTCCTAAGAACTACGTGAATATGACCAGAGGAGTAAACTATGGAGGGGGGCACCGCTCACGGCTAGGAATCAATGTCGTGTGTTCTAGCGGTGCCCCCCTACATATATATAGGTGGGAGAGGGAGAGGGGGCAGCAAGGGGCACCCCAAGTAGGAGTAATCCTACTTGGGCGCCTCCCACAAGTCGGCCTCCCCCTCCCATAAGTGTCGGTGGGGGAAGGAAAGAGAGGGGGAGAGAAGGGAAGGGGGAGGCCGAATCCTCCCCTTTCTGTTCTCCCTTCCCTGATGTCTACTACACAACCTTCTTCTTGTAGACGTTGTTGGGCCTCCAAGTGCAGAGGTTTGTAGGACAGTAGCAAATTTCCCTCAAGTGGATGACCTAAGGTTTATCAATCCATGGGAGGCGTAGGATGAAGATGGTCTCTCTCAAACAACCCTGCAACCAAATAACAAAGAGTCTCCTGTGTCCCCAACACACCTAATACAATGGTAAATTGTATAGGTGCACTAGTTCGGCGAAGAGATGGTGATACAATTGCAATATGGATGGTAGATATAGGTTTTTGTAATCTGAAATCATAAAAACAGCAAGGTAACAAGTAATAAAAGTGAGTGTAAACGGTATTGCAATGCGTTGAAAGAAGGCCTAGGGTTCATACTTTCACTAGTGCAAGTCCTCTCAACAATAATAACATAATTGGGTCATATAACTATCCCTCAACATGCAACAAAGAGTCACTCCAAAGTCACTAATAGAGGAGAACAAACGAAGAGATTATGGTAGGGTACGAAACCACCTCAAAGCACTACAAAAAATGCACTTCCGTGATGATACGTGTTTGTCACAGTAGGTCGCGTTTTTTGTCATGCATGTACATCCATGACGATTTTATGACAGAATCAAGATAGTCATACCTGTGCTGTCATAGAAGTGTTCCATGACATTACCAAAATTATCATCACGGAAGTGCCCACTTCCATGACGATAAATCGCGCGTCACAGAAGTGCTTCTGTCAAGGGTGACCGACACGTGGCATCCACCGTAACGGAACGCCGTTAAGCTATCGGGTCGGGTTTTGGATCCGATAACTCATTAACAGCCCCGACCAATGGGGATTTTCCACGTGTAAAATCATCATTGGCTGGAGGAGACACGTGTCAGGTCCGCGTTGGCACAGGTGTCACTCATCCAATGGGTGAGACGCGCCTATGATATGTTGACACGTGGACCGGCCCATCAAGTTTAAATGGGCCGGCCCAACTGAAGGCCCACAAGATTTTGCGGACCATAATGAGCCAGCCCAGCTAAAGGCCCACGAGATTTTGCGGACCATATTGGGCTGGCCCAGCTAAAGGCCCACAAGATTTTGCGGGCCATAATGGGCCAGCCCAGGTAAAGGCCCACAAGATTTTTGTGTGCCATAATGGGCCGGCCCAGGTAAAGGCCCACAAGATTCTTGCGGATCATAATGGGCCGGCCAGCTAAAGGCCCATGAGATCTCGCCGACATTAATGGGCCGGCCCAGCTATAGGCCCACAAGATTTTGAGGACCCTAGTAGGCCGGCCCATTAACTGGCTGCCATGTTTTGGGCCAAATGCCACCCATATTTGATTCGGTCCATTAATGGCCTGCCATGCTCCAGGCCTAATAGTGGCCCATATGAGATCCGGCCCGTTAAAAGCCTACCACGTTCTGGGCCAAATTACGGCCCAGATCAGGTTCGGCCCTTTAAGAGTCTTTGGGCTCAATTATGGCCCATATCAGATTCGGCCCGTCAACTGGACACTATGCTTTTAGGCCCACTTGCTAAAGGCCCACTTAGTAATTCGGCCTGATATTAGTTTTGGCCTATTAAGGGCCCATTTAATATTTTGGCCGTATATTAATTTCGGCCTGTTAAAAGCCCGTCATATAGTTGGGCCTAATTACGGTCCGGTTTGCATCCGGCCTGCTCACAGCCGATATCTGATTGGGCCAAACAAGGACTGAGACAATTTTGGCCTGTTAAAAGCCCGTGATTTGATTCGCACAATCATGGGTCGGGGTTCATTTTGGGCTGCTGCCGGCCCGTCAGTTGTTCGACATATTTCAGGCCCAACCTACATCGTGATTGCATGACGGCCCGATTATGTACCGTAATTTTATGGTTTGGCCGGTTTACTACGAAGACATGATATTTATACAGTAAAATAACTGCAGCATCATGATTAAGAAAAAACCTAGACTATACAATAAAGAAATTAGGGCATATTACATCCACTGGGCATCAAAGTTCGCCACTATGATAATAAAGCACAACCAGACAGCAGATTACATACACTGGGCATCAAAGATCGCCACCAGTGCAAATAAACACGCTGACAAAATAATATACAAAACCGACATCACTTCAATAGAGTTCAAGAAAGGTTAGCCCTGCTGGGGAGCTGCAGCGCAAGCAGTTGAGCAAGATGATGAGACTGCGCTTGTTCAACACTTATATCTTCCTCACTCTGAAAGATAAACAAGCAGACATATGACATGTTTTGCACATAAAAGTATCAGTGCTGACAATTCATCACATTTCTTACTGACGAATAAAGTGACACAGTTTAAAATTGCATTAACACAATATGGTATTGTTCAGGTCAAGACATGGCAGGAAATGACATTGTGAAGGAGTTGGTAGCTTCGTGACACCACTGGATTACAGATCAAGAACTCATAAGTATTAATGGTTAGTGTGCTATCAATTTATACCATTTCAGATTGGCAAATAAAGAGATGGTTTAAATAATAGTAGAATGATATGACATTGTTCATAGTTAAGATATTGCAGAATATGACATTGTGCTGTAGTGGGTAGGTTCACCACACCACTAGATTACGGATGAAGAACAGAAGCATACATGCAGTGCAAAAGAAGATCACTTGCTCTGTATAGTTTAATTTACATGGTATGAAGAAGGAACTTGGTTGTACAACTGAAGACTTAAATTGAGAAAGGACAAACTTTTGTTTATGAACTACATAATAAACTTTAAACAAGCAATTTGATGCAAACACCAAAAATAAACAGCTGTTGCAGTCATGCCTAACCAAATATATACAACAAAGTTTGAAGGCTTGAGATGGACAAACTTACATTATTGGTGAAGACAGGCTCCATAAAGGCCTTGTCCATGCTGATGGGGGGGGGGGGGCAATTCAAGAAGTTTACCACAGAATCTTCTTCAAAAGCATTGCCTTTATTCTACATTTTGTTAAGAGTAAATATAGATGTGATAATATACGAAAAAATGGAGAATATTTAAGAGAAGACGAAGAGTGATGCTACATAAGCAAGTAGCTATAAATGTAAGTGCAGCGATACAGGCAAAAGGTACAACCAAGAGCAATGCACAACTAAACTTCTTCAGTACCAACCTTATGGTAAGAGTAAATATAGATCTGATGTGTAGAAAATGGAGGGTAAAGGAAAATAAGCGCAGAGTGATGGTACATGAACAACTACCTATCATTATAAGTACACTGATAAAGGACATCATGTACTTAGAAGAACAATGCAGAGCTAAAAAAACATTGGCATTGGATATATTCTACACTAATGTAACCATTCATACAGATCAGATAATTTGGAGCGAACAATTGATAAGCAAGCTATCATGCATACTGCTGTCACATAATGAATCAGGTATGTATGCAAGTACAGTGATACAGGACAACAGGTACTAACAGAGCAAAGCAGCGGGCAGCATATTTGCGATATCCTGTCGTTCTTGTCAAATCGGAATTCTTCTTCGAGCAGATTTCCTGCAAAAAAGATTCGTAAGGCACATGCGGAAAAGTAGAATTTCAAATTGTCATGTGATTTCATAGACAGTACCTCATCCTGGGAACGAGACCAGTGCATAACAAGGTTTTTCCATTCAATGTCTTCTAAATTTAGCACAGGAGACTTAACCGGAAATTCGTTTATAGACTTGCCATCAAAGTGTGATTTCCTCAGGTAACACAGATACTGCTGCAATGCTTCCTTGAAAAGCACAAGCAAGCTTTGCTTGTCATGACTATCCAGATTGACCCTCGCCTAGTTACAATAATGTAATGTAAATCATTGATGTGTTCAATCAGCAGAAAACATGAAAGTAATAACCATGAATAATAGCACTTACACGTAAGTTGGACAGGAAGATGTGAAAATGGTGTTTGTCTTCACAATAATCTTCCCATGATGGGAATATATGCACGTAGTCCCTAACAACATTGAAATCATTGTCTTTTAAACTGGGAATAAATGGAATGTGGTTCCAATCTGCAGGAATTGGCCGTCTCCGCAGTTGGGATAGGTCTTGGGCCGGTGGACTTGCTGTACTTTTTGCTGGAGTGGGATTTTTCTGTGGTACAACTGGTGCTATGGCAAATGAAATTGGTATACATTTTGCTGGAGTGCAGGTCATGTGTGGTGGGGCTAGTGATGTGGCCAGTGAAGTATGAGTACACTCTGCTGGAGTCGGTCCTACGTTTTGTGTCACTGGTTGTACATCCAATATAAGTGGGGTGCTGTCTGATTTCTTCGGCACCACCATGTTTTTCAAGGACTTTGATGGTGCTCCTTCAGGTTCTGCAATCACCCTCTTCCTTTTTGATGTTTGATGCACAAGAACATCATTTGAGTGGAAAAACATGGTATGATGACAGATGGAATATGTATTGATAATGGATGGGCATGGCATCACGACATATATGATGAGTAAACTAAGCAGATGGCGGTGCAACAAAGTAGAAGAAATGCAAGACAACATATGCAAGATACCTGCAATCAATAAAACATTGCCAAATTAGAACATGCACCTTGATGGGTGAACAGGATAGGCCATCTGCCTTTGACTCCTCGAGGTTAGAATAGTCTTTAGGATCATATTCTGAACAAGAATCAACATGTGGGGAGCGTATGAGTTTCATTGCATCCAGAATGGCACTCAATGCCTTGGTGCCAATTTTGTAAGTCATTGCAGTGTTTAGCTTCAAGAGTGGACTGCTTCTAGTGCAACACAAAGCATCTACACAGATCATAGTGTAGATATAACGGGAAAACCTTTAGCATCAGAGTAAAATCAGCAAAGTGGAACTTGCTGGAATATATGTGCTAGTATTGCCGGTACGGCTAGAAAGGCTTCGGATACCAGCTCTCTTCAAGTGAAGGTGCGATACTATTAATATCAGTGTAACTCTCAAAGGCGACACAGCTCCCCGCATTTCCTTGATATTCTTATAGGATTCAAGTGGGCAGGCCACTACAAATCCTATTCCTATGTTTACAAGATCCTACGAATCAAAGAGGCTTAAAGTGTCCATCACAACCGACCGTATAGACCTCTACACTGCAAATGTACCTGCTCATATTCAGTACAAGGAACATACTGTACTACCATCATACTCCCTCCATTCCAAAATATAAGTCTTGGTAGAGATTTCCACTATGGATCACATACAGATGTATCTAGTTACATTTTAGAGTGTAGATTCACTCATTTTGCTCCATATGTAGTCCATGGTGGAATCTATACAAAGACTTGTATTTAGGAATGGAGAGAGTATATATTAAAGAAGAACAGAAGAGGAACATGGTAAAGAAGAGCAAGCAGATTTTGGATAATAAAATGTTGGCTGCGCAGTG
Source organism: Triticum urartu (assembly GCF_003073215.2). NCBI lineage: Eukaryota > Viridiplantae > Streptophyta > Magnoliopsida > Poales > Poaceae > Triticum > Triticum urartu. The sequence goes on from NC_053023.1 coordinate 741,733,825, forward strand.
CCCACACATGATGAACCAGAGCGCATTAAGAATGCAACTCCCAGCTGTCTCTCGACCATTTCAGGCGGTTGGATGAAGATCCTACGTCTCCTAACCCTTCTTCTTCCTCGTCTCTGATTCTTCCCATACAGAACACAGCACGGGGCGCCGACCGGACCACCGGCCCCCATCGCCTATATTCCTCCGCCACCCCCACCCCCACCCCCGCCCCAACCCCCACCTGCGTCGAGTTTTCTTCGTTCGGCGAGGCCCCACAACCACCCGAGCCCCTTCGATCGCACCGGCGAACTCCCGTGAGCTCTGAAAAATCGACTGACCCAATTTTGAAATTTAGTCTACTGTGATTTAACTAGTGTGGAATTTAAAAGGGGAAAACCATAAGCATTGGGAGTATAGTGTTGAGCGTGCCATGGCGGATCTGAAGGTGCAAACCGTACAAAGGCAACTTCGCAACCAAGACAAGAAATCAGAGTAAAGCAGTGGTGATCTATTTTCTTGCTGCGATAAATAAGTTGAGCAGATACGAAAGAGTACCGCCTCTGGTGCAGCGCCGTGTACGCATCTGCTGAGAATTTGACGGTGCTGCAGTAGCGATGGTTGTCGGCGGCGTGGAAGCAGATCTAGGAGGGTAGACGGTGGCGGCGGGGCGCGGTGGACGAGACAGTCGTAGGAGCGGCGCCGGCAAGGTGGACGACAGCGGGGATGAAGCGAGAGGACGGGATGCAAGGATCTCAGTCCGAAGCCGTGGATGAGAGAGGCCGATCTCTTGTAATGGACGGTGGCGTTGGGGTATCAGCTCCGGCATGGTGGAGGAGGACGGCGGTGGATGGGGTGGCGGACGGCGGCGGACGGAGGAGGGTGGGGTGGAGAGGGTGTTTTGGCGCCCACGGACTACGAATGGGGAAAATGGAGGTAGAGAGGAAGGGGGGAACCATGTATTCAGGGCGCGCTGGTCTCAAATGCGAGGAAATTTACAAACTTAGCCCCCATTTCAAATTTCTACTACATCACAGCAACATTAGTCGGTTGGGGATAGGGCGGTAATCTCGCATACACCGAGTATTTGCCAACGAGAGTTTGTTTTTGGCGCCCACCGTGTATGAATATGAATCGGGGAGGGAGTCGATTTCGGCCGAGGACACACTGTGTTTTGGAGCCAACCGTGTATGAATCCGGGTGAGAGGCGGTTACGTCATGTTTGGGTGAAATTACAAACCTACCCCTATCGAAACCTATAGAAATCCAGCAGATAGGCTTTGCGTGGCAGGGATCGGCAGTAGTGATTTCCATCTCGCAGATTTTGGTTTCGGGCGATTACTGCGACTTTCCCCGCTTCGTTCAAATTTTTCAGAGTGCACGTTTACCGTGCCAACTCAATTTGAATCCTGTTTGTATTCTATTTTTTCGGGCGGGATACATTTTCAATTGGAATTACATTCTGTATACATCATTTTTTATATATACTTTCAAAAGCACAACACCATTTATACATAAATATGGTTTACAAATGGCATGATCTCAGATTCATAAGGTTGTATCCATCAATTTGGATTTTCAAATATTTGAAACCACTTTATGTTGAAATCAAATGTATGCATTCCTCGCTAACTGTCTCCAATTAATGTCTGTTTCATGCGGTTTTTTTTACTTCTCAAACATGTATAATGTGTTTCACACAGGCAACATATAGTGTAATCCCATTTAGACATTAATTGCATATAAACCATGCATTGTTTGTAATTGAAGAATCTATGGATCACCAATATTGATAAACTATATAACATTACACGTGTGCCCAAATTCAAATGAATATGCATGTTTGATACACCAATTTGCATTATGATATTATCGATGTCGTGATCTCCAGTTTAAATATTTGAACCCCCTTTAATCCAGATATTCGTCTCATATAGCTATCACTCATGCTTATATAGGACTATCTCTCTGGACCTATATGCGTTCATCGTCTCTCAGGTATCTCTCGTGCTACCTGTATGTCGACAATGATCTTTTATCTTCGTAACACATTGACGGTACTCTCTCCCTTGACCTTCATCACTCTATCTCTCTCTAAGTATATCTCGCTCCCTGCTATGTGTCTCTAACTATGATTCTCCATGTGGAATCTCTTTCTCTCACACAAACACAAAACTTTGTCTCCCGGGGTCTCATTTCTCTCTACTATTCCCATGTGTGCCACTCGCATACCCCTCATACAGAGATGTCTTTCGCTCCTTAGATATGAGAACCTACGACTCTTCCTATTCAATATCTCTTTCTCACACACAAACACAAACTCTGTCTTCCAGGGTCTCATATTTCTCCATTACTCTCTTGTATGTGGCTCACACACACCCTCTCTCCCTAGAGATATCTTGCGTTCCCTTTTATGTCTCTCTTGCTATCACTCTCGTTGTGAAATATCTTTCTCTCTCGTAGACACAAAACTCCATCTCTCTAGATCTCATTTCTCTCTGATATCTGTTTGTATGTGACTCACATGCACCCTCTCTCTATCTCTCTCACACCCACACACATAGCCCAGCCTTCTGATCCACTCGACTCCTATCTCTAACGCACACTAGCTAGCATCTTTATCTTTCTATTTATCTGTTTCTCCATCAACCTTCTTTCTCGCCCTCACTCTTGATTCCTATCACGCACACTACATATGTTTCTCTCTACATGCAGTCAAGTGCCCTCTCACACACATATATAACTTCACCCTTTGAACCACCCGATGGTCATCTCCAATACCCAAACTAGCGGATGTCCCTCTAGCTAGCATCTCCATCTCTGTATCTATCTGTAGTTTCTCCGTCAACATTTCTTTCTCGCACGGAGTCTTGCTTCCTATCACCCACACTATATATGTCTCTCCATACATATGCATTTATAGGTTGGTCTCTTTTGCACAATCGTTGCGCCTCACTCCCTCTGCTCGCCATAGATGCATGCTCCAGCCCATGCCACTATCTCTTAAAGACAAAAACACATGCTCAATTGTCGGGCCTTCTTCCCTGCATTCTCACATGCATGCATATTGTCATACCAATCTGTCTCTCCCATGTCGTTGATCTTATGACTTATGTCTACTTTCTTTTATCTCGATCATGTGCGCGCGCACACACACACATCACACGTATACATGTATACCTCTCACACATGCACGTTCATGGTCTCTATGTCTCCATACATAGTTAATTACACTCAATCCTAATGCCACATCGAATTGTTCTCCTCTTTTGTGCACATAACTTCCGCCTCGATGGGTAAAACACACACTCACACTTAACAATCTCCTTCTAGCTACCAACCGCCTCTCACTCTTCCCCTATATCCCCGAAACCAATAAGACCATCCCTTTGTTTAATTCCCACCTACATGCACCATCGATATATAGTAGTCTTCCTCAGTGTCTCTTGAACGAACACGTTCTCTTGATGTCGACTCCTCTCACGCGCACACACCTTCTCTTCCCTCTCTACGGGCATTTTCTCCCTCGCACCCCATCGTTGGTGGCCTCTGCCATACACATCACCTCTCTATGATGAAGCCATGCACACTTAAATTACATCCGCCACAGATGTCGGGTGGTAGGTGCGACATATGCCAAAGGATGGCTTATCATTGTGGGAGCCAGTAAGACGTCGCCGGTGCCTGGAAACGGGATAAGGCGAAGACATGCACGCCGGCGGATCTTACCCAGCTTCGGGGCTCTCCGTGGAGATAATACCCCTACTGCTGCTCTGCGGGGTCTCCGCATGATCACTAGATGGACAAGTAGCTACACAATGCTCCTTGAGTTGTTCGGTGGGAGGAGGAAGAAGGGCACGGCTAGCTTGCTCCTTCTCCTTGTATGGTGTCTAAGACTAGCTGGGGGTCCAACCGTTTGCATGGGTGCCCCGGGGGGTTTATATAGGCCTACCCCCCCAGGGGTACAATGGTAATCTGACTGGGCGCGGGGCCCAGCCGTCTGTGACTGCGCTCGCCGGCTTCTGCGCCGGCTGCTGGGGCCCACCGACTGGTGGGTCCCGCCGGCTGCCAACTCCTTGGCAACAGGCAGGCCCCACTGCCAAGGGTCTCGTCGGTGGTTGGTAACTGTTGCCTCAACCTGATGACGAGGGCTTCGTTGAGGTAAGCGCGGCTACAGTGCCGCCGTCCGGCGGGCGATCACTGTAGCCTTACCGCGTCTTGTCTCCTTAATGGGGCATCTCCTTCGAGGGGGGAAGCGAGCCGGCTGCAGGGAGCCGGCCCCGTCTCAGGCCGACTGGGGGAGGCCTGGCCGCCTTCGGGCATCTCTTTGCCCGCAGGGGCCCACCGCCCGCGGGCCGTACTGGTAGCCCGTCGTGGATGACATCAGGGTCAACATGGCAACAGTGCCGCGCCGGACGGGTCATGGCCACTCTGTACGGCGCACTGTGCCAGGCGTGCTCCGGGATTCGGGGGTGGCAGGCTTTACTGTAGCCATGCCCCATTCCAACGCCGCTAGGTGGATGCAAACTTTGAGGGTACGGTCTCGACCGCTTTGTGGGAGCCAGCTTCTTGGAGTCGGCCTTCTCGCGGCCGGCTTCTCGAAGTCGGCCCTCCCATGGCTTTCTTCATGAGGGCTAAAGTCAGGCCACCTTCCGAAAGCCGGCCTGGGTGGCAGCCAGCAAGGGGAAGGCGGCTCCATGTCTTGGATTCTTGAGAGCCGGACGGGCTCGTAATTTTTTCAGAAGGGCCAGGGGAAGCCGGCTAGGCTACCCATGGCTATTTACTCCGACAGTAGTCCCCGAAGCTGAGCGAGCTTCGAGGCTGATAAGGGGACGAGAAGCTCGGTCAGCTTCCTATCCCGCGGGGCCGGCTTTGCTTGTGCGCGCCGACTTCAGAGAGCTCCGGTTCTCTTAGGCGGGAACGCGGGCCACGTGGCGAGGAAATCTTGCCAACGCACGCGCGCGACGGGACGTCGCCGCAGGCCCGGGCCCGCCACTCGCAGGCCTCGGTCCGAGCGCGGATCTTCCGTGGCCCACATGGACCGCTCGCCTTCCCACGGCGGTTTTATTTCGCCGTTAGGGCATAATAAACGCGGGACGTGGGGGAGTGGGCACGATTGATCCCATGTTTCCCCATGCCGCGCCTCCTCGGCTCCGCCACGCGAGCCTATAAGTAGGGGGAGGAGGGGGAGCGACAGAGGTTCCCACGCTCTCTCTCGCTCTACCCCTTCTCGTACTCGTTTCTTCCTCTCGCTGCCGCCGCAGCTTCCCGTCTCAGCGCCGCCGCGCCTCCACGTCGTCTTGCTCCCATGGCGCTGTCGAGCTCGTGGGACGGCTCCAACGTCCATGAGGACCACGTTGAGTTCCTCCGGCAGACTCGGCGCCTGCCTGACGCCAACCTCATGCGGGTCCGCCTGGCACCGGAGACGGAGATTTCGCCGGCACCGGAGGAGGGCGAGCGGGTCGTCTTCCGCTCGCACTTCCTGCGCGGCTTCGGCCTTCCGGCGAGCGGATTTCTGCGCTCCTTCCTTGAGTTCTACAACCTTCAGCCGCATCACCTCACGCCCAATGCGGTGATGCTACTGTCGGCCTTCGTCTCCCTCCGCGAAGGTTTCTTGGGGCTGCTCCCCACGCTGGAGCTCTGGGGAGAGTTCTTCCAGAGCAAACTCGGCACCGTCGTCGCAGGCGTGCCCGCCCCTTGCGGGGCCTTCATCGCCATGAGCAGGGCGGGCGAGAACAACCCGTTCCCGCCCATTCCCCTGATCCAGTCGGTGAAGATCTGGCAGAAGTCATACTTCTACGTGAAGAACGTCGCCGAGCAAGGAGACCACGTCAACCTGCCGGCTTACGTAGCCGGCCCACCAGCTGGGAGGCAGCCCTCATGGAGTTTCCGGTCCCGGTCACTGTCTCAGGCCGGGAACGCTGCCGTCTCCCGGCTTCGGGTGATGATCCAGTCAGAAGGCCTGAGCGGGGCCGACTTGGTGGCCGCCTTCGTGGAGCGCTGGATATCTCCTCTCCAAAGCCGGCCCCACATGATGTGCCAGATGAGCGGCCGCTTCGACCCAAGACGGCTGAGCACCAGGGAGATACCTCATGCGGAGGTATCGTATATGGTAAATTACATCTCCAATTGCAAGCTCGCTGAAGACTGGCGATACGGCAAGGCGCCGTATTCTCGCGCCAACCCTCCGCCCGTGGTAAGCCTTCCTCTCTTTCTTCTTTTCGTTGGTAGCCGGCTTTATGATGGCCAGCTTCTGATCAGTCGGTTCTTCTTAGTAGAACCCCCTTCTCCCGCCGACGACCGGAGCAGCGGGGATAGAATGCCAGTATGCCACCGACCGCACGGCGGATGACGTCGACGACCCGGATTTGGGGGCGGCCGCCATGGAAGACGCCGTCGTGGGGGACGACGCCGAGCCCGGGGGCTCAAGGCTTACCGCCAGCTTCGAGGACTGGCCGGATGATGCTGAAGCCGAAGTCGCCCCGCGTCGCCAGCCGGCGGCCGAGCATCAGGGCGCGGGCTCGTCCATCGCGCCGGCTGCCGGCGGTAGCGCACAGAAGCGCCGGGCCGCTTCAAGCCTCTTTGGCAGTCGGCCGAAGAAGTCCAAAGCCTCCACCGCGGCGACCAAGCGAGATGAGGCGGCTGCGAAAGCGGACCGCTTCCGCAAGGCGGTGAAGCAGCCTTAGATGGTCTCAGCGTAAGTCGTCAATTGCCCTGTCGCATGCTTTTCGTCGTTCTCTCTTGTTCGAAAATTCTTCTTGACCCTATCCCGCTTGCTGGACAGGGCGCCGCTTTCCCATTAGCGGGGTCCGGGCGGCTCCATAGTGGGGCCGGCTGGAGGGTCTTCGAGCTCCCGCCGCGTGGACCCCCTGCCGACCTCAGGGAGGCCACGGAGCGGAACACCCATGAGGCGCGGGAGGAGGGCGAGGCGGCGGAAAGAGCGGCCGCCCAGGTGGCAAAGGAGCAGGCCGATGCGGCAGCCAAGGCCCAGGCGGAGGCGGTGACCGCAGAGACGGAGGCGGAGGGCTCGCGCAACCAGCCTCCGCTGCTCGCCATTCCCCTCCGAGCCGTGGCCCCTGACCCCCCATTGCCCGTGGCGGAGAAAATCATCCAAGCCCCGCCGCTGATGGAGAGGGGGGAGGACCCCGTGGCCTTCGCGAGGATAGCGCCGCCAGCAGCGCCAACCGGAGCGGGCCAAGGCGGCCAATCATCAGCGGCGCCAGAGGAGCCGGCCGGGGGTGAGCCGGAGGATAGAGCCGGCCTCGAGGTGCAGCCGGTGATGCGCCGGCGCGCAGGGGGAGGCGCCGCTCCACCGGAGTCGCACCGAGTCGTGGGCGCCGGTCAGTCGGCGGAGGCTCTGGAGACGGCCAGCACCGCCACGTCCGAGTGGACTCCCAGCGGGGGGATTGGCGAGCTGAATGTGGCGGCTCAAGAGGTCCGGAGCCGGCTTCAAGCTCAGGCCGCCCTGCTGCAGCAATACACTCAGTAGTTCCTGTCGACGCGGGCCGCCATCCGGGTGAGTCTTCCATTCTTGGCCGCTTTGATCTCTTGATTTCTTCCGTGGGGGCGCGTCAGCGCACCCACTGGGTGTAGTCCCCGAGATTCGGGCCGACTGCTGCGTAGTCGGGGCAGATCTTTCTTGACGGCTACCTTATTTTTGCTTCTTTTCTGAACTCCCAGGAATATCATAACTCCCGTGCTGCCGCCTTCAACTCCCAGGCTCGGGAGTTGGGTCGGAGGACTGACGACCTGGCCGACAGCCAAAGTAAGTACTTGATCTTGTCTGTCTCCTGTGGGGGCGCGTCAGCGCACCCACTGGGTGTAGTCCCCGAGATTCAGGCCGACTGCTGAGCAGTCGGGTCGGATCTTTCTTGACGACTTTTTCCTTATCGGTTTTTCTTTTTCTTCGTCTTTAGGGGCCAACGCCGACTTGAGGAAGGAGCTCGGCGAAGCGCAGGCCGTGCTTCATACCAAGGATGCCGAGTACGCTGCCTTGGTCCAGGAGCGTGATCACCTGGCCAAGAAGCTGGACGACCAAGAGAAGAGCCAGAAGGTGGCCCTGCAGAAAGCGAAGGATAGCGAGGCCGCCCTGAAGGCAGAGTTTGAGACCGAGGCGGCGAGCTGGGCTGAGACCCGGCGAGCACTGGATGAAGGCTTCGGCTGTATCGAGGACTTGATCGATGGTAAGCCGCCTTCCTCGCTCCTCTCCTGCCCCTTGCCGCCTGGGTTTTTGGCTTAACTTGTGCTGCTGCTTATTTTTTTGTGCAGACTACTTCCCTGGCTACTCCGCCTTCGCCGCCCAAAGCATCGAGGCCCATCGCGAGGCGCGCCGTCAGGCGGGGGCCAACATCGCGCCGGATGCGAACCGGACGCTTGAGGAGCAGCTCTTGGCTGTCCAGGCGCGGTTGCAGCCGGCTCATCGGATGCTTCGCCGGCTCCAACGTGCCGGGGCGCAAGTGTTGGCCGCCCTCTGGCCCGGCAAGACGATCCCCCGCACCCCAAGCTGGACTGCCGACTGGCTGGAGGTCGCAGTCGGTCGCTTTGAGGCTTGGAAGGCGTCGGCGGCCCGCCTCGGAGCCAGGAGGGCGTTGGAGTTTGTTCGAGCTTGGTACCCAGGGCTGAGCCTAGACCAGCTGCGCACTTGGCGGATGGAGGCCGACGCGGAGCTGGAGGAGGTGAGGCCGGCTATCGCCCAGCGGGCTTCGACGATCGCCGAGTGCACCGACGTCAGCGTTTTTGCACCCAAAATCGATGATGACGGTGTTGCCCAGCCGGAGGAGTGGTTCGGGCTGAACCCGGCGGTGGGCGAGGACTCAGCAGAGGAGATCGCCTCCAGCGACGAGGGCGAGGATGACGAAGAGGAGGACGGCGAAGACGTCGAGCCGGCTGGTGGAACAACCGGCCGACCTCAGGCCGACCGTGCCTCCAGCAACGAGGCGCATGGAAGCGCGCCCTCTGCGGGAGGCGGTGACCAAGCCGAGGTTCGCCAGTCGGCCGCTCCTTCAGCCGGCACAACCGTCTCCGCCAACCAGCCCGGCTCGTCGGTCGCTCCGCCAGCTTGACTCGCCGTCCTTATTTTTCCTGCTTGTTGTCTTTTGAAGAATCTTCATTAAGTTTTCGCAGTTCCACCGACTAGGGGTGTATCCAAACTATGTTGAATGCTGGCCTCTCGGAGGTCTTTTATGTAAATATTATTATGTGCATGTTTGGTTTCCATTCGCGTATGCTTTTTATCCTTAGGCCTTTTCCTTTGCCGCCTTCCCTCTTTGGGGAGGCAAGTACTCGAGCTTTCTTGGATTGAAGTGAAGTGAATGGAAGCCGGCCGGCCGGCTACTCTGGTAGCCAGTCGGCGGTGGGAGAAAACCGGCTTTTGTTATATTAGTCCGTTAGTCCCTAGCCGTTTTTCGTGTGGGCGCCCGTTCCTGCCTTTAACTTTTGCCAGCCGGACAGCCGGTTCTTCGAACTGCGACTTTTGGCAAGAGAAGGCTTGGGAGCCGGCACACTACTTGTCTAACTGCGGGTAGGACTTCTAATATAACTCCAGTCGGCAAGTCCCCGAGCCGACTAGTCGAACCCGGTGCCGGACGGAACAAGTAAATGAAATGACAAGATCATAAGCATGATACTTTTCATTCATAGATAAGAGATGGCAGTCCCCGAGCCCTCCTCGGGGGGCCTATTGTCTCGTACTTAATACAAAAGTTAGCGTGATACATACTGCATTTCAACTGTAAAATCTTCGAAGGAGGTTTGTGTTCCATGGTCGTTCCGACTCCTTGCCGGAGTCGTCTCTCTTGCGTGCCTTCGGCTTCTGTGCATCGATCAGGTAGTAGGAGTCATTGCCTAGAGCTCTGCTGATGACGAAGGGGCCTTCCCAAGGGGCCGAGAGCTTGTGCTGGCCGACTGTTCGCTGGATCAGCCGGAGCACAAGATCGCCCTCTTGGAAAGATCTTGGCCTGACCTTCCGGCTGTGGTAGCGGCGCAAACCCTGCTGGTAGATGGCAGGCCGACTGAGGGCTAACAGCCGGCTTTCTTCCAGCAGGTCGACGCCGTCTTCTCGTGCTTCCTTGGCCTCCGCTTCCGTGTACATGGTTACTCGAGGCGAGTCGAACTCGATGTCAGTTGGGATGACCGCCTCGGCACCATACATAAGGAAGAAAGGGGTGAAGCCGGTTGACTTGTTTGGTGTAGTGCGCAGACTCCAGAGGACAGCCGGCAGCTCATCGAGCCAACAGCCGGCTGAACACTCCAGAGGTACGACCAGTCGGGGCTTGATGCCGGAGAGGATGAGGCCGTTGGCTCGCTCGACCTGGCCGTTTGACTACGGGTGGGCGACGGACGCTAAGTCCAGCCGAATACCTTGGGCTGCGCAGAAACGTGCCAAGGCTCCTTTGGCAAAATTCGTGCCATTGTCAGTGATGATGCTGTGTGGCATGCCGTAGCGAGTTGTTATGTCTGCGATGAATGTCACAGCAGTCGGCCCATTCAGCTTCTTGATCGGTTTTGCCTCAATCCACTTGGTGAATTTGTCCACGGCGACGAGCAAATGCGTCATGCCGCCGCGCGCCGTCTTGAATGGGCCCACCATGTCCAGTCCCCAAATGGCGAAGGGCCAAGTGAGGGGAATAGTCTTGAGTGCCGAAGCCGGCATGTGTTGCTTGGAGCTGAAGAGTTGGCACCCCTTGCAATATTTAACTAATTCTTTGGCGTCATCCAAAGCAGTCGGCCAGAAGAAACCATGGCAGAAGGCTTTGGCGACAAGTGATCTTGAGGCCGCATGGTGGCCGCATTCTCGTTGGTGAATGTCTCTGAGGATTGCAATGCCCTTCTCTTGCTCGACGCACCTTTGGAGGATTCCAGTGACACTGCGCTTGACTAGTTCTCTATTGACGATTGTGTATGCTCTGGCTCGACGTTGGACTTGTCTTGCCTCTGTTTCGTCAGCCGGCAGATCTTGGTTTACTAGGAAGTTGAGGATGGACTGAGCCCATGACGGAGCCGCGACTTCTCCTGCTGCCAATGTGGCTACTGCCACCAGGGTGGGCGGGCTGGATGGTGAAATGCTGGAGTCGGCCGCCGGCTGTTGTGTTGGTGCAGTCCCTGGGCCGGCTACTGCAGTCCCCGAGCCGGCTACTGCAGTCCCCGAGCCGGTTGCCGAAGTCCCCGGGCCGACTACTGAAGTCCCGGGGTCGCCCGCTTGGTTCTTCGAGGCGGACCCGGCCGCGTCGGGGTCAGGCGGCACGAAGATGGAATCGGACTCTGTAGATGGCTTGATGGACGGCTTGAGGAGGCGTTGTAGAGCGACACCGGTTGGTATTGCTTGCCGAGTGGAGCCTATTCGAGCCAGGGCATCGGCTGGCTCGTTGTCGGCTCGCGGTACGTGGAGGAACTCGCATCCTTCAAAGTATCCGCTGAGTTGTTGAACCAGGAAGCGGTAGCTCGCCATATTTGTGTCCTTGGCGTCCCAGTCGCTGGATGATTGCTGAACCACCAAGTCCGAGTCACCATAACATAGGATCCGGCGGATGCCGAGTTCTTTGGCAAGCCGAAGCCCATGTATGAGCGCCTCGTACTCGGCCACGTTGTTGGAGGCGGCAAAGTGGATCTGTAGCATGTATCTGAGCTTATCGCCTTTGGGAGAGGTAAGGACGATGCCGGCTCCCAAGCCGGTGCGCATCTTGGACCCGTCAAAGTGCATGCGCCAATGAGTGGAGTCGGGAGCCGGCGGCAGGTACTGGGTCTCGGCCCAGTCGACGAGGAAGTCGGCCAGTGCTTGGGACTTGACGGCGGTGCGGGGCTGGTAGAAGATTGTGTAAGGGGCCAGCTCGATGGCCCATTTCGCCACCCGGCCAGATGCATCCCGGCTGCCTATGATCTCGGCCAGCGGGGCGGTGAATACGATCGTGACGGGATGCTCTTGAAAGTAGGGCTTCAGCTTCTTGGCGGTGAAGTACACGCTGTAACACATCTTCTGGTAGTGCGGGTAGTTCTGCTTTGAAGCGGACAGCACCTCGCTCAAATAATACACCAGCCTCTGGACCGGCTGGGCTCGGCCTTCTTCTGGGCGTTGGACTACGATGACGGTGCTAACCACCCGGCTGGTTGCGGCGATGTAAAGGAGCATGGGCTCTTTCTCAGTCGGCGCCGCTAGGACGGGCGGCGTGGCCAGCATCTTTTTTAGCTCGTGAAAAGCTTGGTCGGCCTGGTCGTTCCACTCGAAGTGAGTACTCTTCTTCATGAGGCGGTAGAGGGGGAGAGCTTTCTCTCCGAGCCGGCTGATGAAGCGGTTCAAGGAGGCCAAGCATCCGGTGAACTTTTGGATGTCTTGAAGCTTGGTGGGGATCGCCATTCTGTCGATGGCCTTGATCTTCACCGGGTTGCATTCGATGCCGCGTTCGGAGACTAGGAAACCTAGTAGCTGGCCGGCTAGCACTCGGAACACACATTTCTCGGGGTGTCACGGTACAGGATGTTGATGCTGCTCCCGCCGTCTATCAGCACGCGGGAGAAGCGGGCAGCGCATCTGTCCGTCGCGAGGGTCGCTTCCAGGACCAGCGCATAAGAGCCGAGAGACGGCATCACCTCTGGGTGGTCAGCCCGGCTCCAGCTGATGGGTTTTTCTGACCAATGCATGTGTCCGGCGGGGTTGGCAGCAACCACGCTGACTTCCTGGTGCTCTCGGCGTTTGCCGCGCCGGTCTTCGGGCTGGCTGGTAAAGACGATGTAAGTTGCTTGCTCATCGGGGAATTCGTCGTGCAAAGCTCCGACTACGGGCCGAGCGACCGGAGGTGTCGGGGCCGGAGGCGGCGGGCCGGCAGGCGGAGGCGGCACGAGCCCCTCGCCTTTAGAGATTCGGGTGAGCCAATGGCACTTCCGGGTTGTGTGGTTGGACGGCTTCGCACTGCTGTGGAATTTGCAGGGGGCATCGAGAGTTTGTTCGTAGGAAAAGGCCGGCTGCCAAGCCGGCCTGCCGCCCTTGGGCTTCTTGGGCGCGGATTGCCCTTCAGGCGGCACGTCTTCAACTGTGGCCACCTGCCGACTGGCGGGAGGCGGCGCGGGGCCCTTGCGCTTGTGGTCATTCGAGTGTGGGCGTCGGCCGGAATCCCCAGCTGGCGTCTTGGGCGCCGGGTTGAGTACTTTTCCGGACGCGTCTACCCGAAGCTCGGTCTTCATCGAGGAGTCGGCGGTGGCGTACTTGTCGGCTATGTCTAGAAGCTCGTCGAGGGTAGTCGGCTCGTCACAGAGGAGCTTGTGCTTGAGGAGGGTGCCTTCTCGGCATCCGGCTGTGAAATATTCTATGGCTTGCACCTCGTGCACCCCTTCGCAAGAGTTGCGGAGCTCGGCCCAACGCGTGAGGTAGTCGCGAGTGGACTCAGCGGGGCCTTGTACGCACAAGGAGAGCTGTCTGGGCTTGGGAGCCCGCTTGTAGGTGCTGGTGAAGTTGCGGATGAAGGCTTCTGTGAAGTCTAGCCAGTTGTTGATGCTGCGTGGTTTGAGGCTGTTGAGCCAGGTTCACGCCGTGCCTTGCAGCATGAGGGGCACGTACTTCACGGCAACGCGCCAGTTGCCGTTGGCTATGCTAACCGCAGTGGAGTAGTCAATCAGCCAGTCCTCCGGCTTCACGGAGCCGTTGTACTTGGGCGTGTCTCTTGGGAGCGAGAACCCTTTGGGGAAGGGCTCGTCGCGGATGCGGGGGCCGAAACAAGGCGGACCGACATCGTCTTCTTCTTCCAGCGCCAGGGATCACGCCAGGCGGTCGATCCGATGGCGGGCGTCGTTCTCGCCGACTCCTTCGCGGCGACCTAGTCGGCCACTGAGAGTCGGGTGCACCACTAGCGGCGGGGTGGGATATCTCTATCCACGGGGGCGAGGCGGAGGCGGGTTGCCCCGCTATTCCATGGCTCGGGGATGGTCGTCCGCGTCTCGCTCGATGGAGATTCGGGTTTGGCTTCGGCTGGCAGCCGGCTCTTTCTCGCGTCGCGCGCGGTCTCCGCCCGCAGTCGGCGTCCGGGACGTCGCGCCGTGATCTCGGCGCGGGGGAGGGCTTTCCGCGCGGGCGTCGGCTTCGTGCCGCTGCGCGGCTGCATCGATCAGCTGTTGGTTGCGTCGGGCCATGTGGGGAAGTTCTTCGGCCCCCAGTCCGTCCAGCTCATCTACGGCCACCTGGGCAGCGCGCAGGTTCTCGAGTGGAGTGGCATAGACGGGGCGGTCGACTCCCAGCGTGACGGCGCCGCGTTGCTTGACAATGCCGGCCCGGCTTGGCCCGCCCAGGGCCGGCGTGCCGAAGGCGGCGCGGTCAGCTTCGCGCTGGTAGGCCTCAGTGAGGCGTCTCACGGAAGCCAGCCTCCGGCCCTCTGCGAGGAGGGCGAGGCGTCGCACCTCCAGTGCTTCGTCATCGGCATCATCCGGGAGGGGGGTGGACAAGTCGTGGGCCGCCGCGTGCGGGGCGTCGTGGGCGCTCTCGTCAGCAGCGCCGTTGTGGCCGATGACCATCACCTCGGTGGTGACAGCATCGCAGCCACCGGCTCAGGGAAGCGGGTCATTGTAGATCGCGACGTTGGTGGGGAAGGTGTCGAACGAGGCCGTGTCGGAGTCGACAGGCATCGGATCGGTGGAGCCAACCGACTCCAGATCCACAGCGGGCTCGCTGGAGACATGGAGCTGGCCGAGGAGGTTGGCGAGTTAGTCGGTGCCCGCATCGGAGGCGAGCTCGTCGGAGATGAGGGTCTTGTCGAGGAGATCAGCGAGGCTGCTCGCTGCGCAGGCGTTGGTGACGCCTTGCAGCGCGTCGTGGCAAGCGCCATCGGGCGTGCCCGGCTGGCTACGCTCGCGGGGGAGGAAGAGGGTTCCCGTCCAGAACAGGTCTCCGGACGACGATGCACCTGGCCCCACGGTGGGCGCCAAATGTCGGGTGGTAGGTGCAACATATGCCAATGGATGGCTTATCATTGTGGGAGCCAATAAGACGTCGCTGGTGCCTGGAAACGGGATAAGGCGAAGACATGCATGCCGGCGGATCTTACCCAGCTTCGGGGCTCTCCGTGGAGATAATACCCCTACTGCTGCTCTGCGGGGTCTCCGCATGATCACTAGATGGACAAGTAGCTACAAAATGCTCCTTGAGCTGTTCGGTGGGAGGAGGAAGAAGGGCACGGCTAGCTTGCTCCTTCTCCTTGTATGGTGTCTAAGACTAGCTCGGGGTCCAACCCTTTGCATGGGTGCCCTGGGGGGTTTATATAGGCCTACCCCCCGGGGGGTACAATGGTAATCCGACTGGGCACGGGGCCCAGCCGTCTGTGACTGCGCTCGCCGGCTTCTGCGCCGGCTGCTGGGGCCCGCCGACTGGTGGGTCCCGCCGGCTGCCAACTCCTTGGCAACAGGCAGGCCCCACTGCCAAGGGTCTCTCGGTGGTTGGTAACTGTTGCCTCAACCTGATGACGAGGGCTTCGTTGAGGTAAGCGCGGCTACAGTGCCGCCGTCCGGCGGGCGATCGCTGTAGCCTTACCGCGTCTTGTCTCCTTAATGGGGCATCTCCTTCGAGGGGGGAAGCGAGCCGGCTGCAGGGAGCCGGCCCCGTCTCAGGCCGACTGGGGGAGGCCTGGCCGCCTTCGGGCGTCTCTCTGCCCGCAGGGGCCCACCGCCCACGGGCCGTACTGGTAGCCCGTCGTGGATGACATCAGGGTCAACATGGCAACAGTGCCGCGCCGGACGGGTCATGGCCACTCCATACGGCGCACTGTGCCAGGCGTGCTCCGAGATTCGGGGGTGGCAGGCTTTACTGTAGCCATGCCCCGTCCCATCGCCACTAGGTGGATGCAAACTTTGAGGGTACGGTCTCGACCGCTTTGTGGGAGCTGGCTTCTTGGAGTCGGCCTTCTCGCGGCCGGCTTCTCGAAGTCGGCCCTCCCATGGCTATCTTCATGAGGGCTAAAGTCGGGCCGCCTTCCGAAAGCCGGCCTGGGTGGCAGCCAGCAAGGGGAAGGCGGCTCCATGTCTTGGATTCTTGAGAGCCGGACGGGCTCGTAATTTTTTCAGAAGGGCTAGGGGAAGCCGGCTAGGCTACCCATGGCTATTTACTCCGACAACAGAGGACCCCGCGACACACACACACACGCACACACACACACACACACACGCGCACCCCCACACACTAAGACTCCATCTCTCTCTCTCTCACACAAACACACACACACACACGCACGCATGCATGCACCACCCCACACACACTAAGACTTCATCTCTGTCTCTCTCTCAAACACACAAACTAAGACTCCATCTCTCTCTCTCTCCTCTCTCTCTCTCACACACACAAAGACTCCATCTCACACACACATGCTCTTGGCGGAGCATTTGTTCCTACCACCCTTCATCCAACCTTACCCGTATGATAAACAATCACCTTTATTTACTTGCATAACATGGACAAATTCCACTTTACTTTAGTAGTCAGCAAACTTATCATCTGTACCCTTATAAAAAACGAGTTGACGGTGATGGTGTGCCTGCCATCTTGTAATACAGACCGTATGATCTATATCTGAGGATAGAAAGCAAACTATGATAATTTTACAAAAGATACCCACACCTCTCTCCACATCATTATCTCCCGCAACCTCATTGCTCAGCAATTAAAAAAGGAATACGTCTCTGGAACAATCTAGCATGCATGGTGGCCGCTGCCGCCTGCCGGCGCCGTCCATCCCCATGCCTTCGCCCATTCCGACCACCAGTCACCACCACTCTCCACTCCTCCTCGCCTTATCTCTCATCTTTCATTTTTTCGATGACATTCTCGAGATATCATTAGTTTTTACACATGGGATTACTCCTGCATGGGTCAATCACAACAGGTGTTTTGTAAAAAAATGCGTATTGATATTCCCTGCAATGCACGAGAATCTTGCTTGTAATTATATAACGCAAATCACGAGCAGGAAGTGACATTTTTTTGACACAACCACGTTAACATGGCCACATAAATCACTAGCTAAAGTAAATACCATTATACTTATATCCCGATGCAAAAGGTTGAGTACATGTCCGAAGAGTAGAGTCGCACACACGCACTTTGTCTCTCAGAATCTCTCTCTCTCACACACACACCAGTTACGTGACGCCCACTTAAGCAGACACATATGTTACAATTTGTGCACCCGCGAGTACACGTGATGCTGCTCATTTATTTAAGCCGGAAGGCGAACCCAAACAGTAGCTGCATTCATTCCCCTCCCGCCGCCTCTTCTCTGGTCACCGTCGCCCGGTAGCCATGGGCCGGCCGAAGGTAACAACATACGCCATACTCCCGCCGGAGTGGCGCTTTAATATGGAAATTTTAGTGGTCATGCATGCATCTTTTTGTGCTAGCACTCCTATATAAGGGTTGACCGGTCGCTTCCTGCGGACGTGCGCGGGCGGTGGAAGAGGAAGGAGAAGGGAAGCGGGCTGTGGAGTAACATTTTTTACCACAATTTCTTAGGAAACTATCGTGGTTTTGTCATGGTAGATGTCCTCATGAAAGGACTTAGTCGTGGAGCCATTGCAACGGGTTAGCTTGAAGGGGTTAAAGCGGACACAAGGACGCAAGAGAGCTTATACTAGTTCGGCCCCTTCGATGAAGGTAAAAGCCTACGTCTAGTTGTGATGGAATTGATGGGGTTTCGATGAGTAGGGAGCAAACAAGCTTCGCCTATGTCTCGAGTTGTTGTCTGTTGTCCTTGACCCGCCGCCGGGTCGTCCCCTTATATACATGGGTGACGCCCGCCGGTTTACAGAGTCCCGATACCGGCTCATAGATGTGTCCGGTTCGGTCTCCACTATTCCTAACTTATAACACAAGTTACATACCGACGCCGGTTTACAGCTATAGGCCTTAAACCGATTATGGGCCTTTAGCCCTCATCTGCCCTCATGGGCTTTAATATACTCAACTACTGATGAAGTTAACCCGGCCAGTCCTGGCCGGTTTACGCCCAGTAATAATATCCCCAACATTAGGCCCCAGATTGACTTGAACAGGTTCACGTCAATCCTTAGCAAAAAACTTCATCTTCAACATCTTCTTGTAATTTGGTGAATCGTCATGACATCATCTTTTCTGATCATTGTAAACCGGCGTGACATCATCTGTCATAAAGAAACTATTCATGATACCTTCTTGTTTAATAGATATGCGACAATTGAGGCGACAACTCCGTTTCTCAAGTTGCGGCCCCTTGATTTTCGCGCCTGACACATGTCCCTTGCTTTATAAATAGGACCGAAGGGTCATTTCTTTTTCCCCTTTGTGCCCTCCTGCTTCGTCTTCCTTGTGCCGACCAGCCTCGGAGCTCCGTCGCCGCCGTCGACTTCTGCTCCAACCTTGGCCGCTGCATCACCCTGAGCGCACCAGGGCCTCGCGGCGACCTTCCGCTTCTTCCTCAGCTCCGGTAAGTCTTCTATCCTTTCCCCCACAGATCTGTTCTAGGGTTTCAAAGTTCTTAAGTGTTCATCGTCTGCCTCTTGCTCATATGATAGATCTTAGATGAATCTGCGAACCTTTGTTCTGTGTAGTGGTAGTTGTTTAACCTTCGTCTTCACTTACGCATCTCAAGACCATAGATCTACACGTACGTTTGCTCATTGATTCGGTACTGCTCCTTTTGGACCTTTGAATATTTATCTCTTTTCTGAACACGTTCCAGATCCAAAACTGTAGTACAACCTTGTGAAATCTGTTTTTGCGTACTTACTCATCTGCAATCTTGACTTTTCAATGTTTAGACCTGGCGGTTTAACTTTGTAGAAAAATTGCCAAACCAGTATACACCATTAGTCCCCTTGTTGAACCGCCAGATGCTGTTGCTTCATAAAACTCCGGTTTAGATAGAGCTGCCTCCGGTTTAACATTGCACATACCAGTGTACCTTAATCAATGCATTTTTGAACCGGGATCACCTACCTTGTAGATTTCATCATGGCCAAGCAAGTATATGAGTGCAACTGGGTTCCTTCTCGCGTCACAGAGGCTCAACTGGACGATTTAGTCCTGATCGGCGCCTTAGGCAGCAAAGATACCATCCATTGGAGGGTCCCTGGAAAAGAATGCCCTCCCACACCTCAAGAAGGAGAGGTCATCGTCTTCGTAGCTCACTTAGCCCGGGGCTTTAAGCCGCCCGGTTCTAAATTTTATCGGGACGTTTTAGCCGATTTTCAACTCCATCCACAAGACACTGGCCCCAACTCTGTTACAAACATGTGCCACTTCCAAGTGCTCTGTGAGGTGTTCTTTCAAGAGGAGCCCATAGTTGAGTTGTTCAGAGACTGTTTCCGTCTAAACCGCCGTACTGAGTTTACTGACGGCTCCAATACGGAGTTGGGTGGCGTGGCGATTCAGAAAAGGAAAGAGGTCACATACCCTCACGCCAAACTGCACAGCCACCCCAAAGAGTGGAATCAAACATGGTTCTATTGCAAAGACACCTCCCCTGCTGGTGAAAATCCTTTGCCTAGCTTTCGTCTGGAGCGGCTCAGCAATACACACCCCTTTCCGCAAAGGTTGACTGCCCAGGAGAGAAGCAAATATGCTCCTCAACTGTCCAAGCTCAGAGCCTTTATGGCCAATGGTTTAACAGGGGTTGATCTCGCTCGCTGTTGGATATCATGGAGCATACTGCCCCTTAGTCAGCGCTCCGGTTTGATGTGCGAGTATACTGGCAGTGTTGATGACCCACTGCGACATGCTAACATCCAGCTCACCGATGAAGAAATCACAGAGGCTGTGAATAAGATGCTGAATGAACCGGAACACATCTGTGCTAAAACCGGCCTGCTTCCCTTCTGTGCCACCAACAAACCGCCAGCTGTAAGAGTTTGATTTTTCTTTTTGCTGAACCTGTTATTGATATATCTGGTCATTGTTTAATATCAGTGTCTGTGTAACCAGGGCAATGATCCGTTTTGGAGCAAGAAACTGCCGCAGGAGAAACCAGAAAAACCAGATAAACCGGAAAGATCAACCCGGCAAAAGACTAAAGATGTGAAGAAGACTGCCCACAGGAAAAGAGCCACTGCATCCTCTAATCCGGCCCCTGATGATGATGCGGATAATCCGGACCTTGAGGTAAAGCTTGACTCACTTGTCTTATTTTTCATGCGTCTTATTGATGATGATATTTGTCAGGATGATGCCGAAGCCAGCCATGCTGATGCTGCAGAGGTAATTATTCTCTCTTCCGATTCAGACCCTTTGCCTTCACTAAAAATCCGTCGGGCAAACCGGAAGGTTAATTTTTCTCATCCTCTTGCTTACTTGGATCCCAAATTTCTTATGAAGACCCAACAGCACGAAGCTCGCCGCACAACCCGGCACAGCGGCCAGGTAGTTACCTCCGCCGGACAGTCCGGTTCGGAAACACCGTTCAGAGGTCTCTAACTTGCTTGTCAGTGCTTGTCCTAAAGCGGGCTGTTTTCATCAACCTCTTAATCCATCTGACTCCGATTATCAGGTTACTTCCCACTCATCCTCTGGCGAGTCATCGACTACTCAGCTGCCACCGCTCAAAATGGTGCTTGGGTAAGCTATACTTATAATATTTCCGGTACATCACCTTGGAACATATGCTGTATTTGACTTGGTTATTCCTTTTAGGGCCAAGCCTAGGCCGAGCAAGAAGGCTCACCTGGATAAAGCGGCTGAGGAGGATGCCGTCCCTGAACCGGGAAAAACACCAGATCTTGAAGCGGCTATTCCTGAAGATATATCCAATGATCCACTACAGCGAGATGACGATCTTATTGCTGAAGAGAGGCCTATTGATACCTCAAGTCCTGTCAACCAACCCACAAGCCCCATCCGGATTGAGAAATCCACCAATCCAACAAAGCCTACTGATAAGCCAACGGCCCCAGTGCAAACCGGCGACGCCAAGGATGATGAAGTTGTTATTACTGGTATTGGCCATACAGAGCCAAGCAATCCTGTCGCTTTGTCTAAACATACTGCCAAGGAAGAATTTGTTGCCTTTGGCAAAGGCAAGTGGAATGTTGATCTGGCGACTTACGCTGCTCTGAACGCCCAAGACATCCATTCCGGCTATCTGAACCGGCTGTATACCAGTTGTGACTATGAAGCCGGTCTGGTTAACATGATGAAAGATAAATATGAGGTACCTTCCGTACGCTCTTTCCTGCTTGTATGTTTCAATTCTTGCTGACTCTCTTAGCCCCCAAGGGCCGGTTTGTAATCTTCTTTCAAACCAGGACTTATGAATATAAATCTTAGTGCCTCAAAATTCGCTGATGTAGCCCCCAAGGGCCGGTTCAACTTAGTGTAGTTAAACGGGGCTTAATAAGCAATTGAAAGATGAAGATCGAATATGCATTAGCCCCCAAGTGCCAAGTGCATAACTTTTTATGTGGTTGGTACTTCAATTCTTGTACCGTTTTGCTGAATCATATAACTGTCTGTATGCAGGCTGAGCTGAAGACGAAAGAATGCCAAGTCGCCGATCTCCAAGAAAATCTGAAATCCCAACAAGCTGAAACCTCCAAAGCAAAAGAGGAATTGACCAGCGCTTTAAGTGCCATGGAACAACTTAAGGAGGGATTCAAGAAGAAGCGGGCGGATTGGGCCACTGAAAAGTCCGCTTTAATCAAACGAGCAGAAGATGCTGAGGGTGCACTAAAACCAGTGGTGGACGAACTGACCAGCATAAAGCGGCACGTGCATGCCATGACCACTGCTATCTTTGCTAAGCCGGTTTGACTTCTGAATTGATTCTGCCATCTTACAAAGCTGCCGGTTTGTTAACCCTTTATGATATTTCAGGGACACGCATTGGTCACTTGGGGTCAGATGTGCGGAAGAAATTGAAAGACACCTATACGTTGATCGAACAACTGTACATTGGTGCACAGCGTATCATCTGTACTGCATCCCACAACAAACCGGCGCCCACTTTGATTCAAGATACTCTGACGAAACTGTCGGTGCTTCCTGCCCGGGTTGAAGAGCTGAAGAAATCTGCTGCTCGAACCAGTGCGATCAATGCCTTAATCCGTGCAAAAGCTTGCGTGCCGGATTTTGATCCTATTGAAGCGGCTCAGGGCTATCCCAGCTTGAAGGAAGATGGGTTAGAGTTTAGTGAAGCGGATCTGCGAGCAATAAACCGGGAGCTGCGTCCGCTAGCTTGTCAATTGGCTGAAGAAGCCGACTTGTCTCATTATCAAGCCCAATATGACAATCAAAACAAGCGAATAGCTGCACCAACTCATGAAGCGGAAAATCTTATCCCTCCAATCCGTAAGCATACTTACGCTCCCGATATTGACCCGTCGTTGCTGATCCATGATGAAGCTGTCTTTCGAGCATTAATGGGAATTGACTGGACAACTATTGATTTCCAGCCGCTGGGTAGAGAAACTGTTGTTGAAGCGGCGCGGGATGACCCACAACCATCAGGGCAGGCTGGTGACCAAGCTTGAACCGGAAGCCGGTTTAAAACTGCTTCTCTCTTGCGAAAAACAATGATCTTATTGTGGGCACCGTGTTGCCTTGTAATAGGCTAGCTTATACTCTTGATGTTGATATGCCTTCGCGCATAATTACTGCAACTTGCTCTTCCTTTGGGTGATGAACTTTCCAACGTACTTTCTGCAATAAAAAATCTTAAAGTGCCACCGCGGTTGTACCGTCAGGCGGAATATGATGTCTGCATACATGAAATCAAAACATCCGAGATTTAAGTATATGACCAAATTTTTGAGATACATAATACCTGCCATCGTTGGGCGTGAAGTTGGCTTGGCCAATCTTGAAGCGGAGGTTTATAAACCCACAATGTTGGAGGAGATAACAGCTCCTGTATATATATATGATGCCGGTTTACCGTGTAAACTGTGCCGGGTTATAATAAAACACCGTGTTACTCCGTAATAGGATGTTAACAAAAAAAATCAAACCGAGCAAATAGTCTTCAGATTAAAAATGGATCGTGTTCCGTCAATTGACAGTGTGAACCGGTTTAAAATTTTGTCGGTTTAAAAAACGCAACAAAAATAAAGAAATATCTATCAAAGAAAATTTTGAAGCAAAGGCAATGATAAAATCGTTTGCAAAAAGAGGCTTATTTGAGCCGATCAGATGGTGTTACCATGGTCGGACACGACCAAGCTCCCGATAGGTGTAGCTATGGTTCAAGTCAGCCAGGTCCCCAAATGAAACCGTGGCATTTATGCCGATCAAGTGGCATGGCAATGGTTCGGGTTCGACCAAGCCCCCAAGTGATTCTGTGGCCTTAAGCCGATCAAGAGGCGTGACTGGTTCAGACGTGACCAAGTCCCCAAGTGATCTGGTGGCTCTCGCCTATCAAGAGGTGTTGCATTGGTTCGGACACGACCAAGCCCCCAAGTGATATAACATGATGCTTTTGAAAAGCTAACTCAACGGGTAAATCGGAGGCCGCTTTAGAACAACTCCGTGTAACCACACATGATGTAAAAGAATAGATACCCCGCTTTACCTGAGGTTCCGGTTTATTATATTTAATCATAATATATACATCGTCGTAATATGTACATAAGTAGAGCCAATGGCTCAGGTATAGTAAGGCCGAAGATGAGCTATGTTCCACGGCCTGTTGGTCTCTTCCTCTCATGTACGTGAGTCTTTATGCTCTCGAATATCGATCAGATAGTATGACCCGTTGTGCAGATTCTTGCTGACCACGAAAGGTCCCTCCCAAGGTGGGGATAGCGTATGCATATCAGCCTGGTCTTGGATGAGCCGAAGCACCAAATCTCCCTCTTGAAAGGTTCTGGTTCTAACTCGGCGACTATGATAACGACGAAGATCCTGTTGGTAAATCGCCGAGCGGGCGGCTGCTATCTCACGTTCTTAATCCAACCGGTCCAAAGCATCTTGCCGTGCTGTCTCGTTGTTCGCTTCAACATAAGCCGCCACACGAGGTGAATCATGACGGATATCACTAGGGAGAACCGCCTCCGCTCCATAGACCATGAAGAACGGTGTGTATCCTGTTGATCTGTTGGGTGTGGTATTGATGCTCCATAACACAGATGGTAACTCTTCCACCCAACAACCCGGTGTTCTCTGCAAAGGAACCATAAGCCGGGGCTTGATGCCTCTCAAGATTTCTTGATTGGCCCTTTCTGCTTGACCATTGGACTGTGGGTGTGCTACGGATGAAACGTCAAGCCGGATGTGCTCCCGTTCGCAGAACTCCTTCATGGCACCCTTGGACAAATTGGTACCATTATCTGTGATGATACTGTGTGGAAAGCCAAACCGGAAAATCACTTTTTTGATGAACTGAACCGCCGTGGCCGCGTCACACTTGCTAACAGGTTCTGCCTCCACCCACTTTGTAAACTTGTCAACCGCCACCAAGAGGTGAGTCTTCTTATCTTTGGACCTTTTGAAGGGCCCAACCATATCCAGCCCCCAAGTCGCAAATGGCCAAGTAATTGGAATCATTCTCAATTCTTGAGCCGGCACATGAGCACGTCTTGAAAATTTTTGGCAGCCATCACATCGTCTGACCAGATCCTCCGCATCAGCATGAGAAGTTAACCAATAGAAGCCATGGCGAAACGCTTTAGCTACCAAAGATTTTGAACCGGTGTGGTGACCACAATCTCCTTCGTGGATCTCACGCAAAATTTCACAGCCTTCTTCAGGAGACACACAGCGTTGAAACGCCCCTGATACACTGCAATGATGTAACTCGCCATTGACAATAGTCATGGACTTGGACCGCCGAATTATCTGTCAGGCCAGAGTCTCATCCCCTGGTAACTCGCCCCGGTTCATGTACGCCAGGTAAGGAAGTGTCCAATCTGGAATGACATGAAGAGCTGCCACCAATTGAGCCTCCGGATCAGGAATAGCCAAATCCGCTTCACCAGGGAGCTTAACCGACGGGTTGTGTAGCACATCCAGAAAAACATTGGGCGGGACCGGTTTGCGCTGAGAGCCCAACCGGCTTAAAGTGTCCGCCGCTTCATTCTTCCGTCGGTCCACGTGGTCCACCTAATAGCCTTTAAAGTGACCTGCAACAATATCCACCTCACGACGATATGCTGCCATTAGTGGGTCCTTGGAATCCCTAGTGCCAGACACTTGTTGAGCCACGAGGTCCGAGTCACCGAAGCACTTAACTCGACTTAGATTCATCTCCTTAGCCATCCGGAGACCATGGAGCAAGGCTTCATACTTAGCTGCATTGTTAGTACAAGGGAACATTAAACGGAGAACGTAACAAAACTTATCACCTCGTGGGGAAGTTAATACGACTCCAGCCCCCGAGCCTTCCAATTGCCTGGATCCGTCAAAATGGATGGTCCAATATGTGTGATCCGACTTTTCTTCAGGTGCTTGCAGTTCCGTCCAATCATTGATGAAATCAACAAGTGCTTGAGACTTAACCGCCGCCCGAGGCACATACTTCAATCCGTGCGGCCCAAGCTCTATAGCCCACTTGGCAATCCGGCCAATCGCTTCCTGGTTCTGAATGATATCCACCAAGGGAGCAGAACTGGCCACCGTAATAGGGTTCCCTTGGAAGTATTGCTTAAGCTTCCAGCTTGACATAAAAACTCCATATACCAGCTTCTGCCAATGCGGATACCTTTGCTTGGACTCAATGAGCACTTCGCTGATATAATAAACCGGACGTTGAACCAGATGCTCCTTGCCTGCCTCCTTTCGCTCCACCACAATAGCCATGCTGACCGCACGAGCATTAGCAGCAACATATAGTAATAACGGCTCCTTGTCGATGGGAGCGGCGAGCACAAGCGGATTGATCAATTGCCGTTTTAGGTCTTCAAATGCTGCATCAGCAGCGGAACTCCAGACGAATTGATCCGTCTTCTTCATCATCTGATACAAAGGGATTGCCTTCTCACCAAGGCGGCTGATAAACCGGCTTAACGCGGCAATCCGACCTGCCAGGCGTTGAACATCATTAATACACTTCGGTTTAGCCAGGGAGGTGATGGCTGTGATCTTCTCCGGATTAGCCTCAATTCCCCTGTTGGACACCAGAAAACCCAATAACTTGCCTGCCGGTACACCAAAGACACACTTGGCCGGATTAATCATCATCTTGTACGTCCTCAGGTTATCAAAGGTCTCCTTCAAGTCGTCAACCAAAGTCTCCTTCTCCCTGGACTTAACCACGGTATCATCCATGTAAGCATGTACATTACGGCCAATTTGCTTGTGAAGACAATTTTGTACACACCGTTGATAGGTTGCCAGAGCACTCTTGAGCCCAAAGGGCATAGACACATAGCAGAAGGCTCCAAAGGGAGTTATGAATGCCGTCTTCTCCTGGTCCTTAACTGCCATTTTGATCTGATGATAGCTAGAATATGCATCCAAAAAACTTAAACGCTCGCAACCTGCCGTAGCATCAATAATTTGATCAATACAGGGGAGGGCGAAAGGATCTGCTGGACAAGCCTTATTAAGATCTGTGTAATCCACACACATGCGCCAGGTGCCGTTTTTCTTAAGGACCAGCACCGGATTGGCTAACCACTCAGGGTGAAAAACTTCAACAATAAAGCCAGCTGCTAAGAGCCTGGCTACCTCTTCTCCAATCGCCTTGCGTCTTTCTTTGTTAAACCGGCGGAGAAACTGTTTCACCGGTTTGTATTTAGGATCCACATTAACGGTGTGCTCAGCGAGTTGCCTTGGTACACCTGGCATGTCAGAGGGCTTCCATGCAAAAATGTCCCGATTCTCACAGATGAACTCGATGAGTGCGCTTTCCTATTTCGGATCCAAGTTGGCACTGATGCTGAACTGCTTGGACGAATCGCCAGGTACGAAGTCAACAAGCTTAGTTTCTGCTGCCGATTTGAACTTCAGGGCCGGATCATGCTCCGTAGTTGGCTTCTTTAATGGAGTCATGTCCGCCGGATCAACATTGTCCTTATAATACTTCAGCTCCTCGGTGGCACAAACTGACTCTGCGTAGGCCGCACGTCCTTCCTCGCATTCCAAAGTGATTTTACGGCTTTCGTGAACCGTCATTGTCCCCTTGTGACCCGACATCTTGAGCTACAAATACACATAACAGGGTCGTGCCATAAACTTGGCGTAGGCCGGTCGCCCAAACAGGGCGTGATATGGACTTTGGATTTTCACCACTTCAAACGTCAATGTTTCCGACCTGGAATCATGATCATCTCCAAAGGCCACTTCCAGGGCTATCTTACCAACAGGATAGGCTGACTTGCCAGGTACCACACCGTGGTACACCGTATTAGACGGTTTGAGATTTTTATCTGTTAGTCCCATACGACGGAAGGTCTCATAGTACAAGATATTAATGCTGCACCCTCCATCCATGAGCACTTTGGTGAACTTGTAACCTCCCACCTGAGGCGCCACCACCAGGGCCAACTGACCCGGATTATCAACCTGGGGAGGGTGATCCTCTCTGCTCCATATGATTGGCTGTTCAGACCAGCGTAGATAATGGGGCATAGCCGGTTCAACAGAGTTGACTGCCCGCCTCTAAACCTTCCGGTCTCGCTTGTCCAAGCTAGTGGTGAAGACATGGTACTGCCCACTATTCAACTGCTTTGGGTTGCTCTGGTAACCTGACTGTTGCTGCTGCTGGTTGTGACCACCCTGGTTGTTCTGATTATTTTGATTGTTATGTCCGCCCGGATTACCATTAAATCCTGAATCAGAATTTCCTCCACCGTAACCCGGCCTGGATCCTAAGCCACCGCCGGAGCCGTGATCATACCGGAAAGCATTAGAATTCTTGAACTCCTGCATAATGAAGCAATCCTTCCAAAGGTGGTTTGCTGGTACCTCCTTCGTCGCATGTCTTGGACAGGGCTGGCTCAGTAGATAATTTAGGCGGTCCGGGTTAGGGTTGGGTGCCCCACTGCTATTTGGCGGTTTACCCTTGCGTCGCTGGCCCTTGTCCTGCGCGTTGGTATTAGCTACAAACTCCATGTTACCATACGCTTTACGCTTGCCTCCACCACCATTGCCTGCCCAGTGATGCTGCTGACCTTTGGAGTTGCTATTCCTCTTTCCCTTCCCTGCCTTGTCGTCATCAGATTCGGGATCCTTGGTACTATCAGAATCAGCATACTTTACCAAAGCAGCCATGAGGGTCCCCATGTCAGTGCAATGGCGCTTCATCCGTCCCAACTTCAGCTTTAGGGGCCCAAACCGGCAGTTGCCTTCTAGGGTTAAGACTACGGTGTCAGCGTTGATGCGGTCTGATGAATGCAACACTTGTGAGACCTGGCGCACCCAATGAGTCGTCGATTCTCCTTCCTCCTGGACACAGGCAGCTAAGTCTACTATCGACATGGGCTGCTTACATGTATCCTTGAAATTACTGATAAACCAGGCTCGTAATTGGGCCCATGAACTGATAGAATTGGCCGGTAAGCTTTTTAACCAAGTGCGGGCCGTTCCTTGAAGCATCATGGTGAAGTACTTTGCACATGCCGCATCATCCACATCCAGCATCTCTATGGCCATCTCATAGCTCTCCACCCATGTCTTTGGGGGTTGATCCGCCGTGTAATTTGGTACCTTGCGCGGGCCCTTGAAATCCTTGGGCAGGCGCACATTGCGTAAAGCGGGGAGAAGGCAAGGTACCCCCAAAGAGCTAGAAGTAACACCGGGCTCAACCGAAATAGTTGGACGAACCAGCGTAAGCTGCCGAGCCTGATATTGGGCGGCTAACTCGGCCTCCCTGCGCGCTCGGGCCCGGTCCACCACGTCCTGAGCATTATCAGCACCACCCGCCGGGTTGTTTCCGCGGGGTGCTTCACGTCATTCGTTACTTGACACTGCCGGTTCATCCATACGCCTGCTATAACTCCGGCTTGGGCGAGGGGTCGAGTGGATCCGGTCGCGGCTGTACGAGTATGCTTCCTGTTGGTCCAAAGCTGTCCTAAGAAGCTCCTTGACCCGTCGCGTCTCTATCGCCTGCGGTGAGTCACCTTCCATTGGAATGGCCTCCAGTCGTGCCACAGCGGCGACGAGATTGTCCATTGAGTTGGAGTAGTGGCCCGGAGGTGTTGAAGCAGCCTGAGGTATAACAGTGTTTTGACGAGGCGGATCCATCCGACGGGGCTGAACCGGTGCACCGGTCCCAGGAGCTTCCGCCTGGTTTCCCTCCAGCGGATTACTGGTTCCTGCTCCTGGGGTATTGAAAAGGTCTCTTGCCTCGAAAACCGAAGGCAAACGGGATCGATACTTCCTCTTGATGACTTCATGCGACGCGTTCTGGTCCAACATGAGCCTGTAGGCTTGTGCGTCTAAAGCGGCCCGCTCTGTGGCCATCCTGGTATTCTCAGCTGCCAGGTCCTCCTTGGCCTGGGTGATCTGTTCCCTTATCTTTGCAATCTCCGCGTTGTGGGCGTCTTGATCCACCGGATTAGCTTCCGCCATAAGCACAGCCAATGCATCAAATAGCTCTGATAGAACTTGTGCCGGTGGGCGCACAGGGCCTCCTGCCCCGGCAGCCGTCGCCGGTGCTGAACCGGAGTTTCTTGTCGCAATGGTCGAAGAATGAAGCGCTGCTTGTGTGCCGTCCATGAATATTCCAACCCGGTTGGGAAGATCAGAGGGGTCCGGAATACTGTCGCCATCGGAACAGCCCCCAATCCGGCCATCTTGTAGCTGATATAGAGATTTGGTTTCTCCGGTTGATGACTCATCGCCGGAGTAAATGACAGTCTCGCCGCCAGATCCCGATCCATCCTCATGACCTCCTCCATGGATGACTCCCACGAAGGCACGCTTCATGGCCGGTTTAACCCGGGCAGATCGCGCACACTGAGCTGTTTCGACGAGGTCAGTGCAGATATCCGGCTCAGGGCCCGGTTCTCCGATCTTGTCGATGAAAACGTGTATGCCACCAAAGGGGACGTGGTACCCATACTCAACTGAGCAGGCCTCGGGGCCCCAGCTTGCACCGTCGATGTAAAGCTTGCCGCGACGACTCTTAGTCATCCGGCCCACGACGTAGCCCTCGAATCCTTCAAAGCGGCCCTCCAAGAACTTGAAACCATCGTGCGATAGCCCCACGGTGGGTGCCAACTGTCGTGGTTTTGTCACGGCAGATGTCCTCATGAAAGGACTTACTCGTGGAGCCATCGCAACGGGTTAGCTTGAAGGGGTTAAAGCGGACACAGGGATGCAAGAGAGTTTATACTAGTTCGGCCCCTTCGATGAAGGTAAAAGCCTACGTCTAGTTGTGATGGAATTGATGGGGTTTCAATGACTAGGGAGCAAACAAGCTTCGCCTATGTCTCGAGTTGTTGTCTGTTGTCCTTGAACCGCCGCCGGTCGTCCCCTTATATACATGGGTGACGCCCGTCGGTTTACAGAGTCCCGATACCGGCTCATAGATGTGTCCGGTTCGGTCTCCAATATTCCTAACTTATAACACAAGTTACATACCGATGCCGGTTTACAGCTATAGGCCTTAAACCGATCATGGGCCTTTAGCCCTCATCTGCCCTCATGGGCTTTAACATACTCAACTACTGATGAAGTTAACCCGGCCTATCCTGGCCGGTTTACGCCCAGTAATAATATCCCCAACAGAAACTGAGTGCAATAATTGAGTAGTTTTGCAAACTACCAGTACTACACCTGAAACGGTTCAAAACCTATACTCCCTTGCCAGTGCGTGCTTCCTGCGTGAAATGGTCAGCGTCGCCCTGGAGTGTCAGTGCCACATTAATGCCCGGCCAGAGCAAAGGCGACCTCTCACTGGAGCCGGCTTTGAAGTGGCACGACGGCCGAGAGAGCGCCGCTTCCCGGTGCACGCGTCTGCTCCGCGTCGAGACTGGCCATAGGCCCTGTTTGGATCCATGGGTTAGAGTTAGTTTGAGCTAGTTGGGGCTCAAATAGCCCTAAAGTATCCAACCATGAGGGTTTAAATTGGAGCAAGTTACAACGAACCCACCAAAAAAAACTATCCCACCCAAGAGGTGCTAACTGGAGATAGTTCTCATTGGGACCACTGAAAAATCACTTTTCTCTCTCCATGAAGTGCATTTATTGTCAATCTAACCCTGTCACCCAAACACCTCTTTGGTTATAGTTAGTTTAGGGTTAGTCATGAGTTAGTCTAACCTCTAGCTAAGTTAGAGTATCAAACAGGAGCAGTATAGGACATGCAAGTTGCTCAAAGCATACAGGCAAATTCGTACGTGAAAGGATTTTTTTCCTTTTTGAAAACAGAACATGAAAGGAATTTTTTAGATTGCTCTTGGCTTGTCGCTAACATGTGATAGTTAACGGACCTCAATAGACGACAGAAACGCTAGCCCGCCGCACTTTGATAGAGACGAGGAGGGAAAAGCGATACGGGCTACTGGATTACTAGAGATAGGTGTCGCACGAAAGCCAAGAAATATGGTGATAGAGTGGGTTAGCCATGTACTAGTATGATGTAACTACACTGGGCTGCCGTGTTTCGTACTCTTCCAGTCCACTGTGGAGATGATTGGTTAATTTTATATCACTGAATAATATTAAATATTATGAGTGCAGACGCTCCACCACGAGGTTCCTTGCTCCTTCTCGGTCGTCCGGAATCTATGTTCTTCCACTCTATTTTTTTACGTGAGCTTTGTTCATCCTTTTGCCAACACGCGAGGCATCTAGCATGAAGGTGCACGTGTTATGCAAGGATCGTTCCATCTATATGAAGAACACATGGGACTGGAACTACGAGACGGACATGTACCCAGGAGTGGACGTACGAACCTGAGTAATGTAGCGCAGTAAGTGAAGTAGAAAGGCACAAATGGTATGAACACGCGTGGCATATAGGGTGTGTTTGGTTGCGTTCTCGTCTCAGCATAGTTGTTCCCTCTTCATGCATGCTCAAGTCAACACCCCTCTTCATGCATGCTCTCTTCATGCATGCTTCTAGTGTATTTGTGCTAAACTAGTGTGGACTCATGCACCCTCCATACACTCTACCAAACACCCAAAAGTAGGTCGAGAAGGGAACTCTTTGGCGGCATTTGTCTCTTACTACATACTACCACTAAATGTTGTACGTGCAATGCACGGTGATGTTATGGAGTACGTACCTAAGTACTCTACTACTACTATATTAGGTTGTGGCACATATTAACTTTTATATTTGTTTACGTGTATGCCCCGAGACCTTCCAACTAGACATGTCTTTCTCTCCAGGTCGCACTTTGTATCATTCATACCACTAAGTACTACTACGTGTGGTGTCCGACCTAGAAGTGGAAGAAGTGGAGACGCTCTACCATGCTGTTTTTTTACGCTGGGCTCTACCACGCTGTTCATGTCCCACTCCTTTCGCTGACGTGTGGGACATCCAGCACGTGCCGTGTTTGGCACCCTTCGTCATAACAGTTGAAATGCTAGCATTCATCAGAAATAAAAAATAATTATAAATCGGCAGTGATACTATTTTTTTGCGAACCAATCAGCAGTGATACTATACCACGCGGTTTCGTTTCTCCTCGATATCGGAAAGAATACTTCCGTTCACCAACATGTGGGACGTCGACCATCCTGGTCCACTTGCCATGCACGCAGAACTCCAAGGGAGAGTCACCAGGTCGTCGCGCCGCAGTAACAATGACTAATGAGCCATCAAAGCATAGGCCCACTTCCTACTTTGAAGTTGCTCGGACGAAGGAACCATCTTGACTTCGTTGAATTCCGCTTCTTGAAGAAAACTACTGTACTAGCAGTACTGCTAGCTACGGTAGTTACTCCAACAAAGGCCTCCTTTCGTTCATAGGATAGGAATATGAAAATCATAGGAAGTGAGATGACATGCATCTCAATTCCTATAGAGAAAGAGATGCCATTTGATGCTTAGGATAGGAATTTTTCCATTTAGTCTAGGCTAATGTACTGGTAATCTGCTCTAAAAACTACAGTAGTAACTAGTAGTATTGGTACATGCTCGTACTCAGACACAGACACACACACACACTAACTACTAGTACTACTACTTCTCACATGCTGGCCAGACGCCGTCGTTCTCCTTCCCAGCTTTGTCGGCGACACCCCACCGTGCTTGGATCTCCGTCGACCTCTCCGCAGCAGCGCGTGCGTCCTTTTCTTTCTTGCGGTGGCGGGCCTCTCTTTTCTTGAGTGCTTTCTAACTTTTCCGCTCCCTTTGTGCGGCTTTGGCCGCCTCTTTCCCTACCGCCCATTCGGCCTTGGCATCTTCAAATTCCTCCCACATAGTTGTGAGGTCGCGAGCGGCGATGAACTCGGCACGGCGGGATGCCATCGCTTCCCTACCATTTTGTGTGCGGGCGTGGGCGGCGAGGAACTCAGAGCGGCGGGATGCCATCGCTGCCTTACCGGTTAGTGTGCGGCGCGGTGGCATGAACGGCGCTTGGTGAGAGCTCTGAGGTGGAGTGGCCAGACAATCGTATAGTGCATTGGTTTGTAAAGAGCTCAAGGACAGAAGACGAAGCAAATTTGGATTCCCCTTCAATCCTGGTCATTTATTACAGAGTAAAATGCATTGGCGGTCATCGAACTTGTCTTGATAGCTCACTTTGATCATTGTATACGAGATATGGTGATTATACGGTCACTGGCTCAGCGTATAGCTCCGTATTTGTCTGGTTGACCAGTCAAACAGTCCGCATGCGCCTCATCAGCTCGTGTTCTTTATCTATCTACGCGGGCCTACCTGTCAATGGAGAAAGAAATACTGTAAAAACCAAAATTATGCGTATGTGGGGAATCAAACCACGGACTCGTCGCTGCAACGCACCCTCGTCAGCCAAATGAAAATGAAATACTTTGCTTCAGACAGTCACGCTCACGCTGTCAAAGCATGCTAATGCATGCACGTCGCCGTCTAAATCAAAGTCCTCCTCATGGCGCAACGCAAACGCGAGCCCATCACCTGCGCGCCCCGGCGGTGCCTGACACTACTGTTTAGACGTTTGATGGAGGCCTACGCGAATGCCGAGCATGTATTCACCTAGCTCAACACCAATGGTCATACTCGGACTGCCTTGCTCATGTATATCGTCCATCACAACGACAATCTATAAAACAACCTAAGCTAGAGAGGGTACTATGGTAGTATGGTACGGAGTATGTACTATCGTGAGCGACCGATCTTAGTGCCACTGCACACCGAAACCCCTTCCATCGCTAGCGCGTGCTTCCCGCCTGAAACGGTCACCGTCTCTCCAGAATGTCAATGCCGCATTCACCGGACTTAACTGCAGGTGCAATTGGTGTGTCAGTGACATGCAGGCCAGATGCCCGTTGGGCCCACATGTCAGTAACCCAAACGCATCTGCAGTTAAGTCACTAAAGCAGCGTCCGCATTCACGCCCGACGAACCTACTCCGGCGCCACTTGTCCATCCGTCTGCCACGGCTCATTGCCATTCGCCCGCTATATTAACTTGAGCCCTAGCTCGCAGCCATAGCCAAAGACCCGCACTTATTCTCCTCCGGTCCCTTCCTTCTGTCGGCACCACTTCAACCATGGCCTCCTGGCGCTCCGAAGCTCTCTTGGACTTACTGTCGCAGGAGCAGACGAGGGACACCGGCAGCTCCGCTCCGGGCGTGCTCCAAAGCTCTCTTCGACGTACTGTTGCAGGAGCAAACGAAGGAGATCGCCGCCACCCCCTGGCCGCCCTCCGCCGCCACGACCACAAAGCCGGCGCGCGTGCGCGGGCGCAGCTGGCAGTGAGGAAGAGTAGTACATGGTAGGTCACTGCCGCTCTGGTCCCGGGAAGGCCACCGCTACTCCACTCAGTCGACGCCAAGCTTGGTGGGGTAAACATTGATATGTCTCCAACGTATCTACTTTTCGAAACACTTTTGCCCTTGTTTTGGACTCTAACTTGCATGATTTGAATGGAACTAACCCGGACTGGCGCTGTTTTCAGCAGAATTACCATGGTGTTATTTATGTACAGGAGCAAACGTTCTCGGAATGACCTGAAACTTCACGGAGACACTTTTAAGAAAATAAGAAAAATACCTGCCAAAGATGAAGGCCAGGGGGCCCACCGTCTCTCCACGAGGGTGGGGGCCGCGCCTGCCCCCCTAGGGCGCGCCCCCTACCTCGTGGGTCCCCTGTTGCCTCTCCGACTCCAACTCCACCTCTATATATTGAGTTTTAGGGAGAAAAAAGCAGAGAGAAGAAATCATCGCGTTTTACGATATGGAGCCGCCGCTAAGCCCTAAAACCTCTCGGAGGGCTGATCTGGAGTCCGTCCGGGGCTCCGGAGAGGGGAATCCATCGCCATCGTCATCACCAACCATCCTCCATCACCAATTTCATGATGCTCACTGCCGTGCGTGAGTAATTCCATCGTAGGCTTGCTGGACGGTGATGGGTTGGATGGGATCTATCATGTAATCGAGTTAGTTTTGTTAGGGTTTGATCCCTAGTGTCCACTATGTTCTGAGATTGATGTTGCCATGACTTTGCTATGCTTAATACTTGTCACTAGGGCCCGAGTGCCATGATTTCAAATCTGAACCTATTATGTTTTCATCAATATATGAGTGTTCTTGATCCTATCTTGCAAGTCTATAGTCACCTATTATGTGTTATGATCCGTTAACCCCGAAGTGACAATAATCGGGATACTTACCGGTGATAACCGTAGTTTGAGGAGTTCATGTATTCACTATGTGTTAATGCTTTGTTCCGGTTCTCTATTAAAAGGAGGCCTTAATATCCCTTAGTTTCCGAAAGGACCCCGCTGCCACGGGAGGGTGGGACAAAAGATGTCATGCAAGTTCTTTTCCATAAGCACGTATGACTATATTCGGAATACATGCCTACATTATATCAATGAACTGGAGCTAGTTCTGTGTCACCCTAGGTTATGACTGTTACATGATGAACCACATCCGGCATAATTCTCCATCACCGATCCATTGCCTACGAGCTTTCCATATATTGTTCTTCGCTTATTTACTTTTCCGTTGCTATTGTTATCATCACTAGAAAATACCAAAAACATTACTTTTACCACCGTTACCTTTTTCTACCGTTACCACTACTATCATATTACTTTGCTACTAAACACTTTGCTGCAGATATTAAGTTTCCAGGTGTGGTTGAATTGACAACTCAGCTGCTAATACTTGAGAATATTCTTTGGCTCCCCTTGTGTCGAATCAATAAATTTGGGTTGAATACTCTACCCTCGAAAACTGTTGCGATCCCCTATACTTGTGGGTTATCAAGACTATTTTCTGGCACCGTTGCCGGGGAGCATAGCTCTATTCTTTGAGTCACTTGGGATATATATCTGCTTATCATTATGAAGAACTTGAGATATCCAAAAACCAAGATCTATCCCTCAACTATGAGGGGAGGTAAGGAACTGCCATCTAGCTCTGCACCCTAATCACCTTATGTTATGAGTAAGTTTGCGACACCTACACCTGCTTCTGCTATTCGTTATGATATGTCGCATGTTATTGATGATGCCACTTCTGCTATGCATGATACTTATGATGAAACTACCTCTATGCCGGATACTACTATGCCACGTAGTGATTTTCTTGATGGACAACTTGCTAGGGCTAGAGAAATTGAAAATATTGAATTTGATGATACTAATGAAAGTGATGATGAAGAACCACTTGCCATTCCTAAGGGTTATGTTTTTGATCAAGATGCTTCTTTAGCTATTTTAGCTTGCAGAAATAGAACTGAACTCAAAAGATTATTGGCTAAATGGAGTAAGCAATCTCTAAATGCTAGAATGAAACCTGACCCTGCTTTTGCTACTTCACCTATCTTTGTTACAGATAAGGATTATGATTTCTCTGTTGATCCTCATATAATTACTTTGGTTGAATCTGATCCTTTTCATGGTTATGAATCTGAAACTGTTGTGGCATATCTTACTAAACTGAATGATATAGCCACCCTGTTCACTAAAGATGAGAGAAGTCGCTACTTTTATATCCTTAAAATATTTCCGTTCTCATTAAAAGGTGATGCTAAGATATGTTTTAATTCTCTTGATCCTAGTTGTGTGCATAGTCCCCAGGATATGATTTATTACTTCTCTTCTAAATATTTCCCTGCTCATAAGAAACAAGCTGCTTTAAGGGATATATATAATTTTGTGCAAATTGAAGAAGAGAGTCTCCCACAAGCTTGGGGGAGGCTTTTCCAATTACTTAATGCTTTGCCTGATCATCCTCTTAAGAAAAATGAAATACTTGATATCTTTTATAATGGACTAGGAAATATGGCCGTGCGTTGCAACGGGAGAGGCAAATTCTCGATGGCAATCATGAAACTGTAAATGCACGGCTACCAATTACATAATATCCCCATCAATTTTAGTTGTCTAGCTTATCATGGGGATGCTAGGTATTTATATGCCGTTACTATTGCTATGCATTGTAATCTAAGGAAGTCATGCTGGATAGTTGTAGAAATGCATATTACTCTACATAGGTTATTTAAGAAAAGTAACTTGATGTAATAAAAAGTTAATTTATTGTGATCTAATTATGGTAAACCAAATATGTCTATCTAATAAAATAAGACCAGTACACATGCAACATATCTAAATTTGGAATTAAAGAAAATGCTGGGAGTTTAAGCTAGAAAGTTTTTCTCATCTTATTTCCAATAGCTAAGTTGAATCAAATAACTTATGTAAGTTTGATGGCATGCTGGCATTGCTCAAAGAAATATATCTTTAATTTTTCCTTTTCAACTTACATGATTATTTTTTTATTTTTTATTAGAAATAAAAATATTGACAGAACTAATCCATTTTATTGGGTTTGAATAATTCTATAGGACTTACTTTTTTTTAGGGAAGGACTTACATTTTTAACACGTGATTTTTCTGAAATTTTAATCTTCAGGCGCTTGCCAAAGAGATGCATACAATTAGAGTGCACCACGAATTGAAATCTACTCCCTCCGTCCCAAAATGTAAGATGTTTTTTGATACTATGGTAGTGTTAAAAAACATCTTACATTTTCGGACGGAGGGAGTAGTACGCAATCGTCGCATAGCCAAAAGAGATGCATACAATTAGAGTGCACCACGAATTGAAATCTAACACGCAATCGTCGCATGCGATTTTACAATCTCATTTCAACCTGCGCACTCTTTTCCATCACCAGTCCAGAAATAATAACTCCACTAATCGAGCCGTCCATTATTTCAACCATGCATGTCTCGTGGATTCTCCATCTTTTCTTTCCATTCATTCGTTCTTCTTCTTCTTCTTCTTCGTAAGTGTATATTAGGGAGTCCTGGATTAGGGGGTGTCCGGGTAGCCGAACTATACCTTCAGCCGGACTCCAGGACTATGAAGATACAAGATTGAAGACTTCATCCCGTGTCCGGATAGGACTTTCCTTGTCGTGGAAGGCAAGCTTGGAGACGCGGATATTCAAGATCTCCTACCATTGTAACCGACTTTGTGTAACCCTAACCCTTTCCGGTGTCTATATAAACCGGAGGGTTTTAGTCCGTAGGACAACTTCATCATACAACAATCATACCATAGGCTAGCTTTTAGGGTTTAGCCTCTTTGATCTCGTGGTAGATCAACTCTTGTACTACCCATATCATCAATATTAATCAAGCAGGACGTAGGGTTTTACCTCCATCAAGAGGGCCCGAACCTGGGTAAAACATTGTGTCCCTTGTCTCCTGTTACCATCCGCCTAGACGCACAGTTCGGGACCCCCTACCCGAGATCCGCCGGTTTTGACACCGACATTGGTGCTTTCATTGAGAGTTCCTCTGTGTCGTCGCTTTTAGGCCCGATGGCTCCTTCGATCATCAACAACGATGCAGTCCAGGGTGAGAATTTTCTCCCCGGATAGATCTTCGTCTTCGGTAGCTTCGCACTGTGGGCCAATTCGCTTGGCCACCTTAAGCAGATCGAAAGCTACGCCCCTGGCCATCAGGTCAGGTTGGGAAGCCTAAACTACACGGCTGACATCCGCGGGGACTTGATCTTCGACGGATTCGACCCACAGCCAAGCGCGCCGCACTGTCTCGATGTGCATGATATAGCTCTACCGCCGAACAGCGCCTTGGGGGCCACACACGCATCAGTTCCGACCATTGATTCGGAGCCTACTGTGCCGATCGAGGATTAGCGGTTGGACGCTGCCTCAGGGGCTGCGATCTCAGAGGCGATCGAGCCGAACTCCAGCCCCGTGCTCCGCATGGACTTAACTCCGAGGAGCCGGATTCCTTTCTGAACTCCGAGCCCCCCGCGCCCCTGCCGATCGAATCCGATTGGGCGCTGATAATGGAGTTCACCGCCGTAGACATCTTTCAGCACTCGCCCTTCGGCGACATCCTAAATTCACTAAAGTCTCTCTCTTTATCAGGAGAGCCCTGGCCGGAC
This sequence comes from Triticum urartu, assembly GCF_003073215.2. Classification (NCBI taxonomy): domain Eukaryota; kingdom Viridiplantae; phylum Streptophyta; class Magnoliopsida; order Poales; family Poaceae; genus Triticum; species Triticum urartu. The sequence goes on from NC_053023.1 coordinate 741,773,200, forward strand.
TACGGTCAGCAAGGATGGGATTCGGATGATGAAGAAATTCAAAACCCACCCACCACCCACTTCGTAGCCACTGTCGACGACTTAACCGACATGCTCGACTTCGACTCCAAAGACATCGACGGTATGGACGACGATGCAGGAGACAACCAAGAACCAACGCCTATAGGGCATTGGACAGCCACCTCATCTCACGATGTGTACATGGTGGATACCCCTAAAGGAAGCAACAACGAGGAAAACGGGGATGGAAAGAGAGATCGATCTCTCGAAAAACAATCAAAGCGTCGGCGTAAACGCCGACCCAAGCCCCGCCTTGATAAGGACCCAGCCATAGAGCCGGATGAGCCGGTAGACGACGAGCATGCCTTAGAGCAACCGTCCCAACAGGACAACCCGGATAGAGAAACCGAACATCCCTCCCCCGGCAAAAATGGCATTCCGGACGACCCTACGCCGGACAAGCCCACGAAGCAGAAGAACCTCCACAGACGGCTCGTTGCAACCGCACGCAGCCTGAAAAAGCAGAAGTGGAAGCTAAAAACTGCGGAAGATGCACTCAGGATCAGATGGAGTAAAGTAATCAATACCGCAGACAAATACGGCAACAGTCGCCGCACTAAAAGCTATCCGAAGAGAAAGCTACTGCCTGAATTCGACGAGGAGGCCTCAGAGCCCTCGCATTCAAAAAGTAAGAAAGCCACACGGTCGGATAGACGACCCCACGGCCAGCATAAAGCGGCAAGCAGCGCCGCACTTAAGCCGGCATGCGACCCACTTAAGGATTCGCATCACGGCCCAGCCAGGTCCATTTACGGGCCAAGAAAGCAAGCTCTCGTAAGCAATGCAATAAAGCCATTATCAGAATCCGGCACACCCAAATATAGGGGTGCCGCACACCCCCTATGTTTCACCGATGAGGTCCTGGATTATGAATTTCCAGCGGGATTCAAACCCGTACACATAGAGGCATATGATGGAACAACAGACCCTGGAGTCTGGATCGAGGATTATATCCTCCACATACATATGGCTAGAGGAGATGACCTTCACGCCATAAAATACTTACCCCTCAAGCTTAAAGGGCCAGCCCGGCATTGGCTTAAAAACTTCCTGAAAACACAATCGGAAGTTGGGAAGAGCTTGAGGATGCTTTCTGAGCAAATTTTCAAGGGACCTATGTCCGCCCTCCAGATGCAGACGATCTTAGTCACATAACTCAACAGCCCGGAGAGTCAGCTCGGCAATTCTGGAATAGATTTATTACTAAAAAGAATCAGATAGTCGACTGTCCGGACACTGAAGCCTTAGCAGCTTTCAGGCATAATGTCTGAGACGAATGGCTCGCCAGACACCTCGGCCAAGAAAAGCCAAGAACAATGGCCGCACTAACAAGCCTCATGACCCGCTTTTGCGCAGGAGAGGACAGCTGGCTAGAAAGATGCAGCACCAGCGACCCAAGTACATCCGAAACTAGGGATGGAAACGGAAAACCGCGACGCAATAAGGACCGTCGCCGGACTAAGGAAAAAAGTCCGAAGAGCACGACAGTCAATGCCGGATTCAAAAGCTCACGACAGAATCAGAAAAAGCTGCCCCTCCAAGATAACAGGGACGACCTATCCAACCTAAACAAAATCTTGGATAGGATATGTCAAATACACAGTACTCCCGGAAAGCCTGCTAACCATACCCACAGAGATTGTTGGGTTTTCAAACAATCCGGCAGACTCAACGCCGAACACAAGGGGCTCGACACACCAAGCGAAGACGAGGACGAACCCCAAAAGCAGAGTACCAGGAAACAAAAGAAATTTCCCACAAGAAGTAAAAACAGTAAACTCACTCCACATAACAAAACGTGCGACGCCCATAAAGGTACGCGCACCACGGCCTATCCCAAAGGATTCCTAGGCTGGACTGCCCTGGTACTCGATCCAATAATTGGCGGACTCCAGTTTTCAAATGTCCTTATGGACAATGGCAGCGGACTCAACCTGATATATCAGGACTCAATCCGCAACATGGGGATCGACCCAAAAAGAATTCGCCACAGCAAAACCACCTTTCAAGGAGTAACGCCAGGTCTGGACACCCATTGCATGGGTTTTCTCCGGCTCAAGGTTATTTTCGGCTCTGCGGATAACTTCCGTCGTGAAAAGCTGACTTTCCACATCGTCCCATTCTCAAGCCGCTATCAAGCACTACTGGGACGCGAAGCTTTCGCCTGCTTTAACGCAATACCGCATTATGCATCTCTTATGCTTAAGATGCCCGGTCCACGCGGCATCATCTCCTTAAAGGGGAAGCAGTGAGGGCACCTCCCCCAAGCGGAGGATTGTGCGGCCGCTTTAACAGCCCCACAATACAATGGCTTCACCAGCCAGAACATCGGAACAGGTCATTAAGACCACAGACACGGATAGACGAGTCCGGCACAAAAGTATCGTTAATAAAGGCTTAGTGGCCACATACCCCTGCACTAGGGGCTTCACACGTATAAAATAAGAGACAATAAAGCTCAATTTTCAATATTTTACTTTACACTTTGTTTATTTCATATAACTTTTGTTCGGCACGCCCCTTTTTCAACTTAGTTGCTCACTTTTTACAGATGAACGTCGTGCTGCGCCCGTCCAGGATATGGCACAACAGAGACACAGGCGCAGACATGCAGTAGGGACCCGTTCCAAGGATTCTTTTCAGATTAAGACCCTGCGTTAACCTTTTTTACTGTCTCTTGTTGATACACATCCCCTGCTTCTATGACCAAGGAGGAGGCTGGCGTCTTGGCATGTGGCCATGTCAGAATTCTTGCGCGTACCTGGACACTAGGGGCTTATACCTCAGAGCGTTACCTCGCCCCCTCATAAAGACCGAATACCTTAGGGAGTGTTCGGCGTCGCGAGTTTGGCCTTATATGCATCTGCTCCGAGTCATGATTTTGGTCAAATGTTGGGTTGCCCGGCTCCTGTGTTCGGCCGCCTTACGTTCCGCTCTATCGGCTAAGGCGGCACCAGGAGAAATACTGCGATTGTGCCCTGGTTCGGCCAGGTGAGCACCTCAGTAGAGAAAGACGAAAACCGACTGTCATGATATGGCGTGAGACTAGTCAACCACTCGATGACTCTCCGGAATCTGTAGGATTCCTCCGTATTAACGAAGGGCCGTTTCCCGGCCAGGCACAACCGCACCCTGAATCCGGGCGAGCGCAGTCGCCACCAGGGGCTACCTAAATAGTCCCATTGTCAAGCTCCTATGGCTAAGTGAAAGTGTTAAAGCATTATAGTCCGGTTGCCTAGCTCCCTGCGCTATCACCTCCTTTGTAGGACCAAGACATTGGATTAAGTGTGAAAATGCGCCTTCTGCGAGCACCCCCGCACTATGTGCATGGGGGCTGAAGCCAACGACTGCCATCTTTCAGATTTTGTATATATATCTTAAAACGGCCGCACAGGAGGTGTTCCAAAAACTTGAAGGCACAAGTATAAAAGGCTACTACAATTCATCAAAATATTGCTTTATAATTACATATGCTATCAGAACATAGCATCCTTCGAGCACTGCGTCTCTATTACATGAGCGCCTTCAAGGACTTCCTGAAAATAGTGCTCGGAGGGTACTCGGCTTTTGTCCGAATCTTGGGATGCAACAACGGTGGTCTCCATATCTGCCCAGTATGTCTTGACACGGGCAAGAGCCATCCGTGCGCCCTTTGTGCATGCTGACCTCTTCATCGCATTGATACGTGGCACCGCGCCAAGGAATTGCTGCACCAAGCTGAAATAACTCTTCGGCTCCGATCTCCCCGGCCACAGATGACCCATGACGTACTTCATGGCGAGTCCGGACAATCTATTCAGTTCGGCCCATTGAGCCAGACGATCGACCACTGCCAGTGGACGCTCTGGATTGTGGAACTGCGACCAGAAAAGCCTTTCCACTTCGCGATCTTCTTGATCTCGAAAGTGTTCGGTCGCATCAGCGGCACTCGCTGCCAAATCTAGATAGGTGTCCTCCACACTCCACATCCGGTCCAACGGAGCAAACTTCGGATCACAAAACTGCCTCCGCAGCATAAAGGGCTTTCCAGACACTTTATGCTTCCGGCTCGTATGTTGTGTGGAATTGTGAGCGGATAACAATTTCACACAGGAAACAGCTATGACCATGATTACGCCAAGCTATTTAGGTGAGACTATAGAATACTCAAGCTTGCAATGGTCAGCAGCGCTTTTTAACTTCACGGCCATCTCCTTCTTGCTTCGGCAGTGAGCAGCCTGTTCGGCTCTCAGCTCTTCAAGGGCCTTCTCGGTAGCCGCATCACTTTTCCTGGCTTGTTCCTTAGCTCGGGCAAGTTCCGCCCAAAGACTCTCCACGGTGGCCGCACCATCTGCGTCAAGCACACACATTGTAAGATACTGGCATAAAGCTCCTCTTACCAGATGCCGCCCGAGGGATCGCATACCTTGAGCCTCATCAAGCCGCTCGTTGACGAGCGCGATGTCGGTATCTGCCACGTCAAGTTGCCGCTTTAGTTCGGAAAAATCATCAGTTCGGCTCGATTCCGGACACTTCGCCACCTGTATACAAAGGCGGCATTTTAGACCTGGGATTATGATCCTCTGCGCGCCATCAATTTTGACAATGCACAGAGTCTCAGGGGCTACTATCTACACAGGGCGCATCTTGTCTATGCGCAACTGACAAAGAAGTACATTATCAAACGTTCCTCAAAACCCGTCAGCAAACTTCTGACGGCCTCATGCAATCCGCTTTCCGCAGACGAAATCCTTCCAATCACGGTACCCATCAATGCACGGTTCTCCTCTGAGATAGAAACTCGCCCCAGCAGAATCATCAGCTCCTCCGACCGCGCACCAGATGGTGCCGGACTCATCCTATGACCTCCATCAAAGGCCAGACGCGGAGAACCTTGGGGGGCCATATGACTACCTTCCACCCCTGCCGGATTCAGAGAAACCCTTCGCGACAACACCTCAGGGTCGCCCGCCTCGCCAGGCGGTACGCAAGGGGGAGGCGTTCCACTCTCCATCATCTCCGGAAGAAGATCCCCCGAAGACGAGCTGTGCTGAGAAGGGCTGAGGTCCGAGCTACAAAGTAAAATTTCGGTTAATCTTCTCAGATAAAAAGCAAGGATTTGTCTCATCCCTCTAAAGGAAAATCTTTCTCTACTTACGGCTCGCTGGAGGGCTGATCCCTTTGAGGGCGTAGTTCGGCCGAGGATCTCCCCGGCGTCGGACCCTCTGACGAGGACTTTTCCCCCCGCTTTGAGGCCATGGTCTCCGGGTCGTCAGAGGCGGCCCTCTTCTTCCCCTTAGGAGAGGAATTGTTGGTTCCTCCCTTCAGAGCAGCCTCCTTCAAGGAGGCCATAGTTTCCTTGTCCTCCCCCTCACTTCCCTCCAAAGGCACGATCTTCAACATCCTGACTAGCACGGGATCCGGCCTGGTCTCAGGAAGGGGAGCCAGACACCTGATCAGCTTTGCCTTCGCTATCCACTCCTGTTTAAAAGGACATCTCTTTTAGGGGCGAGTTTATGACAATTTTACGGATAGCGAGTCCGGGCACAAGGTTACTTACTTGAGTATCCGGGTGATTGCAGCTTAAACCTGCGTCCTCGGTCAAATCCGGACACATTGCTTGTGATCTGAAGAACATTTTATACATCTCCACAGGCGTTGCGCCCATAAAATGCTGGAGAGCTCGTGGTCCCTCCGGATTAAACTCCCACAGACGAAGGGAGCAACGTTTGCCGGATAGTGTCCGGCGAATCAACATGACCTGCGTCACCTTGACCAGGTTGAGGTCTCTTTCTAAGAGATCCCTAATGCGGCCCTGCAACAGGGGCACGTCTTTGGAGAACCCCCAATCTAATCCTTTGTTGACCCATGACGCTAGCCGTGGTGGGGGACCCGAGCGAAAGGCAGGAGGCGCTACCCACTTGGTGCTCCTGGGAGCGGTGATATAGAACCACTCTCGTTGCCACAAGCCGAGCTCCTCTTGAAAGGAGCCCTCGGGCCATGGAGCATCAGCATTCTTACTTATGACAGCGCCTCCGCACTCTGCGTGCCGTCCCTCGATCATCTTTGGCTCCACTCCAAAGGTCTTGAGCCATAATCCGAAGTGAGGAGTAACACGGAGGAACGCTTCGCACACAACGATGAATGAGGAAATGTGGAGGATGGACTCCGGAGCTAAGTCATGAAATTCCAGCCCATAATAGAACATCAGCCCCCTCACGAAGGGATCCATCGGGAAGCCTAACCCCCGAAGGAAGTGAGACATGAACACCACGCTCTCACCAGGCTGGGGACTGGGAATAGCCTGCCTTTGAGCAGGCAACCTATGCGAAATTTCAGCGGTCAAGAACTTAGCCTCTCTGAACTTTAGCACGTCCTCCTCCGTGACGGAGGAGGGCATCCATCGGCCTTGAAGGTCGGAACCGGACATTGTCGAAGGTCCCAAGCGCCTGGAATCTGGGGCCTAGGGTGTTGGAACTCGAGGCGACGGGCGAACTTGTTTTGAGATTGGAGAAAAGGAGTAAGGCCTTGGTCTCTTTATAAGAGGTTGAATACCAGGAGCCCTCCCCGTAACTGTTTGGGACTCGCCTTTAATCGAAAAGACATGCTAACGGGCATGATTGGATTACCCATGTCCGTATTGATGAGAATCCCGTAAATAAAGGGGACACGATCTCTGCTTTGACAAGACGTGCCAAGGAAACCGCCTCGCAAAACACGCTGAGGTGGAGAAGTGAAAACGATTCGAATAAAGGCTTGGCCATAGTGTGATGTCATGCTGCGGACGTCAGCAGATTAAATTTTTGTTAATATTTTTCTCTCTATGGCAATATGTGGAAACTTATTTTGCAGAGCCGGACACTACTCTTCGTGTTTACAAACTTTTATGAAGAATTTGGAGGAGGAACCCGCCTTGCAATGCCGAAGACAATCTGCGCGCCGGACTCGTCGTCATTGAAGCCTGGTTCAGGGGCTACTGAGGGAGTCCTGGATTAGGGGGTGTCCGTGTAGCCGAACTATACCTTCAGCCGGACTCCAGGACTATGAAGATACAAGATTGAAGACTTTGTCCCGTGTCCGGATGGGACTTTCCTTGGCGTGGAAGGCAAGCTTGGCGACGCGGATATTCAAGATCTCCTACCATTGTAACCGACTTTGTGTAACCCTAACCCTTTCCGGTGTCTATATAAACCGGAGGGTTTTAGTCCGTAGGACAACTTCATCATACAACAATCATACCATAGGCTAGCTTTTAGGGTTTAGCCTCCTTGATCTCGTGGTAGATCAACTCTTGTACTACCCATATCATCAATATTAATCAAGCAGGACGTAGGGTTTTACCTCCATCAAGAGGGCCCGAACCTGGGTAAAACATTCTGTCCCTTGTCTCCTGTTACCATCTGCCTAGACGCACAGTTCGGGACCCCCTACCCGAGATCCGCCGATTTTAACACCGACAGTGTACATTCTCCCTTACTGATTCTTTAAGCGGCTTATTAACTTTAATTGGAAGATCTATATAGATTGATGGTTTTGTATGTATGAGAGCTAGGTGGGACTATGTATGTTGTATATGAACCTACTGTAGCTAGACATGCCATGTTGGGACGTTTTTGTTGGGCCATTGTGTAGTTGTGCAATATAGCAACGTTGTGCAAACATTTATAGAGGACAAAATCCTACATTCTGAAATAGGCGAGAGCCAGGCTAGTTGGTAGATGCCGGAAGGGTGAGATTATAGGTTGTGAGATCGAACCGCTCCACAGGCTATTATTTTTTAGGAGGCCGATGGCTCCCCGGCCCACAGCAAATTGTAGCCCAATAGGCATATTTCTCTATTGACGTACTGCAGACTAATAAATTGGACATATACATTTATTTTAGTACCACCTTGTTAACTGCGTCTGGGATAAAATCATCTAAGCGGGACGAAACCAAGAATATCACCTTGCTTTATTAGTAGGTATAGACTAACCGATGCCTCCAGAGATTACCTAGATAGTTGTGCTGGTTCTATTTTTAGGAAAGAACACCGGATGAAGCTGAAATTCTATTGAATAATATGTTGACAAATGAAAACAATTGGACACCTCCGGAGCCAATTCCTGAGCCTATTCCTATACCAACTCCGAAGAAGAGGGGTATTCTATTTGTCAGTCCTGAACATATGCAAGAGGCAAAGAAATCTATGAAAGAAAAGGGTATTAAAGCTGAAGAGGTTAAGAATTTACCTCCTATTGAAGAAATACATGGTCTTAATTTACCGCCTATTGAAGAAACATATAATCTTAATCCTTTACCTATTGAAGAAACGCATGGTCTTGATAACCCGACACAGGTAGTAAAGGTAAATTCTGTCTACAGATATGATAACGCTATAATCCCATTTACTAAGATTGCTAGCCCATGCTTAGATGAGTTTGATAAATTTATGGTTAAGCAAGAAGATTTTAATGCTTATTTTCGTAGACAATTGAAATACAATTCAAATATGCTTGAACGCTTGGGTGATTATATGGCTAATGTCAAAGGTGAACTTAAACTTATTAGTAAACATGCTTCTATGGTTACCACTCAAGTAGAACAAGTACTTAAAGCTCAAAATGATTTTCTCAATGAATTGAACAATAAGAATAATGATCATGCTGTAAGAGTTATGACTATTGGTGGTAGAATGACTCAGGAACCTTTGTATCCTGAAGGCCATCCTAAGAGAATTGAGCAAGATTCTTAGAGAAATAATTTAGATGCACCTAGTTCTTCTAAAAGGAAGAAAAAGAAAAATGATAGGACTTTGCATGCTTCCAGTGATCCTATTATTGAAACACATGAGAATCAAAATGATATTTCTATTTCTGATGCTGAAACACAATCTGGTAATGAACCTCAAACTAGTGATAATGTCAATAATAATGTTCATGATGATGCTAAACCTTGTTATGACAATGATATAGAAATTGAACCTGTTGTTGATCTTGATAACCCACAATCAAAGAATCAACGTTATGATAAGAAATATTTTGTTGCTAGGAAACACGGTAAAGAAAGAGAGCCATGGGTTCAGAAACCCATTCCCTCTCCTCCCAAACCATCCAAGAAAAAGGATGATGAGGATTTTGAGCGCTTTGCTGAAATGATTAGACCTATCTTTTTGCGTATGCGATTAACTGATATGCTCAAAACCAATCCTTATGGTAAGTGTATGAAAGATATTATTACAAATAAAAGAAAGATACCGGAAGCTGAAATTTCCACCATGCTTGCTAATTATACTTTTAAGGGTGGAATACCAAAGAAACTTGGAGATCCCGGATTACCTACTATACCATGCTCTATCAAAAGAAACTATGTTAAAATTGCTTTATGTGATCTTGGAGCCGGTGTTAGTGTTATGGCTCTCTCTTTATATCGTAGACTTGATTTCAATAAGTTGACACCTACTAAAATATCTTTGCAAATGGCTGATAAATCAACTGCTATACCTGTCGGTATTTGTGAGGATGTGCCTGTTGTAGTTGCAAATGTTATTATTATAACGGACTTTGTTATTCTTGATATTCCCGAGGATGATAGTATGTCTATTATTCTTGGAAGACCCTTTTTGAATACTGCAGGGGCTATTATTGATTGCACTAAAGGCAATGTCACTTTTCATGTTAATGGTAATGAGCATACGGTACACTTTCCAAGGAAACAACCTCAAGTTCATAGTATCAACTCTATTGGAAAAATTCCATCGATTATATTTGGAGGTTTTGAATTTCCTCTTCCTACTGTCAAGAAGAAATATGATATTCTTATTATTGGGGATGTGCATATCCCCGTTGAGGTAACATAGTGTTATTCAAAATTTCTCCGGTTCCATGTTATTCGGAATGAGTTCGTTAACAAGACTTGATCAACCTTGTTAGTGGATTCCTTTCGATGACCATGAGATGGATGAAACTAGAAGGAACAACCTTCTGTACCCCACTTTTACTTTCTGTTATTTATATTAAATAAAATAAAAATAAATATTTTTCTATCTGTTATCTGATTATCCGTGCAATATAAAAATACCTCGAAAGTAAAAGTTCTCCAAATGCCCTGAAAATTAAATATGATTTTTTATAGAATATTTGAGGATTTATGGAACTGAGAACACACTAGAGGGGCAACCACCTGCCCACGAGGGTGGAGGGCACGCCTACCCCTCTAGGGCGGGCCCCCTGCCTCATGGGCCCACAGTGGCCCTCCTCCACTTATTCCTGCACCCACACACTTCTTCTTCCTCCCCCAAACACGAATAACCAGCTCAAACCTGAGTCCAAGCTCGTTTTGCTGCTATTTTCGATCTCCTTGCTCAAAGCACCTCTCACAAAACTGCTTGGGGAGATTGTTCCTTGGTATGTGACTCCTCCATTGGTCCAATTAGTTCTTGTTCTAGTGCTTTATTCATTGCAATTTTTTGCTGCTTAGGTGACCATGTTCTTGAGCTTTCATGTCAAATTTATATGGTCAAAAGTAGTTTTGATGCATGATATAGGCCCTAGGCACTTGTAGGAGTAGTTGCTATCAATATTATTGAGTTTGGTTTACTTTTATTTTGAAGTTACTAAAAAAATTCAGAATTTTTCAGAGGAAGAAAAATGCTTAGGAAAATGTTCCAAGGTGGTTCTTCAAGGAAGCAAGGACCCAGGCTTGCATTGCGTGATGCTGGTGAAGAGCCACCAAGAGCCTCTCTGGTGCGTCCTTGTGAGTGGCCTTCTGAAAATTTTATGGATCGAGCGGGAATAAAAGAAGAATTCAACGCATATTTGCGTAACGCTGATCTCATGAGCTTCGAGGAAGAGAAGTGCAGTCAGTATCATAATCTCACTAGTTCCTTTGTGAGGAGGTTTGAATTTTCAACCTCACATAATTCTCCAACTGTCCTGTTTGATCTTTACGATAAATCTTATACCATGGACTTAGAGGATTTTACCACTGCATGCAAACTTCCACAATGGGGTAGTATAAGGGATCCTCGCAAATCTGAATTTAGAGATTTTCTTGCTAGTATAACTGTGGGAGAATCTAGAGATATTACACAAGCTACCATAGGGAGCATTCACTTTCCAGCTATACATTATTTTGCTCTCTTCATAGGTAGATGCATAAATGGTAAAGATGAGGCATGTCACATGTGTGTCCCTGACCTCAGTATTCTTAGGAGTGTTGTGATAGGAGACAAATCTTATAATTTGGGAGCCATTGCTGCACGTAGGTTGCATCTTAATAGACTTAATGGAGATTTCTTCGGTGGAATTTATGCTACCCGCTTAGCTAATTTTCTTGGTATAGACCTACACGAAGATGATATTGAATTACCTCCAGCCTATCTAGATTTTGACGCTATGGTTCACCACCAGTTTGTCGAGAGGAACGAATCACCTCTCCAGTATCGACTAATCTTTGACAGACGCCGTGCTATCTGTATTACTCTCCCTACTCCTGCTTTCTTTGATTGTCAGGCAAGAGGAGGATATAATATTACCAGAGAGGAGGCAGATGAATACGAGAGGAGAGAGGAGGCCGCTCGTCGCCACGCTGCAGCTCAGCAGGCGATAGTTGCTGCATCACAGTACGACCCCAACTACTATTATGGATATCAGCCAGGCCAGCCGTGGCCATAGACCAACTTAGGCCAAAAGCCTAAGCTTGGGGGAGTACGTATTTCCCACCGACATTACATTTATGTCCACACACTCATTGCTAGATGTCGGTGCTCATACTTTTTCACTGTATCATCCATGCTAGTTTATTTTCCTTTTATGCTTTCTTCTTGTGTGTTTGATAAACCTTAAGAAAAAGCAAAAAAATTAGTTGTAGCTTTTAATTAGTTTACTTTCCATGCTTGTCGTAGTAATTGAAAAGAAAACCCAAAAAGATTTCCTGTTCTTCTTTTGCTTGTTGGGAGCTTTCCCTTGTAAATAGTTTTATTTCTTCTCTTTTCTTTGGGGGTCGATAGGAGAAGACCATAATTAAATTGTTGAAGTGGCTCTTATATGCATTATTGTTGATCTGACAAAAGAGCCCATATTGCCTTGTCTTCTCCTGTTTATTGAATGCCTGCAGATTCCAGCTTAGTCCAATGCACGTGCACTATTATTATTATTCACATCGTTCGGTCATGCAAGTGAAGGGCAATTATGATGATATATGATGGACTGGCTGAGATGAGAAAAGCTAGTATGAACTTGACCTCTTTTGTTTTTGTAAATATGATTAGTTCATCGTTCCTGATTCAGCCTATTATGAATAAACATGTTTGCAATGACAACTAGAGATCATAGTTTCTTGTGCCATGCTTGATTAGCTATGAATTATAATGGTTTACCTTGCATGCCAACATGCTATTAAAATGGTTATGATGTGGTATGATAGGGTGGTATCCTCCTCTGAATGATTTAAGTGACTTGACTTGGCACATGTTCACGCATGTAGTTGAAACAAAATCAACATAGCCTTCATGATATTTATGTTCATGGTGGATTATATCCTACTCATGCTTGCATTCAGTGTTGATTAATTTTAATGCATGTTCACGACTGTTGTCGCTCTCTAGCTGGTCGCTTCCCAGTCTTTTGCTAGCCTTCACCTGTACTAAGCGGGAATACTGCTTGTGCATCCAAACTCCTTAAACCCCAAAGTTATTCCACATGAGTCCTCTATACCTACCTATATACGGTATCTACCTGCCGTTCCAAGTAAATTTGTATGTGCGAAACTCTAAACCTTCAAATAAATATCCTATTTTGTATGCTCGAATAGCTCATGTATCAACTAGGGCTGTCTGTATCTTCCATGTTAGGCGGGTTATTCTCAAGAGGAGTGGACTCCGCTCCTCACTCACGAGATAAATGGCTGGTTACTGGGATGCCCAGTCCCATGCTTTATGCAAACTAAATCAAAATAATTGCAAACAAAACTCCCCCTGGGACTCTTGTTAGTTGTTGGCACTCGTTGTTTCGAGCAAGCCATGGATTGATTCTTGTGGTGGAAGGGGGAGTATAAACTTTACCATTCTGTTTGGGAACCGCCTATAATGTGTGTAGCATGGAAGATATCGCCATCTCTTGGTTGTTATGTTGACAATGAAAGTATACCGCTCAAAATATTATTCACCTCTATTTCAAAACCGAGCTCTGGCACCTCTACAAATCCCCGCTTCCCTCTGCGAAGGGCCTATCTATTTACTTTTATGCTGAGTCATCATCCTCTTATTAAAAAGCACCAGTTGGAGAGCACCACTGTCATTTGCGTTCATTACTGTTAGTTTACATTGAGTATGACTTGACTAGATCTCTTTTACCATGAATTACAATGTCTAGTCAGTCATTGGTCTTTAAAGCTGCTCTGCATTTATGTTTTGCGGTCTCAGAAAGGGCTACCGAGATACCACCTTGTTATATCATATTATGGTTGTTTTGATAAAGTGTTGTCATCCGAGTTTTATTATTATGGCTCGCTAGTTGATTATGCTATTGATATGAGTAAACTTGAGACCTATGCGTTATTGCAAATGTGGTTAGTTATAATCTTTGCTGAAAACTTGAATGCTGGCTTTACATATTTACAACAACAAGAGCAAACTGAGTTTGTAAAAGTTTTTCTTTATCACTTTCAGTTTGTCAACTGAATTGCTTGAGGACAAGCAAAGGTTTAAGCTTGGGGGAGTTGACACGTCTCCAACGTATCTACTTTTCCAAACACTTTTGCCCTTGTTTTGGACTCTAACTTGCATGATTTGAATGTAACTAACCCGGACTGACGCTGTTTTCAGCAGAATTACCATGGTGTTATTTATGTGCAGGGGCAAACGTTCTCGGAATGACCTGAAACTTCACAGAGCCACTTTTTCAGAAAATAAGAAAAATACCTGCCAAAGATGAAGGCCAGGGGCCCACCGTCTCTCCACGAGGGTGGGGGGCGCGCCCCCTACCTCGTGGCCCCCATGTTGCCTCTCCGACTCCAACTCCACCTCTATATATTGAGTTTCGGGGAGAAAAAATCACAGAGAAGAAATCATCATGTTTTACGATACGGAGCCACCGCCAAGCCCTAAAAACTTTTGGGAGGGCTGATCTGGAGTCTGTTCGGGGCTCCGGAGAGGGGAATCCATCGCCATCGTCATCACCAACCATCCTCCATCACCAATTTCATGATGCTCACCACTGTGTGTGAGTAGTTCCATCGTAGGCTTGCTGGACGGTGATGGGTTGCATGGGATCTATCCTGTAATCGAGTTAGTTTTGTTAGGGTTTGATCCCTAGTGTCCACTATGTTCTGAGATTGATGTTGCTATGACTTTGCTATGCTTAATGCTTGTCAATAGGGCCCGAGTGCCATGATTTCAGATCTGAACCTATTATGTTTTCATCAATATATGAGTGTTCTTGATCCTATCTTGCAAGTCTATAGTCACCTATTATGTGCTATGATACGTTAACCACGAAGTGACAATAATCGGGATACTTACCGGTGATGACCGTAGTTTGGGGAGTTCATGTATTCACTATGTGTTAATGCTTTGTTCTGGTTCTCTATTAAAAGGAGGCCTTAATATCCCTTAGTTTCCATAAGGACCCCGCTGCCACAGGAGGGTAGGACAAAAGATGTCATGCAAGTTCTTTTCCATAAGCACGTATGACTATATTCGGAATACATGCCTACATTATATCAATGAACCGGAGCTAGTTTTGTGTCACCCTAGGTTATGACTGTTACATGATGAATCGCATCCGGCATAATTCTCCATCACCGATCCATTGCCTACGAGCTTTCCATATATTGTTCTTCGCTTATTTACTTTTCCGTTGCTATTGCTATCATCACTACAAAATACCAAAAACATTACTTTTACTACTGTTACCTTTTGCTACTGTTACCACTACTATCATATTACTTTGCTCCTAAACACTTTGCTGCAGATATTAAGTTTCTAGGTGTGGTTGAATTGACAACTCAGCTGCTAATACTTGAGAATATTCTTTGGCTCCCCTTGTGTCGAATCAATAAATTTGGGTTGAATACTCTACCATCGAAAACTATTGCGATCCCCTATACTTGTGGGTTATCAAACATCGGCGGCCGATTAGCCACTTGATGACGACGTGGAGGAGGAAATCTTCATAACCTTGTGCTCCGGAGGAGGAGGTTATCGAGGCGGATGAGGAGGAGGCAAAGGCAATGGCCGGCTTTCTCGGGTTCATGGCCGGACATGGTGGTCGGGCGCTGGCGATCGCTTAGATTAGGTTTATAGTAGGTTTTAGTATGGTTTGTGCAAAATATGTAATGAATTCCGTCCAGTTTGTAGGAAAAGTTTTCAAAATTTAATGAATTTCATCCGGTTAATTTGAAATTTGCTTTGTTTGCACGAATTTCGTCCGGTTAGTTCATATAGTTGTCGAAAGGTATGCGGGCAGCATCGGATGGCATCCATCAGTGTCCTCGGGCAGATGTTGGTGTAAATTTGTGGGCCAGCGCTGGAGATGCCCTAACTATCATGCTATAATCGCTAACAATCCTCCATTATTTGGCAGGGAACAGTTATCCCTCGATCAAAATCAGATCCGCGGTGTTTCGCACTCCTCCCGCGTAAGAGTGTAAACTCTTGCTTACATAAAAATGGAGCAATTGGACGGCACTATAGCACGTCATATCACTCGAACTAGCCCGCCTAACGAGCGGGAAAGCACCGCCCTCATCATTTTGTTCTGGATTTCTATCGATCGATCGCGCGAAAATGTTACGCTTCGCAAGTTCTAAAGGAAAAGGCGGCACAGTTACGACTCGTACACGTCGCAACCCCAACAGTCCGGCTCGCATGCCGCTCACCAAAGGGGACACGCATTGTCTTGCAATTTCACTGACATGTGGGACCGTAATTGAATAAACTGTCGATAGCCGAAATCTAATCACTCGGCGGGCGTCGGCTGAGAAGAGAGAAACGGGGGAGGGAGAAGTGATTGCCCGCCCGCCGTGCACGGACTCCAAGAAATATATGGTGATAATGTGAGGTGGGCCATGCTGGAGTCCGGACCACTTTTGGAGCCCACTCTCACCGCTCTGGCCCCTCAAGACGCCAGCTACCCGCCGCATGCATGCATAGCAAGTAGTACTCCTTATGTGGAGGAGAGAGAGGCATTGACAAAGTCAAGGAGTGGGCTCTGCAAGAGCCCGTCTCTACACGTGCTCCTAGTTATAAAAAAATAATTCTAAAAAAGGCATAAAAACAATTGTGTCTTAAAAAAAGAAAGGTAAAAAACATTTGAGAGGAAATAGATAGAGAAAAAGTGAGAAAAGCTGTAACCTAGGCATTACATCAGGAAGGAGGGAGTGGTGCACATGCCAAGTTCACTGGGCTGTCCTGTTTCACACTCCTCCGTCGTAATAGTGGAGACAATAGATTTCATCAAAAATAAACAATGAATACTCGTTGCTCGTCCTCTATATCGGAAAGAATACTTTCATTCACCGACATGTGGGACGTCGACCATCCTGGTCCACCTGCCATGCACAAAATTATCCTGGTCTACCCCGGTCGTATCGCACGCCCAACCTTTCCCACTGTAAGTTGTTCGGACGAAGGAACCATCATGACTTCATTGAATTCCGCTTCTTCAAGAAAACTTACCGTACCTGCAATACTGCTACCACACACGAAGACTGGACATCACTTTACCATGTCATATCACTGAAACCCACTAGGACAAACTAGCCCGCCTAGGTCATCTATTTTGGAACGGAGGGAGTACGTCTCTACACTGCTATGATTTTGTGTTGCACGTTCTCTGTACTTTTGCTATGATTTTCCTACCCTATGAACCAAATGAGGCCTGAATGTATGTCGACTATTGTCTGATCGATCGCTATGCCTACAATTTTAGGAGCTGGGGCTATTGGTCGATCGACGAGGGATAAGTATAAGCGTACCACGAGCTCATCAGCCCCAACGTTTCTCTTCGGTGAGTGTTTGCAAGTACTATAGCTCGCATAGTAGCTAGCCTACTAACACCAAGAATCATCAAACAAGCCCTGCTGATATGATAAACAGTTCAAACTTACATCTAAGCATGCCATATATTACATCAAAAGCTGGTGAGGATACATCTGTTTCCATAACTCGGAGAGGGTTCGCATGATTCATCGCATGATTCACTATAAAACAAAAGTAGCAAGATCCGCCCACACAAGACAGTGCACTAGCCCTAAGATGGTTTGATAACACGCATCGTTCTTGTAATTAAACACAGGGCAATGCAAACTACACTGAAGGATTAGGGCGACCAACTATTTCTTGTCATCGATCTCTCGGGCAATGACCACAGCACGGACAACGGAATGGGAATCGATTTCTGGGGCGATGTCCACAAGACTGACCGCGACATCAAAATCGATCTCTGGGGCGATGTCCACAGGATGGACATCAGCATCGGAATCGATCTCTGGGGCGATGCCAACAGGACGGGCCATGACATCGGAATCATCAAGGACGTCCACCGGCACCTGCACAACCCAAACATATTAGCAAGCACATTGCAAATAATCAAAAACCACAACTATGGTAATAAGCCATTATTTTTTACCTTGTGCAGCTCACCGGGGGATCTCATCCCTCCGGGGGCTATCTCCTCGTCCTCGATGGGGGCCATCACCTTGCCAGGGGAATACTGCTTCTCAACGGCGACTATCTCCTCAAACTCGGTCTTGAGCCTCACATAGGTGGCAATCAGAGTTCCTCGGGTAGGCACGGTGGGGCCCTTGCTGTTCTTCCAACTTCCTTTGAGGAGTTCGTCCGCGAACGTCCTCAACTCTTTGGCCAGTGCTTGTTTCTTGGAGTTCTTCGTCTCCATGGGTTGGCCCGCCAACATGGTCAACTCGTTTGTCGGTGCTCGCTTCCTGGAGATCGCTGTCTCCAGTGCGTTGTCCCCCGACAACTCTTTGCCTAGTGCTCCAGGATCCATTAATGAACTGACAAACAAAAATCAATCGAAAGGAAACCACAATCGCAATGAAAACGGGAAAAGAATAGGATGTGAGAATCGGTTGGTGCTTCGCAAAAAGAAGATTCTTGGAATGAAAATATAGCAGCATAACTGATTCGCCCACCTTTCCTTCATCGGTACAGAAGAAAAATGGCAGAAGTGAGTATCCTGGAGTGAGGTTTTCTTCAAGAAAGGGAAGAAAGGGCTTGAATGAGCGTTCTAGTGAAATGATGGTTGCTTCGTCCAGTCCAACTTGGAGGCCACCTTACCACTGCTAGTAAAGGTGTGGGTTTTGTGATATGACGGGTCATGACGGCCACACCGGGGTGACAGGTGAGTCTCGACTGTAGCACCTCGATGTGATTTGGTGGATGGCATGCGGGCCCGGATGCTTTGAAATGTCCCGCATGTAGATAGAGCGGCTAGTCATATAGGAGTGCTCAATATTGTGCACCGCGACCAAGGCAGAGAGGAAAACGAGAGAACTACCTAATTAATGCATGAGTTTAATTAGGGTAGTTTTGTAAAGTACGAGATACATTCCTCCAATCGCAAAATGCCTTGGTTCATGAGATTTGAGATTTGAGCCTTATAAACCGGAAGGGAGGAACTACTGCACACGGTGTAGTCTAGTCACTTGTTGAAATCTCTAGAAAGGCAAATACTCCTTTCCGGTTTACAGGGCTATACTACCACTAGTAGAAAACGGAGCATTAGTACCGGTTTGTAAGGGCCTTTAGTGCCGGTTATGGAACCGGCACTAAAGTTTCGGCACTATAGCCCCCCCCTTTAGTACCGGTTCGGCACGAACCGGCGCTAAAGTGCCACCACGTGGCGTGAGCTCGCGCGCTGGTACGGGGGACCTTTAGTACCGGTTGGTGTTACCAACCGGTACTAAAGGTTTTTTTTTTGAAATTTTTTTTTTTGAAAATTTTGGAATTTTTTTTTTTGATTTTTAATTTTTCTGAATTATTTGATTATTTAGTCTCTAATCACCTCTCTTAACAGATCAAGTGTGGATCACTCATTCCAAATCATCTAACTTCCCGACCGGTCACCCATCCCTCTCACTACTCCAGCCAAGCACGCTTAACTTTCAGGTTCTATTCTCCTTCGTTTCCGAGTCTGCACTTGTTGTTTTCCTAACAATAGTAAGATGTCAATTGTATTAACCCTCAGGAGTTTAGCTTGATCATGAAGTCACACATTTCACCGTTTGAGTTTGAAACTATTATTCTAAAAAAACAGTAATTATTTAGTAACGCTAATATTTCTTGAATAAGTTTGACCATAGCTTGACCATAGTTTGACCAGATTTGACCAAAATTCAAAAAATTGAAATAATTATTTAGTAACACTAATATTCTTGAATAATTATGTAGTAACACTAATATTTCTTGAATAAGTAGTTTGACCATAGTTTGACCACAGTTTGACCATAGTTTGACCAGATTTGAACGAAATTCAAAAAAACTGAGATACTTATTTATTTAGTAACACTAATATTATTGCGTAATTATTTAGTAATATTCTATATTTCTTGAATCAGTTGTTTGACCGGTTTGACAAGATTTAACCAAAATTCAAAAAAACATAAATTAGAGCATATCTTTTTTTCCTTTTACAATTTGTCATTTCAAAAATTGTCCTAAACCCTAAACCCGGGACTTAAATCGTCGGAAACTCTATGCTAAACAGTAAAAACTAAGGGTTTAGACCATAAAACCTAACCCTAAACGCTGAAATCTAAACCCTAGCACTAAACGCTAAAAACGTCCAAAAAACGTCTAAAACGCCCAAAAACTCTATTTTCCCTTTGGAATTTTGTGATTTTAAAAAATTGTCAAAACGGAAAACTAGTTGTTTCAGCGGATCATTCTTTTTTTTCTGCAAATTTTGATATATTATATGTATTTTTCTGAATTAGGATGATTTAGTTATGATTTTTTCAAGTTTGAAAATTGCCCTATAGTCCCGGTTTGTGTCTCCAACCGGTACTATAGGTCAGACCCCTTTAGTACCGGTTCATGGCACGAACCGGTACTAAAGGTTAGACCTTTAGTACCGGTTTGTGCCACGAACCGGTA
The DNA here is from genome assembly GCF_003073215.2 of Triticum urartu. Classification (NCBI taxonomy): domain Eukaryota; kingdom Viridiplantae; phylum Streptophyta; class Magnoliopsida; order Poales; family Poaceae; genus Triticum; species Triticum urartu. The sequence continues at coordinate 741,793,334 of NC_053023.1, forward strand.
CTAAAGGTGATCGTGGGGCCCCGGCCTGACGCCAGCCTGCCACCACCCCTTTAGTACCGGTTCGTGCCACGAACCGGTACTAAAGGTTCAACACGAACCGGCATTAATGCAAATCCGTTGGAACGGGCACTAATGGTACCATTAGTACCGGCTCAAATACAAGCCGACACTAATGTGCTTCACGTTTGACCCTTTTTCTACTAGTGTACTCCCTCCGTCTAGGTGTGTAAGTCATCCTACGAAAACCAAATAGTCCCAAAACACTTAGGCGCGGTGCATTAACTTCTACCGTGTTTCTTGTTTCTTGACATATCAACCAATAAGAGATGAGAGGTGTGCATGCTTTTAATGACTTGCAATGGCTAGGTCATTGCATGCAATGCTATTAATTAGCAAATAAACATTGGTGACCCCAGGAGGAAACGGTGCTAAGCGCGTGGACCTATGCAGAATGAGTATCAAGCAATGGATAATGGAGTTTAATTGTTAAACAATAGCAATTTTGTCTCATGCAAGAGCCTAGCTAGTACTCCAAGGAACCGCACCACGTGAGCATTCGCAACTGCCACATTCGGGTTGCGCTTGGCTCTTTGCCTCTTCGAGAAGTCGAACAATGATGTTACTCCTACTTCTACAGTATCGAATCCACTACTGCATGTCCGTCCACCTCGTGCGGGAGGGATAGCGTGTAGCGAAAGCTTCTACTTACTGCTCCTGCCTTTGCGTCTATGACAGGTGGGCCCAACAGGTGGTTGGCCCTCCTGTCATGCAGCCAAAGGCAGGTGCAGTTAAGGCACCGGAGCTTAGTCCGCGAGGGAGAGGGCGTTGTAGTAATCAAATTTCTCGGTCTTGTACGAGTTGACACGACACATCAAAGCACTGCACTCGATATAAGTCTTTTTACACATTTCAAATGGGCTACTTCGTATGTAGGATTAGACATATTCTACTTCGTATGTAGTCACTTGTTGCAATCTCTAAAAAGACTTATATTTGGAAACGGAGGGAGTACAACGCATGCATGCATGCCGTGACTTTCCTTTTGATACTTGCATGTGTTGATTTGATGCACCTTGCCAAAATTTGACTAACCAAATTTTCATGCATGTCACAAAAAATTACGGGGCTATTTGGATTGTGAGTATGTTTGTCTTATGTTGCCACATTATTTTTCCCACACTTGCCACACTTGCCTAACCTGAGTTGCTCAAATTGTTAGACACACTTTGGCTTGCCTAAGGGAATCTTGCCACAATTTTTGTGTCTATGACATGTGGGGTTCACTGCTAATAAAAAAATTCTTGTCTTAGGTGTGGCTAATAAAAAAGACTTATATTTAGGAATGGAGGGAGTAGAAAATATAAATAATAATGCATGTTGGGGCAACCCACGTTTCCGCTAATTTTAGCTGTGGGCTTGTTCACAATTTTTACGAGGGGGTGGTTGTTCATTTAATGGAGGGACTTGTAGTACCAGACTTGAACGATACAAAGTGCGACCTGGCACACCGCAACACCACTTGGAACAAGCGGGTAGCTATCTCAAAAAACAATCAACAACTAAAAAAAACGCGACCTGGCATGTAGTAGTACACAATTTTAAACGATTGTTTTGATGGAGTGAAAAAGGAAAACTACCCCACTACGTATATATAGGTCGGAGCCTCCGCGCTTGCTTGCTAGGGTTGCTCTATTCACACACTCTCATCCTCTCTAGATCTAAACAAGATAGGGGTAGTAACACTGTCTTTCTCCCTTCAAAAAACACTAGCTTTCTATCCTCACCGCTGGTTACAGATCCGTACGTATCCCCCTCCGCCGGTGAAGGGGAAGAGGGGCAGCGTTTAGGCCGTCTTCGACAGCGAGGGAGGAGACTCACTGCCGGCCGCACCGTTATCTCTGGCTGAGCACCGCCGCGGGAGGTCCTCCGATCCCTTCGTCATTGCCTGTGGGCGGATCCGGCCTCCCGCCGCCCACCTATCCACATCCCGACGACCTTCAGGTATATCTTCGTTCAAAACCACCTTAGCTCTACTTCCCCAGCTCGCTACGTCGCTGCATGTACATCATTTTTTACCTCTCAGCCCCTCTCGATCGGATGGTCCAACGTCACATTTTTTTCTTCTTCTATTGTTAGAGGTAAAGCTACTTCATGGAGTCGAATCTTGTACTCCCTCCGTCCGAAAATACTTGTCATTGAAATGGATGTATCTAGATGTATTTTAGTTCTAGACACATCCATTTTGATGACAAGTAATTCCGGACGGAGGGAGTACTTGGTTCAAACAAGAAATAAAGTGTGGGTGGGGGAAGTTAGTATGTACATCGGACTTGGTACAAACAGGAAGGAAAGTGGGTGAAAGTAGTATAGACTGGTCATCCAACCGGTCTCTTGGTCGAAAAGGGAAATATAGGGGTAACGCTATACACAGTGGTATGACCAGGACTAGATTTGCTATCCACACATAGGAGTAGGTGGCTAGAGTGAACAAAAATGGGACCAACCCAGATATGTTTCTTGGATGTTTGTTTCTCGGGGCAATAAACTATGAATCACCACTTTATGCCCCTGTTTACGTACATGGTGCTGGACTGCTGGTGCACCCACTGTTCTTAATCTAATGTCCCTGGTAAAAATGAAGCCATGCCACTGTTATAAGCCATGAAAAGTTTAGCCAAATGTTTTTACCTGTAATTGTTTGAGACTCTTACTGTTTCCTCTGTGCCTTTTTGTGCAAACAGGGATATCCAATTCACCTGGTTGCTGTTGTGACCTTTTGGTGCACTGCACAAAACTCTTCTTAAAAGAAGTGACTTTTGTGCTGTTTAACTGGAATGTCAGAATGGAACAGTTGGTTCATTTTGGTGGAACTGCACAAAGGGAGATCTGTGTTCCAATCCTCATCATCCATATTTGCGCCATAACCTTCCTTTAGGTAAGAATGATATATAATGCATGTGTTCATCTCTATTTTCCGACTACCATGAGAAAATAATGCTATTTTTTACTAGTACACTTGTACTCCCTCACTGAAAAAACCAATTCTGAATTAGAAGGCCAATCATGTACTTGGTTTCACCAACTCATGAGGAGAAAGAGAAACAGAGCATGAAGAGGAAGAAGAAGAAGAAGAATAAACAGTGCCAAGGCGATCTTGCTGAAGCCAGAGGCCTGAGTCGAGGCCATTCAAGGGCTCCGGTAACAACTACCTTACATGTGATACGATCCTCCAGGGAGCCCTTCCACTTCTGCTATCTCACTTAATTAATTAGGAGTACTTAAGTACCACTAATTTATTACTGCCTAATTTTCCCGTTGGAGTTAAACAAATCTTTAGTAGGACCCTATGCTAAATCATGTACGTGTGTATGTTTGTCTATGGAGGTGAATCATGTGGTGGAGCAGGGAGGGAATATTATTAGTGTCATGACATAATAGTGCTATTGTTTTGCATGTCAATTTATTGCCATTGGTTCAATGAGGCAATGTTTTGCGTATTGTCCATCATGAATTTGATGCTACTGTTTGAGTAATATGCTAATGCCTTCCTATCCTTTCTCACTAAGCTAATGAAGGTTTCACCTTGTTCCTACTTGTGCAAACAGGGATCATGTTGTGCCAATCATACATTTTAGTGGAACTACACAAGACAATACAATGAACTGTATCCCAGCCAATGCTTTAACTCTGCTGGAAGTTCTTGATAATCTTTCGATATAATCTCAGCACTGGTAAACAAGAGTGATTTCAACCATACATTTGAAGTGCACAAAAATATATACTATTGTGTGATTCCAGTGAGTGTTTATTATCTCTTATGGGACTACATGAATAAGCTTTTTTCTCAGGTTGGTACGGGCCTAAGGCCTTCATCCATATTAGTTTGCTGTCATCTCTATTTGTATCGTGCTGCTGTCATGAGAAACTCCTTTATCTTTGCACGTTAAAGTTTTGCAACCTATGATAAATGCCAATGCTTTGAGTGTTGAGTTGAGCTAATTGGCACTGATTAAATAAACTAATACCTCTCTTTAAGCAAGACTACTATGTTGCTAACTTTACCCATTAAGATAATGAGGGTGCTTCTATTTGTTTGTGTATGTTTCATCAACTAGTCCCACTATTACAGTAATCTCACTCTCTCAATATATGTGCCAACAGGGATGCTCGATTTTGGTGGAACTACACAAAAACTTTGGGTGCTTCATTGCATCGACAACTTCCGTCCTTTCCTATCAGTCGCTAATCTCAGCTTGCTTTCTTCCTTTGTTGTCAGTCGCTTGGCTTATCTCTGCTTCCAGTCAAAGGAAACAGTAATTGATATGCTACCTCACACAGGTTGGTACTGGTCTTTATCCCGATTTTTGTGCCTATCATATGTATTGGTAATTTGGTATTGTGCTACCGTTTGCCGATTTCATAAAGGAGTAATTTGGAGCCTGAACTCAGAGGCAAATCTTTACATCGGGTGATTTCAGTAGAACTGCACAAAATGATCAGATGGACAGGTACTTATGCTGCTGCTATGTACTCCAAAGTTCACTCAGACAAGCATCGATGTTGACAAGAAGTGCCTATATTCATTCGAGTATCAACCGGCGTCAACCAATTGTCAAACTCCAAGTATTAGGAGAGTGAAAGCCAAAAATATTGCTTGGTGTATAGCCCAGAAAAACGCAGTCCAGTCTTTGGTCCCAACTTGTGCCTTTTGGTTATCGACACATATGGTAGCGAACTATATGGCATGGAGTCTAAAGATTCCAGACAAGTTGTTTGACATGTATATTCATCTGGCACTTAATCAGTCTGCACGCCAAGGATGCTCCATTTTAGTTGAACTGCACAAAAAAATTGGGTGGTTCATTTTCTCAACCGCCTCCTTTCTCGTCTGCAATGTAGAATTTTGGCGAGATATAGGACCAAGATGAGCCAGTAAACTAGTTGGATGAATGTAGCGCCAAGTTGCTCAAACCTCCCTCGGCACAAGGCCACTATTTGAGGATAAACCTACAAGCAAAGTTCAGATTGTCTGTGCTGCCTCTTATGTACTCAAAAGTTTACTTGTACAAGAACTAATTTTAGCAAGAAGTACCTCCGATTGAACACCATTTACCAGTATGTACCCTAGTTAATTAAAGTTCGACCATGGATCATATTGGCTGTGATCTCAATCATTTGGATGCATAAACATACTGAACATGTGTATATCTGAATCTTTTTGTGAATTATGTATGAATATTGTCGTGTGATCTATCAATCATTTGGATGCATAGATATGCTGAGCTTGTGTATATATGAATCTTTTGAGTTGTTGATAGTGAATGTTGGCTATGAATATGAATGTGTCCTGTGAACCTGAGTTTGATATGAATGTTTACCTTTTCTGTTGTATTTGTGTGTGAACTTGTTAGTATGCCTACTGTGGGGTATAAAACGCAGGTCTCTTATAAAAGTGGTGCTGTGTCCAATTTATGTTTTCCCTTCTAACCACATTATATACAGTAGCAAAAGGGCCCGTGCGTTGCAACGGGAAAAATATGGCACACACATACGTTCTATTCTTGTTTACCGGGTCTGTCATTACATGTGCTCCGGTGTAATAACATCATAAATTACCAAATTGCCTTAGGAGTTTTTGTCTTAGGCAGCACAGTGAGAATGATTGACAATATGAGCATCACCAGACTGAAGAAAGTTGTTGCTGTTATGACCGGCATGGCCAAGAGGATATATGATGCGCACTGACATCCAACAACAACATTTCTCATGGTTTCGGTTTTTTCTGAACCAGTGCTATATTTGATTATTTGGCACAAAAAAGTTGTAATTCTTTCACTCCAACTACGGCCAACATGGCTCGTCATTCTTCCAAAAGATGTCCCTTATGACATTTTTTCAAAAAAGGAGTGCATTATCTCCTTGCTACATCTAACTGAAGGAAACTGAATGTGAAAATTTAAGTGTACATAGACTGACCCACTCGGAGTGCATACAAAAATATTTTTATCCAAGTCGTCAGTTCCAACACTGTACCGCCAATGTCCATCTGCATCCACACGGCTAGGTCTAATCTTAAGCAAGAATGAAACTACCAAGCAAACTGAGATAACAACATGTAGCCGACCCCGGGAAGTAGGTGGTCAGGGATCATCAACAGAGAAACACGAAGTCGGCTGACGACCGCCGAGCATGGCTTCCCCTCGCTGGATCCGGTGCACCACGAGCCTCAAGCCACTCTGCCGCCACACTCGTGTCCATGTCGTGCGTGGTGTAGAGGTGGCCAGCGTGTGGAACAGGCTGCGTCGCAGGCGTCTGCGCGCTGCGCCTACGCTTCCTCACCTCGACAAGCGCCGGCCTGAACAACTTCCCGTCGGACTGCCGTGTTATTAACTTATAAAAGTAAATGTTTAACGGAAGTTGGCAAGGAAAATCCTGGTTGTTTTTGACTCACAGGCAAGGAAAATCCTGCTGATTGTGTACAAAAGCTTGTGAAGATTTTAAGGACCAATTTAATAATAATGCACTCATTTTATTTTGAGCAATAACTCGCTAATTTCTTAATTATATATATAAAAAATGTGCCTCTCCGGTTTATTCTTTGATATTAATTGCTCCTTGTAACATAATATTATATATATAACGAGCCCACCTAATACGTGTATTTCAAGGAAGTGCAAATGGGCTGGGATTTCTTAGAAAATATAAATGGGCCTGATTGACGCGAAATTATTTGTTCACCCAGCCCAGCAAATGGACTGTACATTCTAGAAAACATGGGTTAAATATATGCCACATTTTTGCAGGCTGACATGTGGGCCAATAGGTCGAAGCCTACGCATGGTGTTGTCAACTTGGTCAACAAATGATTGTGTCATCCACAGCCATTGGATTTATATCCAACGGCCGGCATGCACCTTCAATCTCTCGTCTTCTTCCTCCAGCGTCACTGGGACCGCCTGGTCCGGCCTCCGGTGACTAGCGGCTCTTCTTAGCACGCATCGCTGCGAAGCGCTACCCCACCGCTGGCCAGGCTATCCCTCCACCCCTCAACACCTCCTGTTATTCTCCACAGACTACAGCTCCATGCTACAACAGAACCAGTTATAACCCTTCTCCTCCTCTCAATCTACGACTCCACTGTTGCATTTTCCCATCTCCGAGTCATTCCCGTCCGGGGCCTCGCCGTCGTCCACCGCCTCGCTGCGTTCGGTGCGGCGTGGTCAACAAATGAGAGTCATCGGAAGAGGACTATACGTCAAGAGCCTAATGGATGGGACCCACGAGGTCCATGGTCGCACGCAAGGAAAGTTCCTCCTTATTAAGCTGGAAAAAAATGTTTCCTCCACCTGACAGCTGGGACCCACCGGCTGTACTTTCGCACGGAAGGAAGTGCCTCCTTGTTTTGCGAAAAAATTATTCATTCCGTTGACAGCTGGGACCCGTCAGATTTGGTGACTGACTTGTGGGCCTACTAAGCGGACGTGTACACAGGGTTTTGTCAACTTAATCAACAAATGATTCTAGCAGTTGGACAGTTGGATGTTAATCCAACAGCCGTGCTCCTTCTTCAACCTCTGTTCTTGCTCCTGTCTCCCGTGGGCAGCACCGCGGCTGTGCTGCCGCGCACCCGAACCAGTGAAGTTTCCCACTCCTCTCCATCTGCGACTCCATTGCCCCGTCTTCCCCACCTCCGGGTCGTTCCAGTCTGGATGCGCTCGACACGGTGTGGTCAACGTGGTCAACAACCAAGAGTCATCGGAAGATGACTGTACGTGAGAGGCTGACAGTGGGGACGCACCACGCCCATGGACGCATGCATGCAACGGAACGCGGCGAGGTCAACGTGGTCAAGGAACGACTTCCATCAGAAGTATACTGTACGTGGAGAGTCTCAGCTGGGTGCACGGCCGCAGCAAGTAAGTGCCTCCTTATTATGTGGAAAATAATGATTCCTCCAACTGACAGCAGGGACACACTGGACGGGCCATCGTATTTTGCGAAAAAAAACATTCGCCCCCGACTGCTGGGACCCACCTGACGGGCCACCGTATTTCGCGAAAAAAACGTTCCCCTTGCTGTCAGCTCGGACCCACCGGAAGTGCCTCCTTATTACGCACAAAAAAATGAATACTCTCCCGGCTAGCAGGGACCCACCTTGGTGGGAGGCTGACTTGTGGGCCTACTAAGTTGACGGGGACGAAGGGCTTTGCCAACTTAGTCAATATGAACGATTCTAGCTCCAGTGACCATACGATGTCCATCCAACGGCCATAGTGCTTCTTCAACCTCTGGTCTTCTTGCTCCAGCCGCCCAAAGCAGCGCCGGTCGTGCCGCATGCTCCTGCCTGCCGTGGCCGGCTGTGCTGCCGTGGAGGCCTCACCGCCCCCTACTATTCCCATAGCTGGCCAGGCCCTACGGCGATGGCAGCCTCACACCGCAGCCGAACCAGTGAACCCTCGTATTCCTCTCTGCGCGGGATTCCACTGTGGCGTCGTCCCCTTCCTAGGCCTCGCTGTCGTCCACTGCCGTGGTGCTCTCCGCGCGGCGTGGTCAACGTGGTCAAGGAACGACTTCCATTGGAAGAGTACCGTACGCGGAGAGGCTGACAGCTGGGTCCATGGCCACAGCCCAGTTTTTTTGTGATTTTCCAAGTAAGTCGCTTTGTCAGGCCTGTTGGGCTGCAAATCTTTCAAGACGAGGAGAGCTTTCATTCGGCTGGCCGAGAAAATGGCCCATCAGTAATGAGAAATGGGCTGTACATTTTTAAAACACTTCAAACCGGCCATTAGTTTCAAATATCTTTTTTAATTTTGAGATTTTAAATTACATTAATTTTTATGTGTGGAGAATTTGTTGGATTTTATATTGATATACATTTATTTTTAAAATCAGTTTGAATGTGAGTCGAAATTTCAGGATTAAAAACAGTTCGGACCGCACCGAAATATGCAAAATTTTGTATAATTTTTTAATCGTGGCCACAATATGGGCTGTAATGCTAACAAAAAGAATATGGGCTCCAAAAAAACCTTAAGAATTAGCAAATGGGCTGTAAATTATTAGAAATAATGGCAGATGGGTTGTATGCTGTTTTCCACAGATTTGAGGCTTTCCTAAAAAAAAGGTTGACGCACAAGCAGTGACTATTGGATGTCCATCAAACGGCCGTCGTGCTTCTTCTATCTCTGCTCTTCTTGCTCTAGCCGCTCAAACAAGCGCCGGTGGGACTGCTTGCTACCTCCTCCCCGCGGCCGGTTGTGCTGCCGCGCATGGCTCACCGCCCCACTGTACTCCCATCGCTGGCCTAGCCATCCCTCTACTCACCCACACCTGCTGTTATTCTCTGACGATGGCAGACGAACCAGTAAACCCTCGTACAGTCGTACTCCCCTCCGCGTGGGAAACAACTGTCGAGTCTTCCCTGCCTCCGTGTCATTCCCTTCCTAGGCCTCGCCATGATCCACCGCCCTGGTGCTCTCGGCGCGACCTAGTCAATGTGGTCAACGACCGACACCCCCGGTTATTCTGCGGCGACGGCAGCCTCACACTGCAGCGAACCAGTGAACCCTCGTACTCCTCTACGCGTGGGCATCCACTGCCCCGTCTTCCCCGGCTTCGTGTTCTCCCCTTGCTAGGCCTCGCCGTCATCCACCGCCCTGGTGCTCTCGACGCGGCGTTGTCAACATGGTCAAGGAGCGGCTTCCATCGGACGTGGACTGTACGTAGAGAGGCTGACAGTTGAGTCCACGGCCGTAGCAAGGAAGTGCCTCCTTATTACGTGCAAAATAATTATTCCTCCACCTGACAGCAGGGACCCACCGGACGGGCCACCGTATTTCACAAAAAAACGTTTGCCCCTGACTACTGGGACCCACCAGCTACATCTTCGCACGCAACGAAGTGCGTCCGGGCAAAAAAATGATCCGCCCCCCCCTGACTGCTGGGACCGACCAGCTACATCTACGAGACAAGGAAGTGCCTGACAGTCGGGACCCACCTGGTCGAAGCGTACGTAGCATTGTCATTTTGGTCGCGAACATGTACGTACATATATACTGGTGGATGTAGAGGCGCGCACGTGTCGTAGTAGAGGCGCGTACATGTCGTAGTAGAGGCGCGCACGTAGCATGTACACGTACGTACAGTGGCCAGGGTGCAAGATACAAAATATTGCCACGTATGTGTACATACGGGCGGGGTCTCGAACGCCTACTCGCGCATACGTACGGCCAGGGCTCGTGTACATGGCTGGGTTGGAACGGAGAAACAGCGTCGTCGTCGTGTTCATAGGGAGGCCACGGAATGCATCGTGTTCATCGGGAGGCAACGGAACGCATGGGAGCCAACCGGCTGGGTTAGAACGGAATGCGTTTTCGTGTTCATCGGGAGGGCTTGGATGGAACAGGCGATAGAAACGAGGCCTGGCGTACCGCACAACCGAGGAAACGAACCTCCTACGTTCGGAACGGGTTCCTGTTGATCGGGAGGGGTCTCGCGTACCGCAAAACGGAGGAAACTGACCTCCTATGGTCGAAACGGGGGTCCTGTTGATCGGGAAGGGTGTGGCGTACCGCAAAACGGAGGAAACGGACCTCCTACGGTCGAAACGGGGGTCCTGTTGATCGGGAGGGGTGTGGCGTACTGCAAAACGGATGAAACAGACCTCCTACAGTCGAAACAGGGGTCCTGTTCATCGGGAGGGGTGTGGTGTACCGCAAAATGGGACTCCACGGGATACTGTTCATCTCCACCGTCGACCTCCTCCAGCCTCCATGGGCTCCTGTTTATCCAGCCTCCACCGCACGCTACTCCACCGACTACTGTTCAACAACCCCTCCACGGGCACCCCTCCACCGTCTACTGTTCATCCAGCCCTCCACACCACGGGGTCCTGTTCAACCACCCCTCCACGGGCACCCCTCCACCGTCTACTGTTCATCCAGCCCTCCACCACACCACGGGGTCCTGTTCATCCAGAGGGAGCGCCACCGCTCACTGTTCATCCAAACCCCCCGCAACGCTTACTGTTCATCCCAGAGGCAGCATCGATCGGCTTCAGTGAGCAGCAGTAGCGAAGGAATCGCTCGATCAGGTTCAGTTAACAGCCATCGATCGATCGCTCGGGTTCAGTAACGCGTAGCCTGCAGTGCTATCGCTCAGGTTCAGTTAGAGCCCAACGCCTCGCTCGGGTTCAGTTAGAGCCAACGCCTCGCACGCACGCGCGTAAGTGTACGAGAGAAATGCGCATCGCTTGGCCCCCGACCTCCCACCGTAACCGGGAACTCCCCGAAATTTTCCTCCCCCTCGCTTCTACCACAGTTTTTTCCGTCATGGACGGCCCAAAGAATGTCATGCAGCTGCGTGTCCGGCCTGCCCAGGACGAAAAGCCCATTTTCTGTCATGATTTTTTGTCATAGAAGTAGGATCCCACCCCATCTATGATGATACCGGGTTTTGTCACAATTATCGTCATAGAAGTGTCATATTTATGACAGAAATTTTTTCGTTTGGCCCAAAATGTCACGGATGTGTCTTTTTTTGTAGTGAAGTTATCCTTTCTGATCTATCTATTCAAGAGTCCGCAGTAAAATAACACGAAGCTATTCTTTCCGTTCAATCTATCATAGAGTTCGTACTGGAATAACACCTTAAGACACAAATCAACCAAAACCCTAATGTCACCTAGATACTCCAAAATCACCTCAAGTATCCGTGGGTATGATTATACGGTATGCATCACACAATCTCAGATTCATCTATTCAACCAACACAAAGAACTTCAAAGAGTTCCCCAAAGTTTCTACCGGAGAGTCAAGACGAAAACGTGTGCCAACCTCTATGCATAAGTTCACGAGGTCACGAAACTCGCAAGTTGATCACCAAATCATACATCAAGTGGATCACATGATATCCCATTGTCACCACAGATAAGCACGTGCAAGACATACATCAAGTGTTCTCAAATCCTTTAAGACTCAACCCGATAAGATAACTTCAAAGGGAAAACTTAATCCATCGCAAGAGAGTAGAGGGGGAGAAACATCATAAGATCCAACTATAATAGCAAAGCTCGCGATATATCAAGATCATATCATCTCAAGAACACGAGAGAGAGAGAGAGAGAGATCAAACACATAGCTACTGGTACATGCCCTCAGCCCCGAGGGAGAACTACTCCCTCCTCGTCATGGAGAGCACCGGGATGATGAAGATGGCCACCGGAGAGGGATTCTTCCCTCCGGCAGGGTGCCAGAACGGGTCTAGAATGGTTTTCGGTCGCTACGGAGGCTTCTGGCGGCGGAACTCCTGATCTATTGTGCTCTTCGATGTTTGGGGGGCATATGGATATATAGAGGAGGAAGAAGTACATCGGTGGAGCAACGAGGGGCCCACGAGGGTGGAGGGCGTGCCCATAGGGGGTGGGCGAGTCCCCCTGCCTCGTGGCTGCCTCATTGATTGCCTGACGTATACTCTAAGTCACCTGGATCACGTTCGTTCCAAAAATCATGCTCCCAAAGGTTTCATTCCGTTTGGAATCCGTTGATATTCCTTTTTGGCGAAACACTAAAACAAGGGGAAAAATAAAAACTGGCACTGGGCTCTGGGTTAATAGGTTAGTCCCAAAAATAATATAGCAGTGTAAAATAAAACCCATAAACATCCAAAACAGATAATATAATAGCATGGAACAATCAAAAATTATAGATACGTTGGAGACGTATCATTCCCCTCCTTCCTTCTCCTCCTATTCGGCTTATATGGAGGCGCACCAGCCCACTAGGGGCTGGTCTGTCCCGCCCTTGGCCCAATAAGGCCCATATCTTTGCCGGGGGGGGGGGGGGGGGGGAGGGTGCCCGGAACCCCTTCCGGTGACCCGATACGTACCCGGTACCCCGAGAACACTTTCCGGTGTCCGAATACTATCGTACTATATATGGATCTTTACCTCTCAACCAATTCGACACTCCTCATCATGTCCGTGATCTCATCCGGGACTTTGAAGAACATTCGGTCACCAAATCAGATAACTCATACAATACAAAATCGTCATCGAACGTTAAGCGTGCGGACCCTACGGGTTCGAGAACTATCTAGACATGATCGAGACACCTCTCCATTAAATAAACAACAGTGGAACCTGGATGCTCATATTGGTTCCCACATATTCTACGAAGATCTTTATCGGTCGTATCGTAATGACAACATACGTTATTCCCTTTGTCATTGGTACTTGCCCGAGATTCGATCGTCGGTATCTTCATACCTAGTTCAATCTCGGTCCGTCAAGTCTGTTTACTTGTTCCGTAATGCATCATCCTGCAACTAACTCATTAGTCACATTGCTTGCAAGGCTTATTATGATGTGCATTACCGAGAGGGCCCAGAGATACCTCTCCGATACTCGGAGTGACAAATCCTAATCTCGATCTATGCCAACCCAACAAACACCTTCAGAGATACCTGTAGAGCATCTTTATAATCACCCAGTTACATTGTGACGTTCGATAGAACAAAAGGTATTCCTCTGGTATCCGGGAGTTGCATAATCTCATAGTCGAAGGAATATGTATTTGACATGTAGAAAGCAATAGCAATAAAACTAAACGATCAACATGCTAAGCTAATGGGTGGGTCTTGTCCATCACATCATTCTCCTAATAATTTGATCCCGTTCATCAAATGACAACACATGTCTATGGTTAGGAAACTTAACCATCTTTGATTAACGAGCTAGTCTAGTAGAGGCTTACTAGGGACACGGTGTTTTGTCTATGTATCCACACATGTATCAAGTTTCCGGTTAATAAAATTGTAGCATGAATAATAAACATTTATCATGATATAAGGAAATATGAAATAACAACTTTATTATTGCCTCTAGGGCATATTTCCTCCAGTATCCCACTTGCACTAGAGTCAATAATCTAGTTCACATCGCCATGTGATTTAACACCAATAGTTCACATCACTATGTGATTAACACCCATAGTTCACATCGCCATGTGATTAACACCCAAAGAGTACTAAGGCGTGATCATGTTTTGCTTGTGAGAGAGGTTTGGTCAACAGGTCTGCCACATTCAGATCCGTATGTATTGCAAATTTCTATGTCTACAATGCTCTACAAGGAGATACTCTAGCTAAATGCTCCCACTTTCAATATGTATCCAGATCGAGACCCAGAGTCGTCCAGATCGGTGTCAAAGCTTGCATCGATGTAACTCTTTACGACGAACTCTTTATCACCTCCATAACCAAGAAACATTTCCTTAGTCCTCTAAGGATAATTTTGACCGATGTCCGGTGATCTACCCCTAGATCACTATTGTACTCGCTTTCCAAACTCATGGCAAGGTATACAATAGGTCTGGTAGACTGCATGGCATACTTTATAGAACATATGGCTGAGGCATAGGGAATGACTTTCATTCTCTCTCTATCTTCTGCCCTAGTCAGGCTTTGAGTCTTACTCAACTTCACACCTTGCAACATAGGCAAGAACCCTTTCTTTGACTGATCCATTTTGAACTTCTTCAAAATCTTGTCAAGGTATGTGCTTTGTGAAAGTCCTATTAAGTGTCTTGATCTATCCCTATAGATCTTGATGCCCAATATATAATTAGCTTCAGCGAGGTCTTTCATTGAAAAAATTCTTATTCAAGTATCCTTTTATGCTATCCAGAAATTCTATATCATTTCCAATCAACAATATGTCATCCACATAATATCAGAAATGCTACAGAGCTCCCACTCACTTTCTTGTAAATACATGCTTCACCATAAGTCTGTATAAAACCATATGCTTTGATCACCTTATGAAAGTATATATTCCAACTTCGAGATGCTTGCACCAGTCCATAGATGGATCGCTGGAGTTTGCACACTTTGTTAGCACCTTTAGGATCGAAAAAACCTTTTGGTTGCGTCATATACAACTCTTCTTCAAGAAATCCATTAAGGAATGCAGTTTGACATCCATTTGCCAGATTTCATTAAATGCAGCAATTGCTAACATGATGCGGACAGACTTAAGCATCGCTACGAGTGAGAAAATCTCATCATAGTCAACACCTTGAACTTGTCGAAAACCTTTTTGCGACAAGTCAAGCTTTGTAGATAGTAATACTACCATCAGCGTCCGTCTTCCTCTTGAGGATCCATTTATTCTCAATGGCTTGTCGATCATCGAGAAAGTCCACCAAAGTCCACACTTTGTTCTCATAAATGGATCATATTTCAGATTTCATGGCCTCAAGCCATCTATTAGAATCTGGGCTCATTATTGCTTCTTCATAGTTCATCGGTTCATCATGTTCTAGTAACATGACTTCCAGAACATGATTACCATACCACTCTAGTGTGGAACGTGCTCTTTTCGACCTATGAGGTCCAGTAGTAACTTGATCCGAAGTTTCATGATCATCATCATTAGCTTTCCTCTCTAGTTGGTGTAGGCATCACGGGAACGGATTTCACTAATGTGCTACTTTACAATTTGAGAGAAGGCACAATTACCTCATCATTTTCTACTTTCCTTCAACTCACTTCTTTCGAGAGAAACTCCTTCTATGGAAAGGATCCATTCTTAGCAACAAAGATCTTGCCTTTGGATCTGTGGTAGAAGGTGTACCCAACAATTTCTTTTGGGTGTCCTATGAAGACGCACTTCTCCGATTTGGGTTCGAGCTTATCATGTTGAAGCTTTTTCACATAAGCATCTGATAACCCACAAGTATAGGGGATCAATTGTAGCCTATTTCGATAAGTAAGAGTGTCGAACCCAACGAGGAGCTAAAGGTAGAACAAATATTCCCTCAAGTTTTATCGACCACCGATACAACTCTACGCACTCTTGACGTTCGCTTTACCTAGAACAAGTATAAAACTAGAAGTACTTTGTAGGTGTGATGGGATAGGTTTGCAAGAGTATAAAGAGCACGTAAATAAAAAGTAGGGGCTGTTTTAGGTAAATAAGCAATAAAGTTAGTATAGAGAGTGTGAAAAAGTGGTGGTAGGAGTTGCAAAATTGTCCCTAAGCAATTGACTACTTTACTAGACCGATAGCAAGTTTTATGTGGGAGAGGCCACTGCTAGCATGTCATCCCTGACTTGGAATTCTATGCACTTATGATTGGAACTATTAACAAGCATCCGCAACTACTAACGTTTATTAAGGTAAGACCCAACCATAGCATTAAGATATATTGGTCCCCCTTCAATTCCGTATGCATCAATTTCTATGCTAGGTTGAAGCTTCTGTCACTCTTGCCCTCCAATACATAGTCCTATCAACATACAACTAACCCTATTGTGTGATCCACACGCGCGCTCGTATGATGGGAACAAAAGGACAAGCAAATTAAACCAATCATAGCAATTCACCAATTACCGATAGGACAACGAAAATCTACTCAGACATCATAGGATGGCAAAACATCATTGGATAATAATATGAAGCATAAAGCACCATGTTCAAGTAGAGGGTATAGCGGGTTGCAGGAGAGTGGACAACTTTAGATAGATGGGGGAAGGTGATGAAGATGTTCGTGAAGATGACAGAGGTGTTGGTGTAGATTGCCGTCACACGAAGATGGCCCCGGCGGTGTTTCGGCGCCACCGGGAGAGGGGGAGAGGGCCCCCTTCTTCTTCTTCTTCTTATTCTTCTTATTATTGTTATTTCTTGACCTTCTCCCTAGATGGGAGAAGGGTTTCCTCTCTGGTCCATGGCCTCCATGGCGGCGGAGGGGCGAGAGCCCCTCCGAGATTGGATCTGTCTCTCTGTCTATCCCTGTTTCCGTGTTCCAGATTCTGCCCTTTCACTGTTTCTTATATTCCCGGAGATCCGTAACTCCGATTGGGCTGAAATTTTAACATGATTTTTATCTGGGTATTGGCTTTCTTGTAGCGGAAGAAGGGCACCAATCGCCTTACGGGGTGGCCACGGGGGCCCAGGGCGCGTCCCCCTGCCTCATGGCCCCCTCGGGCATCGTCTCACGTTGATTCTTCTTCCCAAAAATCACATATATTCCAAAAAAAATCTCCGTCAGTTTTTATCCCATTTGGACTTCGTTTGATATGGATTTTCTATGAAACAAAAACATGCAACAAACAGGAACTGGCACTAGGCACTGGATCAATATGTTAGTCCCAAAAATAGTATAAAAAGTTGCCAAAAGTATATGAAAGTTGTATAATATTAGCATGAAACAATAAAAAACTATAGATACGACGAAGACATATCAACATCGCAACCCCAAACTTTAAGAAATGACAGCTTAGGTTTCTTGCCAAACCACAGTTCATATGGTGTCGTCTCAACTGATTTAGACGGTGCCCTATTTAACGTGAATGCAGTTGTCTCTAATATATAACCCCAAAACGATAGTGGTAAACCGGTAAGAGACATCATAGATCACACCATATCTAATAAAGTACGGTTACGACATTCGGACACACCATTACGCTATGGTGTTCCAGGTGGGGTGAGTTGTGAAACTATTCCACATTGTTTTAAATGAAGGCCAAACTCGTAACTCAAATATTCGTTTCCACGGTCAGATCGTGGAAACTTTATTTTCTTGTTACGATGATTCTCCACTTCACTCTGAAATTCTTTGAACTTTTCAAATGTTTCAGACTTGTGTTTCATCAAGTAGATATACCCATATTTGCTGAAATCATCTGTGAAGGTCAGAAAATAACGCTACCAACTGCGAGCTTCAAGACTCATCAGACCGCATACATCGGTATGTTTTATTTCCAATAAGTCAGTGGCTCGCTCCATTGTTCCGGAGAACGGAGTTTTAGTCATCTTGCATATGAGGCATGGTTCACAAGTATCACACTACTGTAGGATGCTGCTAACGCGACACTGCGATTAGAGACCTTTCGATGAAACTGTGTGCGATGCAATAATCGCAAACGGTGGTGTAAAAACACCGTAAAAAAGGCGCAAAACATTTTCGATGACCGATGCATCAAACACGGTTCAGATTTTAGTTGCGTGTGTGATTCAGGGCATACAGTTCAGTTCAATTAACCGTTTTCGAGGAGGAGGAACAAAAGAAATGGGCAACTAGATGAAGATGTGTGCGATGTACATCATACGGTTCACTCGGATGAGCTATTTGTGATTAGGCAACACAAAAGAAACGGTCAGCCAGATCAAGGTGTGTGCGATGTACATCATACAGTTCACTCGGATGACCTGTTTGTGATTAGGCAACACAAAAGAAACGGTCAGCCAGATCAAGGTGTGTGCGATGTACGACATGCGGTTCACCCGGATGAACTGTTTGCGTTGAGACAAGAGAACAGAAATGGTTCAATATAAAAAATACCATAAATATGCAAGGTTCAAACTCAAAGATTACAACCCCCAAATTCAAACATTGCTTGCTACGTCATTTTTGAAAAGGGATCAGCCGCTGACAAGTCATGTATGGGTTTGACACAATAACTTCCAATTGCTCTGCAATATGCTCTTCCAATATGAAGTTTGGCATTTTTGGAGGCACTTCCATTCCACAGTACCAGCGATCTCTGATAATCATACCATTGATCTTTCCTAATTAAATGCATGTTCAACCTCAGTACCCTCAGCACCTTTGCTCTGGCAAGAAAGAACCTGGCGAGTGTAATCTTCGGTGGGGTCCCTCTGTAGGAGTTCAAAGTAATATTTGAGAGATGCAGATCTAGGCATTCGATGTGATTGTCGTTATAAACATCATCCACCTTCGGGCCTAATATGCACTGCAAAAGAAGAGAACGTGTTAGTGCCTACATGCAGTTTTGAACACTGCTACACGCCCATTTAGTTTGCAGGATTTGTAAAATGCACCAATGTGCCATCTTCGATCTGGCATGATTAACATGGGCATTTGATTACAATCTAGAAACATGTAGCCTTCTTCACAAGATGTTGGATTGGATGAAAAATTCCCTAAGAAAACTAGTACAGATGAATCCAAAGGAGAAATGCTTTTGGACGATTGTAACCATATGAATGAAGCAACTAATATGGGGTGGGGGTGTATGTCCTAAAATCCTCCAAAATTCCTTCAGAAATCGTAGTACATTGCCATTGCAAACTTGGGAAAAGGTGCAAAAAATTGAACTCCCTTATGGTTAACATTTAACAGGAAAGGAACATCACCTCGATATATAGCTTCTTCTGGCACGGAAAGCATCTCAGGCAACTGACAACTTGGTCCAGGTTGGGGCCGACAGATTCTAGTGCCAAGACCTTCACTGTGCCCAGAGTCTGGGTGAAGCTTCACTAGATGACAGACGGACATACATCTTCAAAACTAGAAATAACATTGATATCAAGAAGGAGAGGTATATAAGGCGACTGTTGTACCTGAAAGTTGTAGTATTTGATAGACGAGTAGCCCACCACTTTCAATTTCGGCACAGAAATGATATTGATTCTTGTTGGACCTTGTTGATCAACTACAAGTAATCTCTCAAGTGAAGGTGTGTCCTGGATGACCATATTGTGGTCCACCTTTTGTGATCTCTCGTTGCAGCACCAGCAACACACATAAATAGTCCGGAGAGTCCTAGAGGTGATGTGCAAGGTACTCGGTCAATTCATCGCCTGAAGATGAAGGAACTCAAGTGCAGTACATCCGTGGACCAGGTGCTCCATGTCATCCTTTGGGATGCAGATGGCGATGATCTCGAGGTGCTTCAGTCGTGGTAGAAAAAGAGCAGGCGCGTCATTAAGGGGGGGGGAATGGCAGTTCATGAACTTGGTGAGGCGTAGCGTGGGCGCGAAGCGGAGCGCGGACGTTGGCAGCAAGTGCATATGCCCATCATTATAACTTAGCTTCTCGAGCTGATCTATGGCGCGGGATCGCAATCACTCGTCAAGCTTGGCTCGGAACTTGCCATTGGAACGGAACTTGCCCGTGATAAGGCCTTTGATTGGGCCATCGTGGCTGCCGAGGATCTAGGAGAACACATCCAAGCTTTGGCGATAGCCATGGCAGAGCTTGTGGGCGTCGAGGAGGTCGATAGGGGTGCGGAGCCATAGGGTGTGCCACCGCCGGGAAAGGGCGGCTGTCCTCGCCCGATATTTGATTGGGAGGAGGGATATGATGACTATCAAGATATCATCGGAGAGGTTATTGATGAAGTCTAGGCCTGCTGGACTCGCTTGCGGTTCTTTCTCGACCCGCCTCCGCTTGTTGGCAACCTCATTCTCCACCTCGTCGGCAGGGATGGAAACCTCTATCTCCATATTCACGCCATGCTCCGGTGCTTCAGCAGGCCCGGCGTCACCACTCCCTCCAATGGGGCGCTTCAGCGGCATCGTCGTACACTGACAGCTTTGAGGACTCAGAGCGGCGTTGAGGATGCGGGCAGAGAGAGAGAGAGAGAGAGAGGAATTGTGTGTGTGGCGAGGATGGGGGGGTGCGGCCACTCGGCGGCGCCATTATTATAGACTAGTGGGAGCGAGGCGGGTGTTGGTCCAAGGCTGTCTCTCTTCCCGGTGAGAACGACCGCTTAATCTCTAGTATGAATGAAATCTATGCTTAATTACTAAATTTTAGTTGCAAAAAAGTGCTATTGATTTTTAGCTACATATTTTGACAAACCGCAGTGTCTCTTTGCTTAGCGCCGAAGTCTGGCTTTAATTTGCATACCGTAATCTGAACCGTTTGCGTTGAAGAGATGCACAGATCCTGCGTTGAACAACTTGTACGCTTCCCGGTGAGCCTGCGCTCTGGACTGCGCTCGCACGCCTCCTGTTCAGTCAAGCAGTTGTCCACTCAGCACCTCCTATAGCCATTAAAATCAAGAAACATGGCATCACGTGAATGGTTAACCGAACGCACACGGTTTGAATTATAAAATGTTTGAGATATTAAAGATGCAGCTATTTTTTTCAAAATGCCTTTGTTGGCTGTCATTATTCGAGTGCGCCTTCTCTCAAAATGGACATGAAAAATACCACAGCATGTCGGGTGCCCTTCCATGATAGCATGCCAAGTTTCATGAATTTTAGACGAGTTTTAGATTTACTAGAATTTAAAAACAAAGTATCTCAACGTTTTACCAGCAATCAACGGTGCCCCTGTGTTTGAAATTCATTCCCATTTCATGAATGCACCCAAGGACACAGATTTGATTTTTCAACCAATTTATATGCACTTGAGCATGTGCATGTAGTTCAAATTTGAATTATGCACACAAATATATTGAAAACTCAGTTAATGCATAAAAATGTCCAAACGAACCCCGAAAAATCATAAAAAATAACACAACACTCCTGTTGTTCTATGTTAACACGAGAAATATTTTGAAAGCAATAAGAAGTAATGGATATCATTTCATCCCCAAAGGTGGGGCGTTCCCAACCGAAATCATCATGCTTGTCATGAGAAGCTCTGGTTTGTGAGAAGCATATACCCAAACCTTCCCCAAATGGGACAAAAAAATTACGACGACATGTTGATGCCGCTCCATGATATCACACCAAGTTTCATGAATTTCAGACAAGTTTTGGATTTACTAGAATTTAAAAACCAGGCACACTACAAGAAATATGTCAACTTATGACCCTCACTATTGGCTGCTTAAAGGTCATAGTTTTTCATTTGCGACCTTTTTGTGACCAAAAACAGAAGGTCAAAAGCTGGCGGTCATAAACTTAAATTAGCGACCTTTAACAGAAGGTCGATGAACCCATGACCTTTTGTTTTGGTCACTGATTGTCTGCCCAGGCCACGTCGGATCCGACGTGGCAATCTGGCGTGGGAAAATTGCGACCAATTGAGAAGGTCGTTGATAAGATTCAGCCCGGTCCAGTTCGGTGTCTATATGGGCTGAGCCCATTAATTCAGCCAATTTAGTGTATTTTTCTGTCAATTATGGACACGTACATAGGCCTGGCCCAACAATTCGATTCTCTAGGCTGATGTCTTTTGTTGTACATTTCTTATTTTGGGCCTAGACCATATTTTCTAGGCCCCGGCCTTTTAACAGTCCATTTCTTTTCAAATTTCGGCCTTTATTCCAACCAATATATTTTAGGCCTTTTTCTAAAGCCCGAATAGATTTGGTCGAATAGGCATTTCGGCCATTTTTCTTTTGGGCTATATATTTATTTTTCTGGCCACTTTTAGTCAAGGAATGAATCTCAAGTGAATAAAAAATAATATTGTGAGTTCAGCGAGCAAGTATACATCAAGTTCAGCGAGCAAATATACATCAAATTCCTAGCATGTTCAGCAGTACATCAAATTTCTCAAGAATATTAGCATTACAAATTCAGTAATAAATAAAGCCAGTTGTTGACTGGGGCTTCGAGCTTGTTCGAATGTCTTCAGCCCTGAACTCCTGTCAATGAGAGGAATAGTCACATGTTTATAGTCCTAGTATAAGCAATATTTGCTAACAACAAAACAGAATAATTAATCTAAGAACCATGCAAGAACCTAGGTGTCCAAATCAGATTATGCAACATCCATTGACACTAAAGACATAAATAGTCACCAGATGGGCATCAAATCATCACAATAGTTTCTCGACAGATGATAATCTCATCTAACATCTGAATCTAAACTCAAGCAGCATGCATCGATTATAGGAGGGGGCAATCAATTAAAAGCTACAGAGAGAACACAAGTTCTATGTACGTAGATAACAAAAGTAAGAAAGAAATTGATGAAATGTACAATGGAAATTTACTATTGTTACAGAGCAAATATTGAAAATCCATGGTTAGTTATAAACCAATTATTGCAAATGATGATGCTGCACTATTCATAGGCAATCAGAGATGAAGGAAACAAAGCAAAGAAATGATCATCACCTTAATCTCCTCAAGGGTAAAGCCTCTCACTACAAAAAAAATACACTTCCGTGATGATACGTGTTTGTCACAGTAGGTCGCTTTTTTGTCATGCATGTACATCCATGACAAATTTATGACAGAATCAAGATAGTCATACCTGTGCTGTCCTAGAAGTTTTCGATGACATTACCAAAATTATCATCACGGAAGTGTCCACTTCCATGATAATAAATCACGCGTCACAGAAGTGCTTTCGTCAAGGGTGACCGACACGTGGCATCCACCATAACGGAACGCTGTTAAGCTATCGGGTCGGGTTTTGGATCCGATAACCCTTTAACAGCCACGACCAATGGGGATTTTCCACGTGTAAAATCATCATTGGGCGGAGGAGACACGTGTCAACTCATCCAATGGGCGAGACGCGCCTATGATATGTTGACATGTGCACCGGCCCATCAAGTTTAAATGGGCCGGCCCAACCGAAGGCAAACAAGATTTTGCGGACCATAATGGGCTGGCCCAGCTAAAGGCCCACAAGATTTTGCGGACCATAATGGGCTAGCCTAGCTAAAGGCCCACAAGATTTTGCGGGCCATAATGGGCCGGCCCAGGTAAAGGCCCATAAGATTTTTGTGTGCCGTAATTGGCCGACCCAGGTAAAGGCCCACAAGATTCTTGCGGATCATAATGGGCCGGCCCAGCTAAAGGCCCACGAGATTTCGCCGAGATTAATGGGCCGGCCCAGCTGTAGGCCCACAAGATTTTGAGTACCCTAGTAGGCTGGCCCATTAACTACCTGCCATGTTTTGGGCCAAATGCCGGCCCATATTTGATCCGGTCCATTAATGGCCTACCACGTTCCGGGCCTAATAGTGGCCCATATGAGATCCGGCCCGTTAAAGGCCTACCACGTTCTGGGCCAAATTACGGCCCAGATCAGGTCTGGCCCTTTAAGACGCTTTGGGCTCAAATATGGCCCATATCAGATTTGGCCCGTCAACTGGACACTATGCTTTTGGGCCCACTTGCTAAACGCCCACTTAGTAATCCGGCCTGATATTAGTTTTGGCCTGTTAAGGGTTCGTTTAACATTTCGGCCCTATATTAATTTCAGCCTGTTAAAAGCCCGTCATATAGTTGGGCCTAACTACGGCCCGGTTTGCATCCGGCCTACTCGCAGCCGATATCTGATTGGGCAAAACAAGGACGGAGACAATTTTTCGGCCTGTTAAAAGCCCGTGATTTGATTCGCACAATCATGGGCCGGGGTTCATTTCGGGCTGCTGCCGGCCCGTGAGCTGATTGGCATGTTTCGGGCCCAACCTACATCATGATTGCATGACGGCCCGATTATGTACCGTAATTTTATGGTTTGGCCGGTTTACTGCGAAGAAAGGATATATATATAGTAAAATAACTTCAGCATGATGAATAAGAAAAAACCTAGACTATACAATAAAGAAATTACGGCATATTACATCCACTGGGCATCAAAGTTCGCCACTATGATAATAAAGCACAAGCAGACAACAGATTACATGCACTGGGCATCAAAGATCGCCACCAGTGCAAATAAACACCCCGACAAAATAATATACAAAACTGACATCACTTCAATAGAGTTCAAGAAAGGCTAGCCCTGCTGGGGAGCTGCAGGGCAAGCAGCTGAGCAAGATGATGAGACTGCGCTTGTTCAAAATTTGTATCTTCCTCACTCTGAAAGATAAATAAGCAGACAGATGACAGGTTTTGCACATAAAAGTATCAGTGCTGACAATTCGTCACGTTTCTTACTGACGAATAAAGGGACACAGTTTAAATTTGCATTAACACAATATGGTATTGTTCAGGTCAAGACATGGCAGGAAATGACATTATGAAGGAGTTGGCAGCTTCACGACACCACTGGATTACAGATCAAGAACTCATAAGTATCAATGGTTAGTGTGTTGTCAATTTATACCATTTCAGATTGGAAAACAGAGAGATGGTTTAAATAATAGTAGAATGATATGACATTGTTCATAGTTAAGACATTGTAGAATATGACATTATGCTGTAGTGGGTAGGTTCACCACACCACTGGATTACAGATGAAGAACAGAAGCATACATGTAGTGCAAAATAAGATCACTTGCTCTGTATAGTTTAATTTACATGGTATGAAGAAGGAACTTGGTTGTACAACTGAAAACTTAAATTGAGAAAGGACGAACTTTTGTTTATGAACTACATATTATAAACTTTAAACAAGCAATTTGATGCAAACACCAAAAATAAACAGCTATTGCAGTCATGCCTGACCAAATATATACAACAAAGTTTGAAGGCTTGAGATGGACAAACTTACATTATTGGTGAAGACAAGCTCTATAAAGGCCTTGTCCATGCTGATGGGGGGGGCAATTCAAGAAGTTTACCACAGAATCTTCTTCAAAAGCATTGCCTTTATTCTACATTTTGTTAAGAGTAAATATAGATGTGATAATATACGAAAAAATGGAGAATATTTAAGATAAGATGAAGAGTGATGCTACATAACCAAGTAGCTATAAATGTAAGTGCAGCGATACTGGCAAAAGGTACAACCAAGAGCTATGCACAACTAAACTTCTTTAGTACCAACCTTATGGTAAGAGTAAATATAGATCTGATGTGTAGAAAATGGAGGGCAAAGGAAAATAAGCTGCAGAGTGATGGTACATGAACAACTACCCTGTCATTATAAGTACACTGATAAAGGACAGCATATACTTACAAGAGCAATGCAGAGCTAAAAAACATTGTCATTGGATATATTCTACACTAATATAACCATTCATACATATCAGATAATTTGGAGCGAACAATTGATAAGCAAGCTATCATGCATACTGCTGTCACATAATGAACCAGGTACGTATGCAAGTACAGTGATACAGGACAACAGGTAATAACAAGAGCAAAGCAGCGGGCAGCATATTTGCGATATCCTGTCGTTCTTGTCAAACCGGAGTTCTTCTTCGAGCAGATTTCCTGCAAAAAAGATCCGTAGGGCACATGCGGCAAAGTAGAAGTTCAAATTGTCATGTGATTTCATAGACAATACCTCATCCTGGGAACGAGACCAATGCGTAACAAGGTTTTCCATTCAATGTCTTCTAAATTTAGCATAGGAGACTTCACCGGAAATTCGTTTATAGACTTGCCATCAAAGTGTGATTTCCTCAGGTAACACCGATACTGCTGTAATGCTTCCTTGAAAAGCACAAGCAAGCTTTGCTCGTCATGACTATCCAGATTGACCCTTGCCTAGTTATAACAATGTAATGTAAATCATTGATGTGTTCAATCAGCAGAAAACAAGAAAATAATAACCATGAATAATAACACTTACATGTAAGTTGGACAGGAAGATGTGAAAGTGGTGTTTGTCTTCACAATAATCTTCCCATGATGGGAATATATGCACGTAGTCCCTAACAACATTGAAAGCATTGTCTTTTAAACTGGGAATAAATGGAATGGGGTTGTCGGAGTAATGGGCCACGGGTAGGCTAACCCAGGCCCATAACCTTTCAAGACATCAGGGCAGGCTGCGCCCCTCAAGACCCTAGGACGAGGAGCCGCCTTCTGAGAGTCGACGGCGAGGCAGCCGACTACCCACTCGCGGCCGAGTCCCGGGGATGACTTCAGGATGAGCCGACTCCTAACTGGCGACTTCCAGGGAAGCCGGCCATGGGGAGTCAGCCCGCGACGCCAACAACCCCCATGCCCTCATAAAGAGGGACGGGACGGGGTGTGGCCACAGTAAGGTCCACTCCCACCCCTTTCCAAGGGCAGGCGTGGCCACAGTATGTCGTACCCGCAGAGATCTCCGCGCGGTGGAGCACTGTTGCCATGCCGGCCCTGACGTCAGCCCCAGTGGGCGGAGTCCTGTGCCCACGACGGCCTGCCGGTACGACGCAGGGACGACGGGTGCCACCAGTCGGCGGGAGTACAGAAGATGGCGAGAGCGCCACCAGTCGGCCCAGTTGGGAGTCGGCCCCCATGAGTCGGCCAGCCCCTCCCACGGGCCCCACACGCCATTAACCATACGCGACAGGGAGTGGCAACAGTGATCGCCCGCCAGGCGGCGGAGCTGTTGACACGACCCCATGACCGAGCCCGCGTCATTAGAAGCACGGCTAAAGTAATCTGCAGCCGGCAAGACCCGCCCGCGGCGGACACGGCCTGTCGGCTCCGTACCGAGCCCATCGGCGGGGCCCACCAGTCGGCAGGCCCCAGGAGTCAGCGAATAAGACAGCGGCCAGAGAGACTGATGGCTGGGCCCGTGTCCAGCCGGATTACCATTGTACCCCTGGGGGGTAGGCCTATATAAACCCCCCAGGGCACCCATGCAAAGGGTTCAGATCTATTAGCACTAGACCAGATCATATAGGAAGGAGAGAGCTAGCCTTGCCTTCTCCTACCTCTAGGAAACAGCTCAAGGAGCAACCGTGTACACACTTTGCCATAGTGATCATGCGGTGACCACGCAGAGCAGCAGTAGGGGTGTTATCTCCACGGAGAGCCCCGAAGCTGGGTAAGATTCGCCGGCGTGCATGCGTTCGCCTTATCCCGTTTCCAGGCACCGGCGACGTTCTACTCGCTCCCACCATGATAAGCCATCCTTTGGCATATGTCGCACCCAACCCCCGACATTTGGCGCCCACCATGGGGCCAGGTGCACCGTCGTCCAGAGACCTGCTCTAGACGGGAACCCTTTTCCTCCTTGGCGAGCGCAGCCAGCCCGGCACGCCAGACGGAGTTTGCGCCAACGCGCTGCACAGCGCTGAGATCGCCTGCGCAGCCACCTGCCTCGTCGATCTTGTCGGCGAGGTTCGCCTCTCCGACGAGCCTGCATCTGACGCAGGCACGGGCGGCCCTGAGAGCCTCCTCGCGGGCCTCCTTGACCAACTCCACGTCGCCGGCGAGCCTGCCGTGGACTTGGAGTCTGTAGGCTCCACCGACCCGATGCTGGTCGACTCCGACACCGCGTCGCTTGACGCGTTCCCCACCAATGTGGTGGTCTACGACGAGCTGCTCCCTCACGCGGAGAGCGACGGAAGCACCGTCATAGAGGTGCTCGTCATCGGTCATGATGAGCATCCCGGCGGAGGAGCGCATGACCCACTTGGCGCGGCACTACAAGACCTGACCGCGCCCATTCCGGAAGACGCTGACGTAGAGACGCTGGAGGCGCGCCGCCTTGAGCTCGTCGAAGGCGCGAAGAAGCTGGCTAGCATGAGACGCTTGTTAGATGCCTACCAGCGTGAGATGGATCGCACTGTGGGTGGCTCGCCAGCTCCAACTGGGCCCAGCCACCTAGGCGCAGTCCAGCAATGCGGCGTGGCCATCGCCAACCTATTCGGGGCAAATCGCCCTGTATACGCCATGCCTGCGGTGAACATTCGAGCCGCCCAGGTGGCGGCGGACGAGCTGGCACTAGTAGAAAACAGGGCTTTGGTCCAGGCCGGGTCAGCCCATTAGTCTCGGTTCAGTCCAGAACCGGGACCAATGTGGGCATTGGTCCCGGTTCGTGAGCCCAGTGGGCCGGCCGGGCCACGTGGGCCATTCGTCCCGGTTCATCTAGACCTTTTGGTCCCGGTTGGTGGGATGAACCGGGACCAATGGGCCTCGCTCCTGGCCCACCACCATTGGTCCCGGTTGGTGGCTTGAACCGGGACCAAAGGCTCCCCTTTAGTCCCGGCTCATGTCACCAACCGGGACCAATGAGTTGCCTATATATACCCCTCGCTCACGAGCAGAGCACCCCAGTGCTCTGTTTTTCTCTGGCCGAGGGGGAGAGGGCTTGGTGGTGCTCTAGCTCACCTCCTATGCACACAAGGTGTTCGATGGAATGCCCGAGCCACACTACTTAAGCTTTCTCCTCTCCAAGCTCGACCTCCAAGCTCCATTTTCCATAATATTTGTCTAGGTTTAGCGTTCCGTCATGCCCCGTCCCCATCTTCACCGCCGTCGATCACCCGCGCCGAGCTCATCGCCGGCACCACCGTGGTGAGCCTCTTGTTCTTATCTTCTTTCTGAAAGGAAAAATATTCTTACTTGTATGTTTACATAGATACTTGTATTATTTTCTTACTTTTATTATTGCATCTTATATAGTGCGATGGTTTTGGTATCCGCCCCCGTCGGCCCTCGTCCTGTCTATGATTCGGATGTGGTATATATATTATCTTTATAACTATTGGTTCATTTATTGTTTATGAAAATTATGCCGACCAACGTGACATAGATTTTATTTATGTAGGATGTATGTGAATCGGAAATGCCAACCGACCCTATTGTCGAGAGGTTAAATTTAGTTGAAGAAGAAAACAATTACTTGAAGGAAAAAATAAAAAAATTGAGGAGGAGAAGATGATATTGGAGTTGCATGTTGCGGATGTCGTCGATGATCAGAAGATCAAGATGGATGCAATGTGCTTGAAGATTAGAAAGATTAGAAAATATGCGATTCATACCGAGGCTTGGTATCATTATGCCGTTGGATCAATTGTTACCTTGGTTGCGATTATGATCGCATTTGTTTTCGCATTGAAATGTTTTACATAGTTTCAATGTATGGTTTAATTAATTAGATGCTCTAGAGAGCTATATGTTGTTAGATGAGAACTATGTATGCACTTTGGTTTTAATGTGATGATGAAATTCTATTAATTTGGACACTTAATTATATATAATGCATGCAGATGAACCGGCAATGGATGTACGGTGATAGACACACCCGCGAGTACATTAAGGGCGTGCATGAGTGAAAGTGCGTTATATCGACTAGAGGGGGGGGTGAATAGGCGATTTTTATGAAAGTCTTCAGAACATAAAAGTTTTGAAGACAAATGATAAAATTAAACCTATTACCATGCAGCGGAAGGTAGACTACACTAGGCAAACCATAGTCAAGTATTCAATGAAGTGAAATCACAAAGACTAATAGCAGCTAGGTAGTAAGGATCAGGTAGGAAGTTATTGTGAAGCCAAACAGAACACGCAATCACTAAGTGAAGACAAATGATAGTGCAAACATACAATGACTTCACAATGAGTAACAGTAAGTAAAGTGAACTGAAGATGAAACCAGTGACTCGTTGAAGACAATGATTTGTTGGACCAGTTCCAGTTGCTATGACAATTGTACGTCTGGTTGGAGCGGCTAGGTATTTAAACCTTAGGACACACAGTCCCGGACACCCAGTCCTGAACAAGCAGCTCAGGACATCCAGTCCTCACCGTATTCTCCTTGAGCTAAGGTCACATAGACCTCGCCCAATCACTCTGGTAAGTCTTCAAGGTAGACTCCCAAACCTTCACAGACTTCGTTCACCGGCAATCCACAATGTCTCTTGGATGCTCAGAACGCGACGCCTAACCGGCTGGAGGATGCACAGTCCTCAAGTGTAATAAGTCTTCAGATCACACAGACAAGAAGACTTAAGTGATGCCCAATTCTCTCTGCTCTGGTGGTTAGGGAATTATCCTCGCAAGGAATTCTCTCTCAAAGGCTTCGAGGTGGGTTGCTCTCAAACGACAAAAGCCGTAATATCAATCTGAGAAGCCAACCATTTATGGTTGTAGGGGGTGGGCTATTTATAGCCACTTGGCAACCCGACCTGATTTGTCCGAAATGACCCTGGGTCACTAAGGAACTGACACGTGTTCCAACGGTCAGATTTCAAACTCACACGACAACTTTACTTGGGCTACAAGCAAAGCTGACTTGTATAACTCTGGACAAGATTCATTCTCATAGTCTTCACTCGAAGACATAGGTTTTTGGTTTAGGCATCACTTCAGTCATTCTGACTAAGTTCTCTTGGACCCCACTTAACAGTACGGTGGTTCCTATGACTCGACACAAAAAGAAAAAGAACTACGAAAGATCTAAGTCTTCGAGCTCCATAGGCTTCATATAGTGTCTTCTCTTGTCATAGTCTTTAATGTGAATATCTTCATATACCACCTTTGACTTCAATGTCTTCATACATTTTTAGGGGTCATCTCTGGTAGTAAAACCGAATCAATGAGGGACTTCTACCTGTGTTATCCTGCAATTCTCACAAACACATTAGTCCCTCAACTAGGTTTGTCGTCAATACTCCAAAACCAACTAGGGGTGGCACTAGATGCACTTACAATCTCCCCCTTTTTGGTGATTGATGACAAACTGGTTGAAGTTTTCAATGGGGAATATAATCTGTGAAATTGTAAAGGATAAGGAATTGTCTTCATAAGTTGCAAGGGCTCCCCCTGAAGATGTGCATATAAGTTAATTTGCTTTTGGAATGCAAATGCACATGGCAGGTTGTCTTGTGGAGATGCACTTCAACTTATGATGACAATCCACTATGCATGTGAAAGTATATGAAGATAATGACATGCATAATGGAAAATGGACGTCTGCAGAATGAGCTAAGTGTGGAATTTATCGTCGCACATGCGGAATTTATCTTCGCAAAACAAGGTGGCAAATAAGTAGCAGACGACTGTAACGCCCTCGATGCGGCTATATCTCCCACGTGTCGAGGCACGACTTAGAGGCATAACCGCATTGAAAGCAATGTCGCAAGTCGGGAAATCATTACACATCCCATGTACATAAATAATATAAAGGGGAGAAACGTAGTTGGCTTACACTCGCCACGTCACATCAACGTACATAAATAACATCCATCATACAAATCACTCATGGCCCGACTACGGTGCCAAAAATAGAAAAGACTCCCAACATGCGACAAGGCCCTGAATCGATAACCCCAACTAGGCACCATTACTGATCATCCGGAAAAGACACGTAGTATCGCTGAGAGTCCTCGTCGAACTCCCACTTGAGCTCGTAATCGTCAACTGGAGCAGAAACACCTGGACCTTCATCTGGAGTTATAGTATCTGTGAGCCACAGGGACTCAGCAATCTCACACCCACGCGATCAAGGCTATTTGAGCTTATAGGACAGGTACGACAATATAAGTGGAGCTACAGCAAGCGACTAGCATATATGGTGGCTAACTTATACGCAAATGAGAGCGAGAAGAGAAGGCGAAGCACGAGCGAGAAGCTAAAGGAACATCCTGCGCAAGCATAACTCCAACACCGTGTCCACTTCCCGGACTCCGCCGAGAAGGGGCCATCACGGTAACACACACGGTTGATTCATTTTAATTAAGTTTAGTTAAAGTTATCTACAATCGGACATTAACAAATTCCCATCTGCCCATAACCGCGGGCACGGCTTTCGAAAGATCAATCCCTGCAGGGGAGTCCCAACTTAGCCCATAACAAGCTCTCACGGTCAACGAAGGAATAGACCTCCACCCAAGAAACACCGATCAGACTCGGTATCTCGGTACAACAAGATGATTCGACAGGTTAAAACAAGTCCAGCAACACCGCCCGAATGTGCCGACAAATCCCGATAGGAGCTGCACATATCTCTTTCTCAGGGCACACTCAGATGAGCAATCCGTACAACTAAAACCTGCCCTTGAGTTTCCCCGAGGTGGCGCTGCACAGGGCTCTAGTTCGGACCAACACTCAGAGGAGCACTGGCCCATGGGGGGCTAAAATAAAGATGACCCTCGGGCTCCGGAAACCCAAAGGAAAAGGGGGGTAGGCGGCAAATGATAAAACCAATGTTGGGCATTGCTGGAAAAGCTTTAATCAAGGCGAACTATCAAGGGGTTCCCATTATAGTCCAACCGCGTAAGGGACACAACAATCCGGGAACATAACACCGATATGACGGAAACTAGGGCGGCAAGAGTGGAACAAAACACTAGGCGAGAGGCCGAGCCTTCCACCCTTTACCAAGTATATAGATGCATTAAGATAACATAGCAATATAATGATATCCCAACAAGTAAATAAATGTTCCAACAAGGAACGGCTCCAATCTTCACCTGCAACTAACAACGCTATAAGAAGGGCTGAGCAAAGCGATAACATAGCCAATCAACGATTTGCTAGGACAATGGTAGGTTAGATGTTCAATCATGGCAATTGGGAGGCTGACAAGCAAGTGGTAGGCATCGTAGCATTGGCAAAGCAAAAGAGCGAGCAAACTAGCATAGCAAAGATAGTAGTGATTTCGAGGGTATGATCATCTTGCCTGCAAAGCTGTCAGAGTTGACTGGATCCTCAAAAGCACACTCAACGGGCTCCTCGTTAGCGAACTCGTCTCCCGGCTCTACCCAACAACACAACCAAGAAACAAGGATACAATCAACCACGTGCAAGGGCAACAATAATATGCAAAGATGATATGCTATGCGGGATGCGATGCGGGATGCAAAATGCAAGACGTGACAGAAAATGCATGAACCTGGCCTCAGCTTGGATGACCAAGTGGGCCACTGGATAGAGGGGAAGAAATCACCTGAAAACAATATAAAGATCATAGGAATCGGAGCTACGGTTTGGAAATGGCGAGCGTTTTACGAAACGAACCGATCTGCGATATACAGCAAGTAGGCTCCTAAATGCAACGAAATGAACATGCTACAGCCACCAAACATGAAAAAAAAAATACATGGCAGTTATTTACACAAGATGCTTAACAAATCACTAGCACTGAGCTACTTCCAAAATCATCCATTAAGGGGGTCAAACAAGCATGGCAAAAATGAATATGCAAAACAGATTCCAGACTTAGTGAAATTAACACTAGCCTGAAATTTCAGATCACGAAGCCCTCTTCGGAGCAGCAAAACAACATGATACAAAACCTGAACATTACAAGTAAGAACATGGCATGGAGCTAATCAACAAGCTTAACAAAACACCCAAAGTGACCTGGGGCCAAAAGGGTTCACAAAATACTCTACCGAGCTCACGAACATAGCTCGAACACAATCAGTTTTCAGACTTAGTGAAAACTGAGACATGCAGAAATTTAACTCACAAAGGCATGTAAACGAGCTCGATGCACTCACTACGGTGCAAGTCATGGCAAGGAAAGCATATAATCAGCAAGAAGGCACAATATGCTAGCTACACATGGCAAGAAGAAAGGCATAGCATGCATGGAACACTAACGGTAGCATCGGCAAAATCGCAAACAAGTTGACGATCTGCCCAGATTAACAACGAAGCAAAAGTTGAGCTCGATTGAGTCAACCTAGAGCACTCCACATATGCAAACAAAGACATGGATGGATAGAGCATAACATAAGTATCAAAACTCCCTTACTAATCATCCTCAAAAGAGTCACGGATCACTAGGAAACAAGCTGGACATATGGCATCATGAACTAAAATATCCCAGACTTAGTGAAAATCACTAAGTCCCTGAAATCAGCAATCTCAGGTACCTCTCTTCGCAAGCTTGCACAAGACAACACACACATCCTAAAAATGCATGGGTGGCACCTCTAGAAAGAAGACAAAATGCTTAACAATTCATCCCAAAGGGGCACAGGCATATCATGCACGAATTAAACATGGCAAAAATGACAAAACTGCATGATGAACTAACGGTTCTGCAATTTAACTCACGAAGCCTCCTACTAACAGAATTTTGGGCATCAAGATGACCTCAAATGCAAATGATGCAATGGAATGAAATGATGTACATGTCGAGACGAAGATTTTGATATATCATATGCCCAAAACGGAGCTACGGTTGCGGAGATACAAGCAGTCAAAGGTAGCACGAAAATTAGGGTTTCGGGGGAGAGGGGTCAACCCAGATCTAGATCCAGCGGCACGGATTACGAGGCGGCCGGGGCACTGTAGCACGAGTCGCCGGAGGAGCTCGTCGCCAGAGCCGGTGGAGGAGGGGAGGCCGGCGAGGCGGCAGGGAGAGGCCGGGGCGGCGCCGGGGAGGCCGGGGGAGGCCGGTGGCGGCGCCCGGCGGCGGGGGACGCGGCCCGCGCGCCGGCGAGGGGCGGCGGCTGGCGGCGGCGGGGCGCGCCGGCGACGAGGGCGGCGGCCGGCGGAGCGTCGGGCGGCGGCGGCCTCGGGCGAAGGAGGAGGCGGCGGCGGTGAAGGCGGCGGCGCCACGTGGCGTTCGGCGATTGGCGGCGGTGGACGAGCGGACGTTGTCCGGTCGGATCCGGACACGTCCGTCGGTGGGGAGGGGGTTTGATCTGCTTTTTTTAGGAGGAGGACGGGGAGGAAGACGAGATCCGAAAATGGGGGGCCTTTAAATAGGCATAAGTGGAGCTAGGAGAGTCCAAATGAGGTGCGGTTTTCGCCCACGCGATCGTGATCGAACGATCTAGGACATGGAGCAGAGTTTGGTGGGTTTTGGGCCAAATTTGGGGGGTGTTGGGCTGCACACACACGAGGCCTTTTCGGTCCCTCGGTTAACCGTTGGAGTATCAAACGAAGTCCAAATGATACGAAACTTGACAGGCGGTCTACCGGTAGTAAACCAAGGCCGCATGACAAGTCTCGGTCCAATCCGGAAATGTTTGAACCCCACACACGAAAGAAAGCTAGAAATGACCACCGGAGGAGAACGAAGCGCCGGAATGCAAAACGGACAACGGGGAAAATGCTCGAATGCATGAGATGAACATGTATGCAAATGCAATGCACGTGATGACATGATAAGAGATGCACGAAAAAGAAAAACAACACACGGAGACAAAGACCCGAACCCAAGAAATAAATATAACTTAGCGCCGGAGACGGCAAGAGTTGGATACAAATATGGAAAGTATATCTGGGGCGTTACAACGACCATCTAGTTTAAGTGTTACAACTCATAAGAACCAAATGTAGCAAAAACGAGAGTTGTAAGAACGAAGCAAAATGTAAAGCACCCGCCCATATGGACCCGCTTGAAGACTATCAATCTCATATGCTTCTCCCCCTTTTGTCAGTAATGACCAAAAAGGTTTGAAGACATAGAGCCTCTACTTGTTCCCACAAGGAATAGGTGAAGTAGCAGGGTTGTTGGTGTTGTTTGGCGGTGCAGAAGAGCTTGGAGGTGCTAAAGGAGGTGGCAGTGAAGTAGCATCGTCTTCTTCCTCAATAATTCTGGCAGTCACTGTGGCAGCAGAGGAAGAGAACTCAGAGTCTTCAAGGGATGGAGTTCCTAGCAGCACAGCCCTTCGAGGAGGTGTGGAGTCAAACTTGAATCTCTCAGTGAAGCCATCCTCTTGAAGATCAGCTTCAGAACACATCATCGTGAGCCCTTTCCATGTGCGGCGACAGGTTTCATGTGCAACGAAAGCATTCTTGGTGGCAAGATTTCGAGTGCGATTAACATCCACCCAGAGGCTTTTCATCTGACGCTTCAGCCAGTCATGATGCCTATCCTGCTTCTGATGTAGAGCCACAAGAAGCTCTCGGTCGTTGAGAACACGAGTGCGCTTCTTGGGTCTTGGAGCAGTGGCACTGTCAGTGGCTTCAGTGGAAGCAGGGTGTGGTGCACGTGTAGTGCCAGCCAAAGGATACACCCGAGAAACTGCTTCAACTCCTTCAACGTTCTGAGTAAAACTCTGATGTTCTGCATTCTGAAGACTTAGAGGTTGCTTGGCAGGCTCAGAATATATGGCTTCAGTAGACATGTCCATGTCAGGCAAGAAGATCTGATGGTTGCGGGCTGAGGGCTGATACGAGATGGCAGAGTGTAGCTTGATCAGCCGCATGACCCAAGGATCGTAGAACTTCAAACCAAAAAGATCAATGCCTGATGCAGCAAGTTGGCGTATGAAGAAGTCATGTGCATTGAAGCATTTGCCATGAAGTATATAGAAGACCAAAGTCTTCATTGCACCCTAAAGCTTGGCATTTGGAGAGTGCCCTTTGATAGGCCAGAGAGTTCGCCTGATGATGTGATAGATGGTTCTTGGCAGATACTCAAGGTCTTCAACGAAGAACTCTGTGGGATAAGCAGCATCTTGGGGCAATAGCTTCATCATGCTGAGCATCTGACTCCTATCAGGTTCTGGCCGCTGAAAGATGCTCTCAATAGCTTCAGTATGCAGCTGACAGCCTTGCTCGAAGAGATCGCCAGGAGTGGGCAAGCCAGTGAGCTCAATGATGTCAAATGCATTGGCTTCGTGATGAACGTTGCCAGTCATCCACTCCAGGACCCAAGTCTTCGGATCTCTGCTGTACCCTCTGATGTGAAGTGTGGCATAGAATTGAAGCAGCAGCTCTTCATTCCAATGCTCTTCGTCAGTAATGAACGGCAGCAGTCCAACTTCCTTGAAGCAATCTAAAGCTTCTTCCAGACAGGGCAGACCAGCTATAGCTTCAACGTCAAGGCGCTTGTGTGGGAAGATGCGACCTTGGTTTTACAGAATGCAAGAGTAATAGCTTCGCTGAGGATAGCTCCAGAACCGATCAGATGATATCCTTTCCCTTGAGTAGGGGTTCCTGGAGCTATTGAAGAACGTGTTGTCTGCCCTGAAGCCATTGATGTTGAAGGAGCCAGGTGCTGATGCAGGACCTGGAAACCTTGGCAGTCTTGGGATTGGCTTCTGGACCTGAGGCCTGTGCTCAACATGATAGTTGAATTGGGGACCGGCAGCAGACTCAGGAACAGAAGTGGCGGGATCAGTGGCTTCGCTGTCTTCTGAAGCTTTTGCTGGGGAGGGCTCCACATTAGCTTCATTGGTGGTTGTGGCAGCCTCACGATTTTCATCCTCCACTTGACTAGCTGGAGGGTTGGTCACAAGCACATTCTCCTGGAGAACTGCTTCTTGGTGGGACAGGGGAGTGGGATCTTGTGGGACTCCTTCTTCTGCGGCTGATGCAGCCGAAATGTCTTCAGCAAAGACTTGAGGCCATGGACCTTTGCGAAGCCTGCGGAGCGTAGACGACGCCTGTGGAGTTGGAGTGGGCTGGGCCTCATAGTCTTCTTCCTCTTGTGGGCGATCCGCCCATGAAGCATCCTGTGCAATTGGCCTCAGTGGACGACCAATGCTGATGAGTTTGCTGTTTTCAAACTAAGGAAGGACTGCACCATCGACTACATTGTCATGATGACCAATGTCTTCAGCAGGGAAGGGATCAGCTGATGGAATGTCTTCAGCTTCATGAGCCTCTGTGGAAGCAGGCTCATGAATTGTCAGTTGTCGTTCAGCTTCAGGATAGACCATAGAAATGGGTTCAACTATCAAGGGCTCTGTGGAAGCAGCCCGAGCTTTCTTGGTCTTCCTCTTCTTCTTGGAGGGGGCAGTAGGAGAGGCTTCAGAGTGTTTCCTCTTCCTGGCTTCAGCCTCAGCAGTCCTTATCTTCTTGAATAGGATGTCTCCCCACCTAGCTTTTTGGCTTTGAGCCAGTCAGTCTAGTTGGGAAGACAATCGGAACTGCTTCTTGCCTTGGTGCATCAGGTTCAGCCATAGCAGGCTTCTTCTTCTTCTTTGCGGCTATCCTGGGGTCGATGCCAGGACGCCCAAGTGCCTTGCGCTTCTCAGACTCATTATAGGCTTGCACACATCTGTCAGCCAGAGTCTTCATGCGCTCACGCGAACCCTGAGCTTCTGCACGCTTCTTCACAAAGGCTTCCTTGAGCTCGTGCATCATTGTCTTGAAGTTCTTCACTTCTTGCATGCTGAGCTTGGCCATATGCTTCTTGAACTGAGCCTTTTCATAGTCAATCTTTTGCTTCAGTTCAACAATGCGTTGGGCAATAGCAAGTTCTGAAGCAACGGCGCCTTGGAAGGCGACACTGAGGCCAATGGGTAGCTGCAGATCTTGAAAGCTGATGTTTGGCGTGTCAAACCACTCGTTAATGAAGTTGTGGATGATGGTGACATCAAAGAGAGGCAGATCATTGAAGATTTCTGCTTCTTTGCTCTTGATGAGTTGCTCAAGAGCGTCATCTGAAAGATCTTCATCACTTGACAGATCAATGTCGTCGTTGCGCAGAATGGCAGCAGCTGTTAGCTCTTTGCCAATGTGAGACAGAGGCATCTTGGCCTTCTGGGGCTTGGAGACGCGTGATAAGTCTTCAGACTGCACACTGTCTTCAGGAGGTGAAGTTGCCAGTGGCTTCGCCCTTGAGACTTTTGGTGAAGGGGCAGGTTTTGAAGCTTTAGGCTTCTTCAGCTTCTTTGTCAGAGCTGCAGGAGCTTCTTCTCATTCAGTGTTAGCTGCAGGCTCATTCACTATAGTCCCTTGAACTAAGATGTAGGTGATGAGGCCTTCAAGGTTGGCGAAAGGACCGATGACATTGGGTTCAACATCTCGTGTGCCATCTGCCCTTGTTGCTGAGGGACCAGGGTTGAAGTCTAACCCAAAAGTCTTCTTGTTCTGCTTCGCTGAGTTCTGAGCAAACTAGAAGTTGCGCTTGAACAGATTGTCGTCACGACACCATAGCAGTGACGATGAGTGTGCATCAGCAGGTTGTGGTCCACGGACCATGCATGGATAGAAGCCTTGAGCAATGGCTTCATCTCTGGACCTGGGTAGAAGATTCTTGAATAGGATGTCTCCCCATGGTCTCTTGATGGTGTTTTTCTCAGCATACTCCTGGGTCACAAATCTGTATTTGAACCATTGTTCTGCCCAATATCTTCGAATCCATTGGATTTGGGTCTTGCGCTGACTGTAATCCTCTTCAGGATCTGTCTTGTACATTTCTGAGAGTTCATCTGGCAGATCTCTGGAGGTCTCACCACGACGCTTTCTGCCACCCTTCCTTGCTGCTTTCTCTGAAGCCATAAACTTTAACCTGAAAGGCTTCAAGACGTTCAAAGCCTTCAAAGGTTTTCGTTTGCTGGACCAACAGGAACTGGCTTCGGGAGAATTTATGTGATGCTGTAAGAATTCTGCAAATGAATGCAGACTATGAGAACCGAAGGATTCTCCCACGGACATGTACCTGTGACAGCATTATGGTGCGAGGGAAGGGGAAGAGGTCATATGCATTCTCAGAAGATTTTGAAGATAAATCAGTTTAGAAGACATTGACCTCATCGTGCGAAGACATTCACTCACAGATAAGAAGTTGGTTCCAGATTTGTACGAATCCACAGATCAGTACAAGTGAGGAATCTAACTACTTTGTGAAGCACAAGTGAATATACTAGGCATGTTATGAGATGTAGTATGAGAGAGATCTAGCTTGTGTGAACAGAAACTGCTTGTGGTAGAAAGTGACAGATTCATAGGATCAATGGTGCTGTAAAAGAGGAAGTTTTATTTATCACACTAAGAACTGCTAGACGGAGTGTAAGATGAGGCCGAGCAGTTCGATCTTCCGTGCCCTAACTTGGCGACGGAGGACACCTACGGCGACGGCGGAGAGGACGATGTCCGCGGTCGGCGTGAAGACGGCGTCGGAGAGGTTGCGGCAGCGAAGCGCTTCGTCGCCGGCGTCGTCAAGGGCTAGCGGTGGTGCTAGGGTTCGTGTGAGGGTGGAAGAAGAGATAATGACCGCTGTGAGTGTGTATTTATAGGCACAGGGGCGGCACTGTGCTATTACACAGGTGCGCCTAGCGATTCACATCTGAGGAACACATGGCTATTATGCGGAATTTTGGGGTTTGTTCCACGTCCCATGCACACCTGGATTGTCGGGTGGTCGTTCCTACTTCACCGGATTTCATGTGGAGGAATGAGCATTGAAAACGGACTTAATGGTTGTCTCTGTATCTTCTGCTGACAAGGACGCAGAGAAGACATTCGACAGTTTCAATAGAATGCATATGACTTGGGGAGATAGAGTTTGAGATAGAAAGCATAGAGAGGTTAGGGTCCGATCACATTCACTTAGTTCAAAAGATTCAACACGAAGACATAGCTATAAGTGAATGCTGTAGAGGACAGAACACTAGTATATATATATAATCAACATAGTGAAGATAATCATGAATATATGTTGAGATCGAAGCCAAACCAAATGTGAAGACATTGCAAGGTAACGCCATGAGTGAAACACTTCAAAATAGAACGTTTGGTGGTGGCGTTACCCACCGTATAGGAAGTATTAGACCTAGACACGGCGCACAATTATCGTGGCGCTCCGAAGTCAAATTCCACATTAGTGTATTCACACTTAGAATGTATGTCTTCATTGATTGAAGATATACTCTACTTCGTGTGTTGCACATCTAAGTCATCAATATGCATAAGGGTTAGGATGTGTGCCTGATCACAGGAAATTTGAGGATTCCAGGATATTTAGCTCACACCGTAACTTGCAAAACCTCTTCTCATCCAAGGGCTTGGTGAAGATATCTGCCAATTGCTCTTCAGTGTTGACGTGTATGATATCAATGTCTTCCTTTACAACATGATCTCTGAGAAAGTGATGACGAATTTCAATGTGCTTTGTCTTCGAGTGCTGAACTGGGTTGTTGGCAATCTTGATGGCGCTTTCGTTGTCGCAGTAAAGTGGCACTTGCTTCAGATGAATGCCATAGTCCTTGAGTGTTTGCTTCATCCACAAAAGCTGAGCGCAGCAAGATCCAGCAGCAATGTATTCAGATTTAGCAGTGAAGAGAGATACACAGTTCTGCTTCTTTAAAGACCAACATACAAGTGATCGTCCGAGAAAGTGACATGTGCCTGATGTAGACTTGCGATCAACTTTGTCACCAGCATAATCAGCATCTGAGAATCCAACCAGATCAAACTCTAAGCCCTTTGGATACCATAATCCTAGAGTTGGGGTGTGAGCCAAATATCGAAGAATTCGCTTCACAGTTAAGTGATGCGACTCCTTTGGTGCCGCTTGAAATCGAGCAAACATGCAAACACTAAGCATAATATCTGGCTAGATGCACATAGATAAAGTAAAGAACCAATCATGGAGCGGTATACCTTTTGACCGAACTCTTTACCATTGTCGTCAGGACCCAGATGATGTTTGGCTGGCATTGGTGTTGTGAAGCCTTTGCAGTCTTGCATACCGAACTTGTTCAGGCAATCTTTGAGATACTTCTCTTGAGATAGGAAGATGCCATTGCGTTGTTGTCATATTTGAAGACCGAGGAAGAACTTCAGCTCCCCCATCATGGACATCTGATATTGCTCTTGCATCATATATCCAAACTCTTCATTGTACTTCTGATTGGTGCAGCCGAAGATAATGTCATCCACATATATTTGGCACACAAACAGTTCACCATCATATGTCTTCGTGAAAAGAGTGGGATCTAGGGAACCAGGTATGAAGCCTTTGCTCTTCAGGAAGTATTTGAGTGTGTCATACCAGGACCGAGGGGCTTGTTTGAGGCCATACAGTGCCTTGTTGAGCTTGTATACCATGTCAGGATGTTTTGGATCTTCAAAGCCAGGTGGTTGTGCAACATACACTTCTTCTTCAATCTTGCCATTGAGAAAGGCACTCTTCACATCCATTTGATATAGAAGTATGTTATGATGATTTTCATAGGCCAGCAGTATGCGTATGGCTTGAAGTCTAGCCACAGGAGCAAATGTTTCATCGAAGTCAATACCTTCCACTTGAGTATATCCTTGAGCAACGAGACGAGCTTTGTTTCTGACATCTTGACCATGCTCATCTTGCTTGTTGCGGTATATCCATTTGGTGCCTATTATATTGTGCTTCCGTGGATCAGGACGCTTAACCAGTTCCCATACATTATTCAGCTCAAACTGTTGAAGCTCTTCTTGCATAGCTTGAATCCATTCAGGTTCCATGAAGGCTTCTTCAACTTTCTTGGGTTCTGCTATTGAGACGAATGCGAAGTGCCCACAGAAATTTGCTAGCTGAGTTGCCCTTGAATGAGTGAGTGGACCAGGTGCATTGATGCTATCAATTATTCTTACAATCTGCACTTCATTGGCAACGCGAGGATGTACAGGGCGAAGACTTAGATCTTGCTGTTCATTGTCGTTGTTGGAAGGAATGTCTTCAGGCTGAGCATTGTCTTCATTTTGATCAGGTGCTGAAATGATAAGTTCTTCTTCAGGATGAGCTTCAGAAGGTATAATTTCTCCAGTTCCCATTAGCTTGATTGATTCACTGGATGGAACTTCATCTAGCACATTTGGCAGCTGCTCTCTTTGTGAACCGTTGGTCTCATCGAACCGCACATCCACTGTTTCAACCACTTTGTAATGAAAGAGATTGAAGACTCTATAGGAGTGCGAATCCTTTCCATATCCAAGCATAAAACCTCATGTGCTTTTGGTGCAAATTTTGAGGTGTGATGTGGGTCCTTGATCCAGCACCTTGCGCCAAATACTCTGAAGTAACTGACATTTGGCTTCTTGCTAGTAAGGAGCTCATAAGATGTCTTGTTTAGTAGCTTGTGAAGATAAACACGATTGATTGTATGGCATGCAGTATCAATGGCTTCGGGCCAGAATTTTCTTGGAGTCTTGTATTCATCTAGCATCGTTCTGGCCATCTCAATTAGTGTTCTGTTCTTGCGTTCGACGACGTCATTCTGCTGTGGCGTGTACGGGGCTGAGAATTCATGTGTGATGCCCAAGGTAGCAAGATATGTATCAAGGCCACTGTTCTTGAATTCAGTGCCATTGTCACTTCTGATGTGCTTTATCTTAGCGCCAAAATTGTTCATAGCTCGATTGGCGAAGTGTCTGAAGACATCCTGCACTTTAGTCTTGTAAAGGATTATGTGCACCCAAGTATATCTAGAATAATCATCAACAATAACGAAGCCATAGAGGCAAGCAGTAGTAGTTAGAGTTGAGTAATGAGTGGGACCGAAAAGATCCATGTGAAGCAGTTCGAAGGGTCGAGTAGTGGTCATGATTGTCTTCGAGGGATGTTTGGCCCTCGTCATCTTCCCTGCTTCACAGGCACCGCATAAGTGGTCTTTCTTGAACTTGATGCCCTCGATGCCTATGACATGCTTCTTCTTCGCAAGGGTGTGGAGGTTCCTCATGCCAGCATGTCCAAGCCTCCGATGCCAGAGCCAGCATTCTGAAGCCTTTGCTAGAATACATACTGCAAGCTGTGGCCCTGCTGAGAAATCTACCACGTACAAATCATCTTTTCGATACCCTTCAAACACTAGAGACTTGTCAGATTCCATTAGTACAAGGCAACGATATTTTCCAAACATTACGATCATGTTCAAATCGCAAAGCATTGAGACAGACATTAAGTTGAAGCCAAGGGATTCAACAAGCATGACTTTATCCATGTGTTGATCCCTTGAGATTGCAACTCTACCTAGACCTAATACCTTACTTTTACCAGTGTCAGCAAATGTGATGTGGCTCTTGTCGGATGGACGTAAGGTTGAGTCCATAAGAGGACTTCTTTTGCCAGTCATGTGATTTGTACACCCACTGTCAATAATCCATTCTGAAGACGCTGGTGTCGTACCCTACAGTGCAGTTAGGGGGATAGGCTTCACCAAGAGCATTGTGAAGCAAAAACATTTGACGAACCAGTGGGTTATGAAAGCTTAGATCCAGGTTAGGACTAATAGGGAGAGTAGCAAGCGATTCAGGTACGAAGTACATAGTAAGACCATTTGGGCATTTGATCTCGCGCCCTACAAGATGTTTAAGGTCCCCAACAATAGCGTCAGACGATTTTGGTTTTCTGCTGGAGACCTTTCCCTGCAAAAGAGAGTTAAGCTTTCTTAGCCACCCACATCAAGGGCGGCTTAGAAGCAATAAGTCTAAGTGCAGCATCTGAGAATTTTGGCTTTCAAGCCTTAGCAAACAGTCTTGCA
Organism: Triticum urartu; assembly: GCF_003073215.2. Taxonomy (NCBI): domain Eukaryota; kingdom Viridiplantae; phylum Streptophyta; class Magnoliopsida; order Poales; family Poaceae; genus Triticum; species Triticum urartu. The sequence goes on from NC_053023.1 coordinate 741,837,767, forward strand.
GGCAGACAATAGTACTCATAAGAATAAGCAGAATAGTTCTTGGTCTTATGAACATGGCGGTTTGATGAACCGCTCTCATATTCATATGCCCGAGTATGGTTTCCCTGCAAAACATTTGTGTTAGTGCAACTCAGGTGAGTCCTTTGTCTGTATGAAGCCTTTGGACCATATGAAGTCTTTGGTCTGAGGTTTGTCTTCTTCACGTGAGGTGTCATGATGACATTCACAGGAAGACTCTCCAGACACCTTTTCGGAACCCAGATCTTCTTCATAGGCGGTCCATTCCTGCAGTTAGTACCAATGTACCTAACAAATACTTCACCATTCTGATTCTTAAACAGTATATAGTTTGCGTCAAAGGATTCATGAATGATAATGGGGTTAGCACAAGTGAAGCCAGATAGATTGGATGGATCTGCTGAAGGTTCCTTTGCAGCAACCCACATGGTTTTGGGGTACTGCTCAGGTTTCCAGTAAGAGCCATCTGCATTCATTTTCCTTACGAACCCTACACCCTCTTTCCTAGGGTTTCGGTTCAGAATCTGCTTTTTCAGGACATCACATAGCGTCTGATGCCCTTTACGACTTTTGTACATCCCTGTTTCAAGCAATGTCTTCAACCTAGCATTCTCATCAGCAATAGCGGTGGTATCCTCAGCAGAGGGGTTAGTTGCCACATCAACAGTTGAAGATATTGCAACAGCAGTAGCAGTAGAACATTCAGCAACAGAAATAGCATTATCATGCTCAATGCATTTAAGACATGGTGGTTCAAATCCTTCCTGAGCGGGACTGATCTGTTTGGTGCGAAGTGACTCGTTTTGCGTTTGAAGATCTTCATGAACCGCTCTCAATTTCTCAAGATCTTGCTTCCTTTGAGGATAATCATAGGAAAGCTTTTCATGAGTTGTTGAGAGAGTTTCATGACGACTTTCAAGTTCCTGATACTTAACGTGAAGATTTTTTATGTCTTCAATTAAGGATTCAGATTGAGTCATTTTAGCACCTAACAGATCATCGCTTCTTTCTAACAGTTTTTGAATATGTTCCATAGCTTTCTGTTGTTTAGTTGCAATTTTAGCAAGTGTTTTGTAGCTAGGTTTTGAACCACAATCAGAGTCATCGTCACTAGATGTTTGATAGTGAGTAGTGCGTGTGTTTACCTTGGCACCGCGTGCCATGAAGCAGTAGGTAGAAGCGGAGTAGTCCTTGTCATTTGCATTGGTGTCGGTGATGAAGTCATTGTCTTCAGTGTTGAAGATGGACTTGGCAACGTATGCTATAGCCAGACTTGCGACGCCTGAGTCAGATTCCTCCTCAGACTCCACCTCCGCCTCCTCAGAAGTAGACTCCTCCTCTGAATCCATTTCCTTGCCAACAAACGCACGTGCCTTGCCAGATGAGATCTTCTTGTGTGATGAAGACTTTGAGGAAGACTTGGAAGAAGACTTTGAGTATTTCTTCTTCTTCTTCTTGTCGTCAGAGTCATATTCCTTGCTCTTCTTCTTCTTTTTGTTCTCATTGTCCCACTGTGGACACTCAGAGATGAAGTGGCTAAGTTTCTTGCACTTGTGACATGTTTTCTTCTTGTAGTCATGAGAAGGAGCTTCATCATTCCTTGAACTTGATCGGGAAGACTTTCTGAAGCCTTTCTTCTTGGTGAATTTTTGGAACTTCTTGACAAGCATAGCAAGTTCCCTTCCAATGTCTTCAGGATCATCAGAACTGCTGTCAGATTCTTCTTCAGATGAGGAGATAGCTTTTGCCTTCAAGGCACGAGTTCGCCCATAGTTTGGACCGTAGATATCTCTTTTCTCCGAAAGCTGAAACTCATGTGTGTTGAGCCTCTCAAGTATGTCAGACGGATCGAGTGTCTTGAAATCAGGACGTTCTTGAATCATCAGGGCCAGGATGTCAAACGAACTATCAAGTGATCTCAGCAGCGTCTTGACGACTTCGTGTTTGGTAATCTCAGTGGCGCCTAGGGCTTGAAGCTCATTTGTGATGTCATTGAGTCGGTCAAATGTGTGCTGGACATTCTCATTGTCATTTCGCTTGAAGCGGTTGAAGAGGTTGCGAAGGACACTGATTGTCTGATCTCTCTGGGTTGAGATGCCTTCATTGACCTTGGAGAGCCAGTCCCAGACCAGCTTGGATGTCTTCAAAGCACTCACACGGCCATACTATCCTTTGGTCAGATGACCACAGATGATATTCTTGGCAGTAGAGTCCAGTTGAACGAATTTCTTGACATCAGCAGCAGTGAAACCTTCTCCAGCCTTGGGAACGCCGTTCTCGACGACATACCATAGGTCAACGTCAATGGCTTCAAGATGCATGCGCATCTTATTCTTCCAGTAGAGATATTCAGTTCCATCGAAGACGGGGCACGCAGCGGAGACTTTAATTATCACTTCAGTCGACATAGCTAAAACTCCAGGTGGTTAAACCAAATCACACAGAACAAGGAAGCACCTTGCTCTGATACCAATTGAAAGTGCGTTATATCGACTAGAGGGGGGTGAATAGGCGATTTTTATGAAAGTCTTCAGAACATAGAAGTTTTGAAGAGAAACGATAAAATTAAACCTATTACCATGCAGCGGAAGGTAGACTACACTAGGCAAACCATAGTCAAGTATTCAATGAAGTGAAAGCACAAAGACTAATAGCAGCTAGGTAGTAAGTATTAGGTAGGAAGTTCTTGTGAAGCCAAACAGAACACGCAGTCACTCAGTGAAGACAAATGATAGTGCAAACATACAATGACTTCACAATGAGTAACAGTAAGTAAAGTGAAGTGAAGATGAAACCAGTGACTCGTTGAAGACAATGATTTGTTGGACCAGTTCTAGTTGTTATGACAACTGTACGTATGGTTGGAGCGGCTAGGTATTTAAACCTTAGGACACACAGTCCCGGACACCCAATCCTGAACAAGCAGCTCAGGACACCCAGTCCTCACCGTATTCTCCTTGAGCTAAGGTCACATAGACCTCGCCCAATCACTCTGGTAAGTCTTCCAGGTAGACTCCCAACCTTCACAGACTTCGTTCACCGGCAATCCACAATGTCTCTTGGATGCTCAGAACGCGACGCCTAACCGGCTGGAGAATGCACAGTCCTCAAGTGTAATAAGTCTTCAGATCAAACAGACAAGAAGACTTAAGTGATGCCCAATTCACTCTGGCTCTGGTGGTTAGGGCTTTATCCTCGCAAGGAATTCTCTCTCAAAGGCTTCGAGGTGGGTTGCTCCCAAATGACAAAAGCCGTACTATCAATCTGAGCAGCTAACCATTTATGGTTGTAGGGGGTGGGCTATTTATAGCCACTTGGCAACCCGACCTGATTTGTCTGAAATGACCCGGGGTCACTAAGGAACTGACACGTGTTCCAACGGTCAGATTTCAAACTCACACGGCAACTTTACTTGGGCTAGAAGCAAAGCTGACTTGTCCGACTCTGGACAAGATTCGCTCTCATAGTCTTCACTCAAAGACATAGGTTTTTGGTTTAGGCATCACTTCAGTCATTCTGACTAGTTCTCTTGGACCCCACTTAACAGTACGGTGGTTCCTATGACTCAACACAAAAAGAAAAAGAACTACGAAAGATCTAAGTCTTCGAGCTCCATAGGCTTCATATAGTGTCTTCTCTTGTCATAGTCTTCAATGTGAATATCTTCATATACCACCTTTGACTTCAATGTCTTCATACATTTTTAGGGGTCATCTCTGGTAGTAAAACCGAATCAATGAGGGACTTCTACCTGTGTTATCCTGCAATTCTCACAAACACATTAGTCCCTCAACTAGGTTTGTCGTCAATACTCCAAAACCAACTTAGGGGTGGCACTAGATGCACTTACAATCTCCCCCTTTTTGGTGATTGATGACAAACTAGTTGAAGTTTTCAACGGGGAATATAATCTGTGAAATTGTAAAGGATAAGGAATTGTCTTCATAAGTTGCAAGGGCTCCCCCTGAAGATGTGCATATAAGTTAATTTGCTTTTGGAATGCAAATGCACATGGCAGGTTGTACTTGTGGAGATCCACTTCAACTTATGATGACAATCCACTATGCATGTGAAAGTATATGAAGATAATGACATGCATAATGGAAAATGGACGTCTGCAGAATGAGCTAAGTGCGGAATTTATCGTCGCACATGCGGAATTTATCTTCGCAAAACAAGGTGGCAAATAAGTAGCAGACGACTGTAACGCCCTCGATGCGGCTATATCTCCCACGTGTCGAGGCACGACTTAGAGGCATAACCGCATTGAAAGCAATGTCGCAAGTCGGGAAATCATTACACATCCCATGTACATAAATAATATAAAGGGGAGAAACGTAGTTGGCTTACACTCGCCACGTCACATCAAAGTACATAAATAACATCCATCATACAAATCACTCATGGCCCGACTACGGTGCCAAAATAGAAAAGACCCCCAACATGCGACAAGGCCCTGAATCGATAACCCCAACTAGGCACCACTACTGATCATCCGGAAAAGACACGTAGTATCGCTGAGAGTCCTCGTCGAACTCCCACTTGAGCTCGTAATCGTCAACTGGAGCAGAAACACCTGGACCTGCATCTGGAGTTGTAGTATCTGTGAGCCACAGGGACTCAGCAATCTCACACCCACGCGATCAAGACTATTTAAGCTTATAGGACAGGTACGGCAATATAAGTGGAGCTGCAGCAAGCGACTAGCATATATGGTGGCTAACTTATACGCAAATGAGAGCGAGAAGAGAAGGCGAAGCACGAGCGAGAAGCTAAAGGAACATCCTGCGCAAGCATAACTCCAACACCGTGTCCACTTCCCGGACTCCGCCGAGAAGGGGCCATCACGGTAACACACACGGTTGATTCATTTTAATTAAGTTTAGTTAAAGTTATCTACAACCGGACATTAACAAATTCCCATCTGCCCATAACCGCGGGCACGGCTTTCGAAAGATCAATCCCTGCAGGGGAGTCCCAACTTAGCCCATAACAAGCTCTCACGGTCAACGAAGGAATAGACCTCCACCCAAGACACACCGATCAGACTCGGTATCTCGGTACAACCAAAGACATAGGTTTAGGCAAGGTTTATAGTCTTCACTCGAAGACATAGGTTTTTGGTTTAGGCATCACTTCAGTCATTCTGACTGGTTCTCTTGGACCCCACTTAACAGTACGGTGGTTCCTATGACTCACACAAAAAGAAAAAGAACTACGAAAGATCTAAGTCTTCGAGCTCCATAGGCTTCATATAGTGTCTTCTCTTGTCATAGTCTTCAATGTGAATATCTTCATATACCACCTTTGACTTCAATGTCTTCATACATTTTTAGGGGTCATCTCTGGTAGTAAAACCAAATCAATGAGGGACTTCTACATGTGTTATCCTGCAATTCTCACAAACACATTAGTCCCTCAACTAGGTTTGTCGTCAATACTCCAAAACCAACTAGGGGTGGCACTAGATGCACTTACAATGAGTTTCTCGATGCGGCTAAGGCAAACAAGAAGAATGGTTTTATGTGTTGTCCATGCACTGAATGTGGGAATACGAGGTCTTACTCTAACAAGAAAATACTTCACTCCCACCTGATTTACAAGGGCTTCATGCCACACTATAATGTTTGGACAAGGCACGGAGAAATAGGGGTTATGATGGAAGACGGCGAAGAACAAGAGTACGATGACAACTATGTGCCCCCTGAATACGGTGATGCTGCAACGGGGGGAGCTAGTGAAGATCAAGAGGAAACAGACGATGTGCCCAATGATGCTGCAACGGGTGAAGCTGGTGAAGATCAAGAGGAACCAGACGATGTGCCCGATGATGATGATCTCTGCCGGGTCATTGTCGATGCAAGGACGCAATGCGAAAGTCAAAAGGAGAAGCTAAAGTTCGATCGCATGTTAGAGGATCACAAAAAAGGGTTATACCCCAATTGCGAAGATGGCAACACAAAGCTCGGTACCATACTGGAATTGCTACACTGTAAGGCAGAGAATGCTGTGGCTGACAAAGCATTTGAGAAGCTACTGAAAATATTGAAGAAGAAGCTTCCAAAGGATAATAAATTGCCCGACAGTACATACGCAGCAAAGAAGGTCGTATGCCCTCTAGGATTGGAGCTGGAGAAGATACATGCATGCCCTAATGACTGCATCCTCTACCGTGGTGCATACAAGGATCTGAACGCATGCCCGGTATGCGGTGCATTGCGGTATAAGATCAGACAAGATGACCCTGGTGATGTTGATGGCGAGCTCCTCAGGAAGAGGGTTCCTGCGAAGGTGATGTGGTATGCTCCTATAATACCACGGTTGAAACGTCTGTTCAGAAACGAAGAGCATGCTAAGTTGATGCGATGGCACAGTGAGAACCGAAAGAAAGATGGGAAGTTGAGAGCACCCGCTGACGGGTTGCAGTGGAGAAAAATCGAGAGAAAGTACTGGGATGAGTTTGCAAAGGACCCAAGGAATGTATGGTTTGCTTTAAGCACGGATGGCATTAATCCTTTCGGGGAGCAGAGCAGCAATCACAGCACCTGGCCCGTGACTCTATGTATGTATAACCTTCCTCCTTGGATGTGCATGAAGCGGAAGTTCATTATGATGTCAGTTCTCATCCAAGGCCCTAAGCAACCCGGCAACGAAATTGATGTGTACCTAAGGCCATTAGTTGAAGAACTTTTACAGTTGTGGAATGGAAACGGTGTACGTACGTGGGATGAGCACAGACAGGAGGAATTTAACCATAAGGCGTTGCTATTCGTGACCATCAACGGTTGGCCCGCTCTCAGTAACCTTTCAGGACAGACAAACAAAGGATACCACGCATGCACGCACTGTTTAGATGACACTGAAAGTATATACCTGGACAAATGCAGGAAGAATGTATACCTGGGCCATCATCGATTTCTTCCGACCAACCATCAATGTCGAAAGAAAGGCAAGCATTTCAAAGGCGAGGCAGATCACCGGAAGAAGCCCGCCATGCGCACCGGTGATCACGTGCTTGCTATGGTCAATGATTTACACTACGTAATCTTTGGAAAGGGTCCCGGTGGACTAGCTGTTCCGAATGACGCTGACGGACACGCACCCATGTGGAAGAAGAAATCTATATTTTGGGACCTACCCTACTGGAAAGACCTAGAGGTCCGCTCCTCAATCGACGTGATGCACGTGACAAAGAACCTTGGCGTGAACCTGCTGGGCTTCTTGGGCGTGTATGGGAAGACAAAAGATACACCTGAGGCATGGGAGGACCTGCAACGTTTGCACGAAAAAGACGGCATGCCTCCGAAGCAGTATAAAGGTCCTGCCAGCTACGCTCTGACGAAAGAAGAGAAAGAAATCTTCTTTGAATGCCTGCTCAGTATGAAGGTCACGACTGGCTTCTCGTCGAATATAAAGGGAATAATAAATTTGCTAGAGAAAAAGTTTCAGAACCTAAAGTCTCATGACTGCCACGTGATTATGACGCAACTGCTTCCGGTTGCATTGAGGGGGCTTCTACCGGAAAATGTCCGATTAGCCATTGTGAAGCTATGTGCATTCCTCAATGCAATCTCTCAGAAGGTGATCGATCCAGAAATCATACCAAGGCTAAGGAGTGATGTGGCGCAATGTCTTGTCAGTTTCGAGCTGGTGTTCCCACCATCCTTCTTCAATATCATGACGCACGTCCTAGTTCATCTAGTCGACGAGATTGTCATCCTGGGGACCGTATTTCTACACAATATGTTCCCTTTGAGAGGTTCATGGGAGTCCTAAAGAAATATGTCTGTAACCGCGCTAGGCCAGAAGGAAGCATCTCCATGGGCGATCAAACAGAGGATGTTATCGGGTTTTTTGTCGACTTCATTCCTAGCCTTAAGAAGATAGGTCTCCCTAAATCGCGGTATGAGGGGAGACTGACTGGAAAAGGCACTCTAGGAAGAGACTCAATAATATGCAGGGACGGATATTCTTGGTCTCAAGCAAACTACACAGTTCTACAGAACTCTACCTTGGTGACCCCGTATGTCGATGAACACAAGAACAGTCTGCGCTCCAAACACCCGGAGCAGTGCGACGACTGGATTACATGTGAACACATCAGGACTTTCAACAGTTGGTTGGAAACACGTCTCAGAGGTGACAACACTGTTTGTGATGAGTTGTACTTGTTGTCCAGGGGACCATCTTTGACTGTATTGACTTACAAAGGATACGAGATAAATGGGAATACATTTTACCCGATCGCCCAAGATCAAAAGAGCACCAACCAAAACAGCGGTGTCCGCTTTGATGCAGCAACCGAGAGCAGAAAGGACACATATTATGGTTACATAGTGGACATATGGGAACTTGACTACGGACCTGATTTTAAGGTCCCTTTGTTTAAGTGCAAATGGGTCAATCTGTTAGGCGAGGGGGTACAGGTAGACCCACAGTACGGAATGACAACAGTGGATCTGAAAAATCTTGGGTACACTGATGAACCGTTCGTCCTAGCCAATGATGTGGCACAGGTTATCTATGTGAAGGACATGTCTACCAAACCGAGAAAAAGAAAAGATAAGGAAGCGAATACATCATACGATGAGCCAAAGCGCCACATAGTTCTTTCAGGAAAAAGGGACATCCTGGGAGTGGACGGCAAGACAGACAGGTCTGAAGATTATGAAAAGTTTCATGAAATTCCTCCCTTCAATGTCAAGGCTGACCCAAGCATCCTAATAAACAATGAAGATTATCCATGGTTACGGCGCAATAAGCAAATGACACAAGCGAAGAAAAAGTGAAGACTTTCTCCCGCAACTATTATGATGATACCACGCCAACTTTGTAACACACGAACATGCTACCGTTGTCCGTTTTGTACATGCACATGCTATGTGGGTGAAATTATGATACCATGCCAACTTTCAACTTTTTCAGAGTTCATTTGAAATGCTTTCATGTCTTATGGTTCGGCCCTCGTAATACCATGACCATTAGTCCCTGGCCCATGCCAACTTTCAACTTTCAACTTTCTAAAACTAATGGCACTAACAGAAAGTTTATAATTTTGCTCCTCGCCCCTGGCCCATGACCATTAGTCCCGGTTTATGCCACAAACCGGGACTAAAGGGTTGGTCCTCGTTGCGGGCAGAGTTTAGTCCCACTTCGCCAACCGAAGGGGGCTCACACCGGTTTATAAGCCCTTCCCTCTCTGCCTTGTTGAGCTCCTCTCGAAGTGAAAGTAGATGCCCTAATAGAGAAAAGTTTAACCTAAATTCATAGTGAATTTCTCTAAAATTCATAGAAATTTACTAGGAATTTAGGTTGAATTTTCTCTATAAGCGCATCTATTCTCATTTTTTAGTAAGTTAATCACAAACTTGTGATTCAAACAATTTTCAATGAATTCAAATTTTAACTATTCAAATTTGAAAACTAATGGCACTAACAGAAAGTTTATAATTTTTCTAAAACTAATGGCACTAACAGAAAGTTTATAATTTTTCTAACCTAAAAGCAAATAGAATTAAAAATTAAAGAAAAAAATAGAAAATAAATAATGCAAAAAACAAATCAAAAAAACAGGAAAAAAACTATTTTTATAGTAAAGTTAATCACAAAATAAAATAAATAAAGCAACAAAGAAAACAAAAAAACTAAAAAAGTGTTTTCAAAGTTGAAAACTAATGGCACTAACAGAAAGTTTATAATTTTTCTAAAACTAATGTTACTAACAGAAAGTTTATAATTTTGCTAACCTAAAAGCAAACAGAATTAAAAATTAAAGCAAAAAACAAAAGAAACTAAATAATGCAAAAAACAAATCAAAAAAACAGGAAAAAAACTATTTTTATAGTAAAGTTAATCACAACATAAAATAAATAAAGCAACAAAGAAAACTAAAAAATTAAAAAAGTGTTTTCAAATTTGAAAACTAATGGCATTAACAAAAAGTTTATAATTTTTTAAAACTAAAAGCATAAAGAATTAAAAAATAAAGCAAAAAACAAAAGATGATAAATAAAGCAACAAAAAAATGCCACCTACTGGGCCACCACGGCCTGAATACGACTAGAAATCCAACCATGGGCCAGGATTCAGTCCCGCAGCAGGCCCAGTAGGCCCAGTGACATTGCAGTGACAGATTAGGCCCGAAAGCCTGCAGTTGAGAGGAGCTCGAGAGGGTGGGCGCAGCAGCGCTTATAAACCACTCCCGAGCCCTCTCAACTAGCGAGGTGGGACTAAACTTTTGGGCGCGGGGCAGCACAAGGCCATTGGTCCCGGTTGGTAGCACCAACCGGGACTAAAGGGGGGCATTGGTCACGGTTTGTGCCACGAACAGTGACCAATGCCTTTGCTATATAAGCCAGCACTTAGGAAAATTTCACATTTCCCTCGCAGTTGCCCCCGACGACGCCGAACACATCGACGCCGCCAGGCTGCCCCAACGCCGCCCGCTGCCCCGGCCGTCACCGTCGCCCGCGCCGTCGCCCGACGCCGTCGCCCGCGCCCTCCCCCAACGCCGTCGCCCGCGCCCTCCTCCAACACCATCGCCGCGCGCCGCCGTCCCCTGCCCCGACGTGCGCCGCCCCTGCCCCGTCGCCGTCGCTGTGCCGCCGTCCCCTGCCCCGACGCGTCGCCGCCTCTGTGAGCATGCACCGCACGTCTGCCGCCGTCGTGCATTTTTTTATTATATATGCTATTTTTTACATGTTTTTAGATTTTCATATATATGTGTATGTATGTATTTTTTAGATATACGTATTTTTTGATGTATGTTCATATATGTATGTATGTATTTTTTACATGTTTTTTGTATGTATGTATGTATTTTTTCAATTGTAATGATGTTTAAAAAAAAGATTAGGTTAGTTTCATTTTATCTATATATGTTCTCTGATTTAGTACATTTTAGGTTAGTTTCATTTTAAAAAAAGTTTTATATATTTAGGAAGAAGGAATAGAAGGAAGAAAATGTTTTATATATGAGGGTCGAGAGGGGGTCGACGGTCGAGAGGGGGTCGAGAGGGGGTCGTCGAACATGAGAGGAAGAAAAGGATAAAAAAAAGAAGAGGAAGAAGGAAAAAAAGAGGAGAAGAAAGAATAGAGGAGATCGAGGGGTCGAGGGTCGAGAGGGGGTCGACGGTCGCCGAGGGGTCGAGGGTCGAGAGCGGGTCTAGGCTCGCCGAGGGGTCGAGGGTCGTCGAACATGAGAGGAAGAAGAGGATAAAAAAAGACGAGGAATAAGAAAAAAAGAGGCAAAGAAAGAATAGAGGAGAAGATCTCCTCTATTCTTTCTTCTCCTCTTTTTTTTCTTCTTCTTCCTCTTTTTTTATCGGGAACGAGGGTCGTCGAGGGTCGCCGAGCGGTAGAGGAAGAAGAGGATAAAAAAGAAGAGGAAGAAAAAAAAGAGGGGTCGACGGTCGCCTAGGGGTCGAGGGTCGACAGGGGGTCTAGGGTCGCCGAGAGGGGAGAGGAAGACGAGGAGAAATAAATAAGAAGAAGAAAAAAGAAGAAAAAGAAGAGGAGAAGAAGAAAGGAATAGAGGAGAAGAAGAGAAAAATAGAATATATATATATTCTATTTTCTCTTTTCTCCACTACTCCTTTCTTCTTCTCCTATTTTTTTTCTTCGACACGTGGGGGGGGGGTCGAGAACGTCGGACATTCATGAGAGAGGCGAGGAAGAAGGGGAAGAAGAGGGAGAAGAAGAGGAGAGGAAGAAGAGGAAGTCTTCTCCTCTATTCTTTCTTCTCTTCTTTTTTCTTCTTCTTCCTGTATGTATTAGTTTTTTTACTTAGGTTGTTAATTAGTAGATATTAATTTTGTTCATATATGTATGGATGCATGTGATATGTATGTATGTATGCATGTATTGGGTATGTCGTTGTCGATATACCCCCTACCCGATAACTTCGACATGAGGGGGTCGAGAGGGGGTCTAGGGTCGTCGAGGGTTCGAGGGGTCGAGGGGTCCAGGGTCGTCGAGGGTTTGAGGGGTCGAGGATCGCCGAGCGGTCGAGAGAGGTTTCCTAGTGTCAAAGTATTGAAGAAATCCATGGCTTCATCATTAGCCGGAAGTAACCAGGGCATGACGAAGTCCTCCAAAGTTATTTTGGAATGGTGTCCCGGATAGGATAATTTGCCTTTTTGTATGAATTTCAGCAAAGGCCTTCCAAATAATGATATTTGGAAGGTTCTTGCTGAACTTTGTACCAAAAAGCGAATTACCATATTCGGGACTCCGTTCCAAAATAACTTTGGAGAGCTTCGTACCATCATGCACCTGTTACTTTCGCCTAATGATGAAGACATGGTTTCGTTGAATCCTTTGACACTAGGCAACCTCCCGACCCCTCGGCGATCCTCTCAAACTTGAGAGGAAGAAGAGGATCGCCGAGGGGTCGAGGGTTCCAGGGTCGTTGAGGGTTCGAGGGGTCGAGGATCACCGAGGGGTCGAGAGAGGTTTCCTAGTGTCAAAGTATTAAAGAAATCCATGGCTTCATCATTAGCCGGAAGTAACCAGGGCATGACGAAGCCCTCCAAAGTTATTTTGGAATGGTGTCCCAGATAGGATAATTTGCCTTTTTGTATGAATTTCAGCAAAGGCCTTCCAAATAACGATATTTGGAAGGTTCTTGCTGAACTTTGTACCAAAAAGCGAATTATCCTATCTAGGACTCCGTTCCAAAATAACTTTGGAGAGCTTCGTACCATCATGCACCTGTTACTTTCGCCTAATGATGAAGACATGGTTTCGTTGAATCCTTTGACACTAGGCAACCTCCCGACCCCTCGGCGATCCTCTCAAACTTGAGAGGAAGAAGAGGATCGCCGAGGGGTCGAGGGTTCCAGGGTCGTTGAGGGTTCGAGGGGTCGAGGATCACCGAGGGGTCGAGAGAGGTTTCCTAGTGTCAAAGTATTAAAGAAATCCATGGCTTCATCATTAGCCGGAAGTAACCAGGGCATGACGAAGCCCTCCAAAGTTATTTTGGAATGGTGTCCCAGATAGGATAATTTGCCTTTTTGTATGAATTTCAGCAAAGGCCTTCCAAATAACGATATTTGGAAGGTTCTTGCTGAACTTTGTACCAAAAAGCGAATTATCCTATCTAGGACTCCGTTCCAAAATAACTTTGGAGAGCTTCGTACCATCATGCACCTGTTACTTTCGCCTAATGATGAAGACATGGTTTTGTTGAATCCTTTGACACTAGGCAACCTCCCGACCCCTCGGCGATCCTCTCGAAAATGAGAGGAAGAAGAGGATAAAAAAAGAAGAGGGAGAAGAAAAAAAGAGGAGAAGAAATAATAGAGGAGTTCTTCTCCTCTATTCTTTCTTCTCCTCTTTTTTTTCTTCTTCGTCCTCTTTTTTTTATCGGGAACGAGGGTCGTCGAGGGACATAGATGTAGTGTCGTCGTTGTCGATATACCCCCTCCCGATAGCTTCAACACGTGGGGGGTCGATATTACCCCCTCCTTGAAGCGTTCTCGAGGCCACCCCAAACCCTTGAAGCGTTGTCGAGGCCACCCCAAACCCTAGAGAAGTGGCGTCGCGCCACTAATTAATATATATGATTCCTTACTATGATTAGGTAGCTAGTTCTATGTTTGCCACTAATATATCGATCTATCATGTTTGAATAATAATTGCCATGTTGTAAATATTTGTAGAAACTATGGACACCGCCCGAGACGAAGCAAAAGAAGCGTTGTTGAGGGACATAATCGCAAAAGGAAGTGATGTCGTCTCGTTGTTTCTCAACGACACCGATGGTCTAGAAGGAGAGGGTGAAGAAGCTGGCTACGGTGACCTAATGCCGGTGCAAGAAGAAGAACATGAGGACCGCTTCGGAGACCCAATGCCGATGCAAGAAGGAGACCGTGATGACGGCTCCAGTGACCGAACCGAGTCCGGCCAGGTATATATATTAGTTAAGCCTGTGCTGACTAGCTAATTGATGAATTCATTGTTTGGTATGTACACATATTAATTAAGTCTTTGTTCTTTTTTCTAGCCCTCCGGATCGAGCACAACTTCGGTAAAGAGACGAGGCCCGAAGAAAAATTTGAGCTCGGATGAAAGGTTTGTGATCATAGCAATCGCGCCCGACGGCCAACCGATTGAACCCATCCGAACAAAGAACGCATTTGTTGCTCAGTGTGGGGTTCTGGTTAGGGACAAGATCCCGATCAGCATCCAGCAATGGTTTAAGCCGGCTACAGAAGACCCTGAGGTGTCTTATGTCAATGATATGCAGAAAAATGATCTTTGGACTGAGCTGAAGTCAAATTTCACCCTACCGCCAGAGGATAATCCAGAGAAGCCAGTTAAAGAGAAATTAATCAAGTCTTTTGCTCTTAAGAGGATGGCAGAACTATTCAGGAGGTGGAAGAAAGAGCTGAATAAATTTGTCGAAAATAATGAGACACCAGAATTCAAGAGCAGATATGAGAAGATCAGAGATCACTGGCCCGCATTTGTGGCCCACAAGACATCGGAAAAGAGTAAGAAGATGTTGGCGACAAACAAGCAAAATGCTGCGAAGAAGAAGCATCACCATCGCACGGGGTCAGGTGGCTACCTCGTAGCCCAGCCTAAGTGGGCCAAGATTGAGAATGATCTGGTTGATAAAGGGATCGAACCAGAGACAATTAACTGGCCAGACCATTGCCGGACTTGGTTCTTCGGGGCTAGCGGAACCTTGGACCCTGTAACAGGGAAGTGCATTTGGATGAACGATCAAATGGACATACCAGTCAGGAAGCTTAAGCAGTATATCGAAGCAGCGCAGCAAGGGACGTTCTTTCCAGACAGAGAGAACGACGAGCTCACAATGGCCCTCGGGAATCCTGAGCACCCTGGACGGACACGAGGCACGCCAGGCCCCATTCCGTGGAAGGTTGGGTTTCCGGATGCAGGCGGTTACAAATCCCATGAGAGGAGGAAAAATGTGCAGCAGACCCAAATGCAGGCGCTGCAAGCAAGGGTACAAGCGATAGAGGAACGAGAAGCAAATCACAGCAAACGTACTGCCGAAGCTACCCCGCCATCTCAGCGGAGAAGCAGCATGGCTTCCACCGAGCTGCTTCAGCCGGAGCATGCCTTGACGGCTCCTGCCAGCTATCCCGTGGATGCTATCACGGAGTCTCAAAATTGCCACCTTATGACGCAATGGATGAATTTGAAGGTCAAGGCGGCTGTTGGCTCTGTTTATCCTACTGAACCCGGCGCAACTTTTCACTGCCGGCCGATTCCAGAAGGATATGCCAGGGTGATGGTGGATGAAATTACGAAGGGATTTGAGGACCTCCAGCTTGACCACCCTACCGGTGAAGGGGAGACTAGGATGGGGTCTGCTCTGAAGACTCAATGCCTATGGCGGAAGGAGCTCATCAACCTTCTGAACTGGACGCCTCCGCCTCCTCCGGCAAGTCAGGGCACTCCGCCTCCTCCACCGCCTCCTCCTCCGGGGAGTCAGGGCACTCCACCTCCTCCACCGCCTCCTCCTCCGGCGAGTGACGATCAGGGCACTCGATCGGCTCCTTCTCCAGCGCGTGGCGGCACTCCTCCTCCTTCTCCGCCTGCGCCGACGCGCCCGAGCAGCCAGCCTCCTCCTTCTCTGCCTCGTCAGCAAGGGCGGAAGAGACCTGCCGCCGCTCTGGCTGCTCCGACGCGTCGTAGTCCTTCTCCTCCGCCTCGTAAGCAAGTAAAGAAGACAACCGCTCCGTCTGCTCGGCCGGCGTCTAGCAGTACAGCCAGAGGCGGGAGGACATACAGATTTGGTCCTTCTCTGAAGACTCCAGAGAAGTTACCATATGAGAGGACCCCGGAGGAGAACGCCGAGATTGCACGAACCGAAGTGGATGACTGGTTTCAAGGGTTGAAAGCAAAGAGACAACCACTTCCGGAGGAGAAGGTAGATCCGGTGAAAGCGAAGCGCACTTTGGCTGCCCTGACAAAACCACCCAAGTCTCCGCCGAAAGGAAACTATGAGCGCATTATTGGAAAGGAATTTGCCGAAGCGGAGCGGTCGGGAAGTACTGTCAGTGATCAAAGGCTGAAAGAACGACGAGCTGGGAAACAAATTGCCCAGCTCGGCGAACAAGCGAAGCAATCGTGCCCCCCGCTCAAGGTGCCTAGCCACAACGTCGCTAATGATCCGAGGATGGTGCCCGGTTATAGCAATCTTGCAGATTACCTGCCCGATGATGTACATTATGAACACATGGAGGTGCAGATACAAAGATACGAGTACGGGAAGCCTCTCGTCAAAGATGAAAGATCTCAATCAACGATGATGCGAAGATTGCATGATTGGTACTTGAAAATCTGCAGAGACTCTGGGGGAAGGAGTACTTTGTATGTGAAAGTTAAAAAGGAGCATGGCCTTGTTGGAATTGAACTGTTGTCTGTTCCATTTGAGGAGTTCTATCAGTTTTTCAATCAATTGGCCCTCGATAAAACAAGGTCGCCTGCTACTGTCTGTAAGTAGTACTACTTCTGTCATTAAGTCTCTCTATATAGCTCAGCTCTTTCATTGCATGTATTTATAATCACCCTCACTATATTATGCAGATTGAAGATCGCCGAATTGAAGAAAAGACAAGTCGGTGATATTGGGTTCATTAACAAATATCTCATAGATGCAACTCAGCTTAAATTTCATGCCACAGCTACCGAGGCCAACTTGCTACGATCGTTGGTAATAAATGAAAACAAAGATATAATACTCTTTCCTTACAACTTCAAGTGAGTGTTACTGTCTTGTGCGTATTCGGTTTCCCTTATATATTAGTCAAGGTTATAGTAATGTAATTGATGAGTTATGCATGCGTGTGCAGTTACCACTATATTCTCCTAGAGATTAAGCTTGAGCAGGGACTAGTAGCCGTCTTAGACTCAAGACGAAAAGATCCCCAGGACTATGCAGACATGACTCAAATACTCGAGAAGTAAGTTAAATCGATCATTATCCACCATATCAACAACTTTGTTCATTTCCTGATATATCAAGTAATTGTTTTCTTTGTCCGGCAGGGTTTGGAGAAAATTCACCAGAAAAGCTCCGGGACTGCCGAAGGAGCTACAATTTAGACACCCGAATGTAAGTACTATAGTAGCATGTTCCGCGCATCTACTAGTCATTCAAGCGCTAGTTTCATCAATACCATTTGGCATTCTTGCTTATAAGTTTGATTGACCTCTATTTCTTGTAAAGTGGTTGTGGCAGGAACAAGGGAATGATTTATGTGGATGCTACGTTTGCGAGTCCATCCGCCACACGACCTGTGAGCGGGGCTACACTGATGAACAATATGAAGTACGTAAATAACAACATTCACAATTTTATTTTATTACCATCATTTGTAGTG
Organism: Triticum urartu; assembly: GCF_003073215.2. Classification (NCBI taxonomy): domain Eukaryota; kingdom Viridiplantae; phylum Streptophyta; class Magnoliopsida; order Poales; family Poaceae; genus Triticum; species Triticum urartu. The sequence goes on from NC_053023.1 coordinate 741,855,148, forward strand.
AGTTTCAGAAGCGGGATGAACTCCTAGCACCATCTCGCATGCGAGCAATTCAAGAGGAATTGGCGGCATTCTTTCTTGACCACGTGATCCCTGAAGACGGAGAATTCTATGTGGACCCTGAGTCCGTATGATTATATTTGTAAGAGATAATTATTGTATATATGTAGCCGGTAGTGTCGGATAGATATACGAGAACTTGTTGTTGGACCAATCTCTCGGAGAAGGAGAGGTGGTCGATATCACTTCTCTCTGTATGCATATATGTTCATGACGATCTTCTGTTTCCTTCGTTTGCTTACTAGCTAGCTAGCGTGTCTAGTCCTCTCTATACGTATGTATAGTATGTAGGGTCGACCAAGCACGGACATAAGAGAGGACACTTCTCTCTATTAATTATAGCTAGCTAACACAATATATGAAACACCTAAATTAACCCCCAAAAAACCCCAAACCCCCCCTTTCAAAAAAAACAAAAACCCCAACCACAGAAATGCTGACGCGTGGATGCCTATTGGTCCCGGTTGGTGCCACCAACCGGGACCAAAGGGTCTCCTGCTTGGGCTCCGCGCACAGGCCATGTGGAGGCCCATCTGTCCCGGTTCTGGATTGAACCAGGACTAAAGGGACAGGGCATTTGTACCGACCCTTTGGTCCCGGTTCCAGAACCGGGACAAAAGGCCCTTACGAACCGGGACAACATGCCCTTTTTCTACCAGTGTGGAAAACTTCGAGGGTGAAGAGCGCCGCCTGATGATGGAGCGAGTCCAGCGGCTCCTCGACGCGGCTGCCGCGCAGAACGAGGCTGACTGCCGCACAGAGGTGCCGCAGCGACAAAACGACGACCCGCCTCCACGCCGAGACCAAGGCGTGATGTCTTGGACGCCGACTGGCGGCGCCCGCAGAAGAAAAGACGAGGATCCGGCTATCAGCCGCAGTCGGACTCGCGTTACCATAGAGCGCGACCAAGACGGCCGCCCAAGAGCAGTGGAACGACAGGACGAATGTCCGCCTCCTCCTCCTCGCAAGGAAAGGTGAGTCTCCCCGCCGCCTGTTGACCATCCGACTCTCAGCGACCGCCTTGGCCGCCGAGAGGGAGTCGGAGAAAACGCCGGCCGCCACCGGATCGACCGACTTCACCGATCCCTGGCACTGGAAGAAGAAGGCGAGTTGGGTCCGCCTTGTTTCGGGCCCCGCATTCGAGACGAGCCCTTTCCCAAAGGGTTCACGCTCCCAAGAGACATGCCCAAGTACACCGGCTCCGTGAAGCCGGAGGACTGGCTGGTTGACTACTCCACGGCTGTCAACATAGCGAACGGCAACAAGCGTGTTGCCGAAAAATACGTTCCGCTTATGCTCCAGGGCACGGCCTGGACATGGCTGAATAGCCTGAAGCCCCGCAGCATCAACCGCTGGGTCGACTTCACCGATGCATTCATCCGCAACTTCACAAGCACGTACAAGCGTCCTCCCAAGCCTCGCCAGCTTTCCTTGTGCGTGCAAGGCCCCAACGAGTCGACTTGCGACTACCTCACGCGTTGGGCCGAGCTTCGGAACTCCTGCGAGGGCGTGCACGAGGTGCAGGCTATCGAGTACTTCACCGCCGGGTGCAGAGAAGGCACCCTCCTCAAGCACAAGCTCCACTGCGATGAGCCAGAAACCCTCGATGAACTGCTGATCATAGCAGACAAGTATGCCATGGCCGACTCCTCCATGAAGGCAGAGATTCAAGTTAGTGCGACTGGCAAAGTGGCCCCTCAGGCTCCTAGAACTCCGGCTGGAGATGCCAGTCGGCGACAACAGCAGAGCGACCACAAGCACAAGGCCCGACAGCCGACTTCCAGCAGCCGGCAGGTGGCGACAGTCGAAGACCAGCAGCCGGAAGGGCAGCCTCCACCCAAGCGACAGAAAGGCGGCAAGCCCAACTGGTTGTCAGCTTTCTCATACGAGCAGACTCTGGATGGTCCTTGCAAGTTCCACAGCGGCGCGAAGCCGTCGAGCCACACCACCCGGAAGTGCCACTGGCTCACCAGGATCGCCAAAGGAGACGGCCTCCTGCCTCCCCCGCCTGCTGGGTAGCCGCCTCCGCCTCCGCCCCAGCAGCCTGCTGTCAGGCCAGTCGGCGCAGTACAAGACGAGTACCCCGAAGGGCACGGAGCCTACGTGGTATTTACCAGCGTGGCTGATGATCGATGCAACAGGCGGCTGCAGCCGCAAGAGGTGAATGCAGTAGCATCAGAGACACCAGAATTCATGCACTGGTCCGAGAAGCCTATCAGCTGGAGCAGAGCTGATCACCCAGAGGTAATGCCGAGTCCGGGCTCCTATGCCTTGGTCTTGGATGCCACCTTTGCCAGGGATAGACGAGCTGCTCGTTTCTCGCGAGTTCTGATAGACGGAGGCAGCAGCATCAACATCCTATACAAGGACACCATGGAGAAGTTAGGAATCAAGCAAAGACGGCTTCAGAACAATCGGACCGTATTCCACGGCATTGTTCCTGGCCTTTCCTGCTCACCAATCGGCAAGATCCTGATGGAAGTCCACTTTGGAGACAAAGATCACTTCCGCCGAGAGTCAGTTTGGTTTGAGGTGGTGGATCTCAAGAGCCCATACCATGCATTACTTGGCCGACCTGCCCTGGCCAAGTTCATGGCGGTCCCCCTCTACGCCTACCTCAAGATGAAGATGCCTAGTTCCAAGAGGATTCTGACCGTAGCCGGCGACTACCGGAAGTCGTCTGCCTGTGTGGATGAAAGTAGTCAGTTGGCCGAGTCCCTGGTGATCGCGGCCGAGAAGCGACTCCTTGACCGGGTTGTCGCGATGGCCGGCAAGCAGCCAGAGGTGTCGCCTAACCCTAAGGAGTCTGAGGCTGAGGGTTCGTTCAAGCCGGCCAAAGAGACGAAGAAGATACCCTTGGACCCGGAGCACCCAGAGAGGTACGTTGTCGTAGGCGCAAACCTCGACAGCAAATAGGAAGGCGAGCTCATCGATTTCCTCCGTGAGAATCGGGACATCTTCGCATGGTGCCCCAAAGACATGCCAGGTGTACCGACGGAATTCGCCGAGCACTAGTTACATGTCCGATCTGATGCGAAGCCAGTCCGGCAGCCCTTGCGCCGCCTATCATAAGAAAAGAGAAGAGTTGTCGAAGAAGAGATAGCCCAACTCCTAGCAATCGGCTTCATCATGGAAGTATTCTTCCCAGAGTGGCTAGCCAACCGGGTCCTGGTACTGAAGAAGAACAAGCAGTGGCGAATGTGTATTGACTACACAAGCCTCAACAAGGCTTGCCCCAAGGACCCATTTGCTTTGCCAAGAATTGATCAGGTGATAGACTCCACGGCCGGATGCGAGCTGTTGAGCTTCTTAGATGCATATTCAGGATATCACCAGATCAAGCTGAACCCGGCTGACAGACTGAAGACCGCCTTCATCACACCATTTGGAGCCTTCTGCTACCTGACCATGACGTTTGGCTTGAGGAATGCTGGCGCCACCTTTCAGCGTTGCATGCAGAAGTGCCTCCTCAAGCAACTCGGCAGGAACGCCCATGTTTACGTGGCCGATGTGGTGGTGAAGACGGAGAAACGTGGAACATTGCTGGAAGACCTCAAGGAGACCTTTGAGAACCTGCGCCGATTCCAGATCAAGCTCAACCCTGAGAAGTGCGTCTTCGGAGTACCAGCCGGCCAGCTCCTTGGCTTCCTGGTCTGTGAACGCGGCATAGAGTGCAACCCTCTAAAGATCAAGGCCATTGAGAAGATGGAGGTACCCAGACGACTGCTGGACGTGCAAAAGTTCACTGGCTGCTTGGCGTCCATCAGCCGATTCATCAGTCGGCTGGGCAAGAAAGCTCTCCCCTTATACCAGCTCATGAAGAAGACCACTTTTTTCGAGTGGAACCACAAGGCGGACGAAGCCTTTCTCCAGTTGAAGAAGATGTTGACTACTCCACCCGTTCTGGCGGTTCCGACTTCTAAGGAGCCCATGCTCCTGTACATCGCCGCTACCAGCCGGGTAGTCAGCACAGTCATTGTAGTGGAACGCAAGGAGGAAGGCAAGGCACTATATGTCCAGAGACCGGTATATTACCTGAGCGAAGTGCTGTCGACCTCCAAGCAGAACTACCCCCACTACCAGAAGTTGTGCTATGGTGTGCACTTTGCCGCCAAGAAGTTGAAGCCTTACTTTCAAGAGCATCCAATCACTATGGTCTGCACGGCCCCACTTGCCGAGATCACAGGAAGCCGAGATGCTTCTGGCCGAGTTGCCAAATGGGCCATAGAGCTGGCTCCCTACACCATCTACTACCAGCCCCACACCACCATCAAGTCACAAGCACTGTCCGACTTCCTCGTCGACTGGGCCGAGACCCAGTACCTACCACCAGCGCCCGACTCCACCCATTGGCGGATGCATTTCGACGGCTCCAAGATGCGCACCGGCTTGGGAGTCGGTGTTGTCCTCACTTCTCCTAAAGGCGACAAGCTCAAATACGCACTGCAAATCCACTTTTCCGCCTCCAACAACGTCGCCGAATACAAGGCGCTCATTCACGGGCTCCAGCTTGCCAAAGAACTTGGCATTCGCCGGATCCTGTGTTATGGCGACTCCGACTTAGTGGTCCAGCAGTCGTCTGGCGACTGGGACGCCAAAGATGCAAACATGGTGAGCTACCGTTTCCTCGTGTAGCAACTCAGTGGATATTTCAAGGGGTGAGAGTTCGTCCATGTGCCAAGAAACGACAAGGACCAAGCAGACACCCTGGCACGAATCGGCTCCACCCGCGAAGCAATACCATCTGGCGTCGCCCTTCAGCGCCTCCTCAAGCCGTCAGTCAAGCCTTCACCAGAATCAGACTCCATCTTTGTGTCGGCTCCTCCTGAAGAAGTCGGATCCGACTCCAGAGCTCCAGCAGACAGTACGAGGATTTTGGCAGATGGCTCCAGAACCGCCATAGTCGAAGCCGGCCCAGGGACTACAGAACCCGGCCCGGGGACTACGATGGCCATCCAGAAGACTCCAGAGCTTGGCCCGAGGGCCACACCAGTCGGCCTGGGGACTTCATTAATCCAGCAAGCAGTTGCTGATTCCAGCCCACCGCCTCCTAGCTCAGCCGCCCTCATCCAAGTCGCAGTTCTGGCAGTCGAAGAAATAGGAGCACCCTCATGGGCCCAGCCCATCCTCAAATTCCCGGTGAGCAAAGAGCTGCCGACTGACGAGATCTTAGCTTGGCAAGTACAACGCCGAGCGGCAGCCTACACCATAGTCAACAGAGAGCTGGTCAGGCGCAGCGTCACTGGTGTCTACCAGCGCTGCGTATGGCCAGAGCAAGGCCAAGAAATTCTCAAAGACATCCATCAAGGCGAGTGCGGCCACCATGCGGCTTCAAGAGCACTCATCGCCAAAGCCTTCCGACATGGTTTATTCTGGCCAACGGCCGAAGAGGCCAAGGAATTGGTCCAAAAATGCAAAGGGTGCCAGAAGTTCCGCTCCAAGCCGCATTAGCCGGCTTCTGCACTCAAGACCATCCCCATTGCCTGGCCCTTCGCAGTTTGGGGCCTAGACATGGTGGGACCATTCAAGACGGCATGAGGTGGCCTAACTCACTTACTTGTCGCGGTGGACAAGTTCACCAAGTGGATAGAAGCGAAGCCAATCAAGAAGCTGAATGGTCCGACTGCCGTGACTTTCATCTCCGACATCACAATTCGGTACGGCATACCACACAGCATCATCACCAACAACGACATGGATTTTGCCAAAGGCGCCTTGGCCCGTTTTTGCGCGACACAGGGCATCTGACTGGACCTAGTGTCCGTCACCCATCCACAGTCAAACGGCCATGTGGAACGAGCAAACGGCCTCATCCTGTCCGACTGGTAGAGCCTCTGGAGCACTCGGTTGGCTGCTGGCTCGATGAGTTGCCAGCCGTCCTCTGGAGTCTGTGCACGACTCCAAACAAGTCAACCGGCTTCACGCCTTTCTTCCTCGTCTACGGTGCTAAAGCCGTCATCCCAACGGACATAGAGTTTGACTCCCCGCGAGTCACCATGTACACCGAGGAAGAAGCAGAAGAAGCACCTCAAGATGGCGTCGATCTGCTGGAAGAGGGCCGGCTGTTGGCACTCAGCCGGTCTAGCATCTACCAGTAGAGCCTACGCAGATACTACAACAGGAAGGTCAGGTCAAGATCTTTCCAAGAGGGCGACCTTGTGCTCCGACTGATCCAGCGAACAGCCGGCCAGCACAAGCTGTCGGCGCCTTGGGAAGGCCCTTTCATCATCAGCAAAGTGCTGGGCAACGACTCCTACTACCTGATCGACGCTCAGAAGCCCCGAGCACACAAGAGGGACGACTCCGGCAAAGAGACAGAGCGGCCATGGAATGCAAATCTCCTCCGAAAATTTTACAGTTAAACGCAGTATGTACCATGCTACCTTTTGTATTAAAAGTACCAAGACTTCGGGCCCCCAAGAAGAGCTCGGGGACTGCCCTCTTTTATCTATATGATAAGAATTATGCCTTCGAGTATGTTACTCTTTGTTATGCCGCTTGGCACCGGGTTCGACTAGTCGGCCCGGGGACTTGCCGCCTTGCGCTATGAAATGCTTCCTGCAGCCGGACAAGTAGTGTGTGGCGCCTAAGCCGTCTCCTGTCAGAAGCCGCAGCTCGCAGAGCGACTGTCTGGTGGGCAGGAGTAAGGAAGAATGGGCGTCCACATGAAAAATGGCTAAGGACTCAAAGCATAAACATAGCTTAAAGTCGGCTTCCAGCCTTTTTTCGCAAACCGACTCTTGAACAGTCGGGTTGCCGCCTTCTATCCGACTTGCTAAACAACTCTAAAACGGCTAAGTACTTGCCTTCCCAAAGTGACCAAGAATTTGATCCAGTAGCAGTCCACAGAGCGGCTGTCCGACTGACAAAGACGACAACTGAGGGAAGGCGGCAAAGGAAAAAGCCAAAGGAGCAATGAGCAAGAAAAGATAGAAGTCGGATGAATATTTACATAACAAAGGCCCTTGGCCGAATCTTCGAGCAGAAGTTCAAAATACACCCCGCGGGTGGAATTGTGCGAATTAACAAGTTCTTCAAAGACTATTAAAGCATATAAAACAAAGATAAGGTGGTAGCCTAGGAGGCGGCAGACGGGTTCGGAGGATCAGAGGAGATGGCGGTATCAGATGTTGGGGCGGCCGGCTGGGCGGTCTGGGCTTGATCACCTCCGGCGGCAGTCGGCTCGGGCGGGCACGGCTCGTTGCTGGAGGCGCGGCCGAACTGAGGTTGGTCGTCCGCTCCGTCTTCCGATGCCTCCGTCTCGCCTCCGTCATCCGCCTCGTCTTCCTCCTCGACGCTGGAGCCGATCACCTCCGCCGAGTCCTCATCGTAGTCTGGGTTCATCCCAAACCACCCGGCGGTACCTCCCCGCCGTCTTCAGCCCGCTCGGGGACAAAGATGCTGGTGTCGGTGTACTCGGCGATCGCCGCCGCGCGCTTGACAAGGGCGTCTTCCGTGGCTGCCAGCTCCGGCTGGGCCTCTGACCGGAGTGTGGCCCGCCGGTCTAGGTCCAGCCCCGGATACCACGCCTTGACAAATTCCAAGGCTCGGCGCGCTCCAGCTCGGGCCGAGGAACGCTTTCAGGCCTCAAGACGGCCAGCCGCGACCTCTAGCCAGTCGGCAATCCGACTGGGGGTGCATGGAGCCTGCATGTCTGGCCACAGGGCATCGATCGTTTGGGCGCAGACATGTTGAAGCCGGCGCAGCATCCGGTGGGTCGGCCACAGACGAGCCCCAATGCTCAGAATATGCTCGTCAAGGGTCCCGGGGGCGTCGGCGGTGATCTCCGCGCCATCTGCCCTCCGCCCCCCGCGATCAGCCTTGATAGCTTGATTGGCGGCCTGCGAGTGGCCGGGGAAGAAGTCTACCAAGACGAAAAGAATGAAGAACAAGTCAAAAAACCAGGAGTCGGCTCGACCTATAGTCAGCAGCTCGAAGAAGAAAAGCAAAAAAGCTCACCATTGATGAGGTCCTCGATCTCGTGGAAGCCAGAGGTCGGCATTGCCTCCTTGTCAGTCCAGGAGGAGCGCTCGCTCGCGAACTCGGCCAGGAGGGCGGTCTCCTCTTCTTCCACCTCCTTATGCGTCTTCTTAAGCAGCTCCTTCTGCTCTGCCAATTGTGCGGCTAGTAGATCGCGCTCTACGGCGAGCTTGCTGCACTCCTCCCCCTTGCCGTGCAACGCGGTGTTGGCTTCACTCAGCTGCTGCTGAAGAGTGGCGTTGTCCTCTGAAGAGAAAGAAGAAAGAAGGCATTAAGTCATCAACAAAGAAAGTCGCCGGGGAGATCCGGCCCGACTGCTCAGCAGTCGTCCCGAATCTCGGGGACTACAGCCCGCGGGTGCGCCAGCGCGCCCCCACAAAGAAGAAAAAGGACTCACTCCGGCTCTCCGACAAGTCGGCGGTCCGCTTGCCCTGCTCTTCAACGTTGCGGTTGAAGGCGGTGACACGGAGGTTGTGATAGTCCTGTGACAAGTATTTCAGACAAAAGTTAGTACCTGGAACTCGCCAATTGGAGTTCCGAGCCGCCTGCTCAGCAGCCGACCCAAAACTCAGGGACTACACCCAGTGGGTGCGCTGGCGCGCTCCCACAGAGAGGAACAAGAAAAAAAGACAAAGGAGAAACCATACCCGAATGGCTGCCCGCGACGCCAGGTGCGCCTTGGTGCAGTTTTGGATAGCGTCGCCCTCAGCTCGCAGCTTTGTCTAGACATCCAGAAGCGCCTGGTTCAGCGGGCCCGTGCCGCCTCCTCGCACCCACCCAATGGGCGCGGCACTCGTCGCTTCGGCGTCTGGGATCATCGAGCTGGCGGTGCCGGTCTCCAAGGGGCGTGGCGCCGAAGTCGCCTTCTCAAGACGGCAGCGCGTTGGCGAGCCGACTTGAAGGAGTAGCTTCGCCATGCCCTCGTCTTCAGTCGGCGGAAGGGGCGGGTCCGTCGGCTGTTTGCCTTGCGCACTCCTAGACGGCGGCGGGGGCGGAGGTGGCGGCACGACCGCGTCCGGCATGAAGGCGTCGCCGCCGCCCCTCTCCATGATCGGGAACCCGCCGCCGGCTTCCCCTGACTGCCCCGTGAACTTCGGGGGCGGCGGCGCAGAGTTCAGAGGGGTGACGAACACAGCCGATCGACGGTGCGCGACTTCCTCAGCCTTCGGAGGCCTAGGCCTCCTCCAGCTTTTTCAGGGCGGAGGCCTCAGCCTTCTCGGCCAGGCGGGCGGCCTCTTCCTCCTCGCGCTTCTCTTGCGCGTTCCGCTCCGTCGCCTCCCGAAGGTCGGCGGCGGGGTCAATCTGCCGAGTGGTGGCAGACGTCTCCCCCGACCCCATAACGGAGGCGGCGGCAACCCTCTCAAGAGTGAGGGGAGCCCTGAAGCGAGCGAAGCATGTCAAAGACTCAAACAAGATCAACAAAGAGAAAAGAAAGATGAGGGGCGGAGGCGCTTATGGAGAGACCAGCGGCGGCTTCTTCACTTCCTTGTGGAAGCGGTTGGCTTTCGCGGCCGCCTCTTCCCCCTTGGTCGCGGCGGCCGCTCCCTTAAATTTCTTCGACCGGCCACCAAGTGTACTCGGCCCGTCCCGCGCTTCTTTGCACCGCCTTGAGCATCCAAGACGGCGGAGGAACTCGCACTTGGCTGGCCAACCTTTGGCTGGTGACGCGGGGCGACTTCTCCCTCGACATCGTCATCAGGCCAGTCGGCGAAAGTGGCCGTGGGCCTGGAGCCGCCTGCTTCTCCTCCTCCTCCCTCGGCGTCGGCCTCCATGGCCTCCGCCCCCAAGTCAGGATCGTCGACGTCGCTCTCCGCCCGATCGGGGACAAACTAACGAGCCGACCCCGTGGTGCCGGCCGAAGGCTGGACGAGAGGGTTCTGATTCAAAAACAAAACCGGTCAGACTGGACAAGTCGTACTCGACAACGAAAGAAACAAAAGAAGTAGGAAGACGACTTACCATAGGCGGGGGGTGGGGGGGGGGTTGGTGCGTGAGTACGGCTCCTTGCCGAACCGCCAATCCACCGCGAGACTGCAGTTCGTGATGTAGTTCACCGTGTCCGCCACCTCCGCGTGAGGCATGCCCTTGGAGCACATCCGACTCGGGTCCCGTTGACCGCTCATCTGGCAGATCAGGTGAGGTCGGCCTTGGAGTGGGAGGACTCGGCGAGCCACAAAGGCGGGCAGCAAGTCGTCCCCGGTCAAGCCCTCTGACTGCGTCAGCACTCGGAGTCGCGTGATGGCGGCGGCGCTGGGAGGAGACAACGTCCTGGCTCGGTGTGACTAGCTAGGGAGCCTTCCAGCCGGCGCGCTGGCATCGTAAGCCGGCAGGTTGACCCAGTCGCCTTCTGGGGCGACGTTCTTCACATAAAAGTAGGACCGCTGACACATCTTCACCGACTTAATCAGCACGATGGTGGGAAACAGATTGTCACCCCTGGTCTCCGCATCGCGATAAACGCACCGCACTGGGCCGGCACGCCGGCGACGTGTGTGCCAAGCTTGGACTGGAAGAACTCAACCTAGAGCTCGATGGTGGGGAGAATGCCGTGGAAGCCTTCGCATAGGGTGGCGAAGGCAGCCAGCAGCACCACTGTGTTCGGAGTAAGGTGGTGCGGCTGGAGCCCGTGGAACTCCAAGAAGGAGCAAAAGAAGCCGCTCGCTGGCAGCCCCAGACCGCACATAAGGTGCGAGCGGAATATGACCCGCTCGCCCTCCTCCGGCGCCGGTGATATTTCCCCCTCCGGCGCGAGGCGGACCCGCACTAAGCCCCTGCCGGGCAGCCGCCGTGTCTTGTGGAGGATCTCGACGTCGTTGTCATCAACCTCGGAGCCGTCCCACACTCCGGAGTGCACAGCAGGAGGCGCGGCGGCGAAGGAAGAGCTCATCGCTGTGGGCGCGGCGTGGTTTAGAGCAGCAGCAGCGAGAGGAAGAAGAAGCAAGAAGGAGCGAAAGGGAGTAGGGAAGATGGGCGCGCGTGCTTCGCCGCCCCCCTCCCCCTGCCTACTTATAGGCTCGTGGGCTGAGAAGCCGATGGGGTAGTCAAGGGATTAACTGCACCCAGGACCCCACAACCCCCATGATTTACCACACGAAGTTACTGCATGCAGTAACTACGCGGGAGCCCCAACCATCCGCACGGCCACAAAGGATCCGTTCACACGCCGATGTGCGGTAGTGGCGGGCCCCGCCTGTAGGCCTGTCCCGTCGCGCGCGTGGGTGGGTAGACTGGCCCAGCCACGTGGCGCCTCACGAAGAGTCCACAACGGACGGCCACCTGGAGGCTTATCAGGCACGCCGCTTGGACTCCGCCGTGACGTTCAAACTTTTTTGGGGGCAAGTCGGCCTAAAAACAAGTCCGGCTCCAACTAGCCGGCTTGACAGAAGACGGCGAGCGAGGCCCAGATCCAACCGCCGGAAAGAAGAAACTGTTGAGGCTCCTCAACATATCACCCTCGGTGCCTCACCAGCTTCGGGGACTACTGTCGGAGTAATGGGCCACGGGTAGGCTAACCCAGGCCCATAACCTTTCAAGAGATTGGGGCAGGCTGCGCCCCTCAAGACCCCAGGACGAAGAGTCGCGTTCTGAGAGTCGGCAGCGAGGCAGCCGACTGCCCACTCGCGGCCGAGTCCCGGGGACGACTTCAGGATGAGCCGCCTCCTAACTGGCGACTTCTAGAGAAACCGGCCATGGGTAGTAGGCCTGCGACGCCAACAACCCCCATGCCCTCATAAAGAGGGACGGGACGGGGAGTGGCCACAGTAAGGTCCACTCCCACCCTTTTCCAAGGGCACGCGTGGCCACAGTATGTCGTACCCGCAGAGATCTCCGCACGGTGCAGCACTGTTGCCATGCCGGCCCTGACGTCAGCCCCAGTGGGCGGAGTCCTGTGCCCACGACGGCCTGCCGGTATGACCCAGGGACGACGTGTCCCACCAGTCGGCGGGAGTACAGAAGACGGCGAGAGCGCCACCAGTCGGCCTAGTTGGGAGTCGGCCAGCCCCTCCCACGGGCCCCACGTGCCGTTAACAAGACGCGACATGGAGTGACAACAGTGATCACCCGCCAGACGGCAGAGCTGTTGCCACGACCCCATGACCGAGCCCGTGTCATTAGAAGCACGGCTACATTAATCTGCAGCCGGCAAGACCCGCCCGCGGCGGACGCAGCCTGTCGGCTCTGTACCGAGCCCGTCGGCGGGCCCTAGGAGTCGGCGGATAAGACGGCGGCCAGAGAGACTGACGACTGGGCCGGCGTCCAGCTGGATTACCATTGTACCCCTGGGGGTAGGCCTATATAAACCCCCAGGGCACCCATGCAAAGGGTTCGGATCTATTAGCACTAGACCAGATCATATAGGAAGGAGAGAGCTAGCCTTGCCTTCTCCTACCTCCAGGAAATAGCTCAAGGAGCAACCGTGTACAAACTTTGCCATAGTGATCTTGCGGAGACCCCGCAGAGCAGCAGTAGGGGTGTTATCTCCACGGAGAGCCCCGAAGCTGGGTAAGATTCGCCGGCATGCATGCCTTCGCCTTATCCTGTTTCCTGGCACCGGCGATGTTCTACTTGCTCCCACCATGATAAGGCATCCTTTGGCATATGTCGCACCCGACCCCCGACAGGGGTTCCAATCTGCAGGAATTGGCCGTCTTTGCAGTTGGGATAGGTCTTCGGCCGGTGGACTTGCTGTACTTTTTGCTGGAGTGGGATTTTTCTGTGGTACAGCTGGTGCTATGGCAAATGAAATCGGTATAGCTTTTGCTAGAGTGCAGGTCCTGTGTGGTGGGGCTAGTCGTGTGGCCAGTGAAGTATTGGTACAGTCTACTGGAGTCGGTCACTGGTTGTACAGCCAATATAAGTGGGGTGCTCCTTCAGGTTCGGCAATCACCCTCTTCCTTTTTGATGTCTGATGCACCAGAACAGCATTTGAGTGGAAAAACATGGTACAATGACAGATGGAATATGTATTGATAATGGATGCGCATGGCATCTCGACATATATGATGAGTAAACTAAGCAGATGGTGGTGCAACAAAGTAGATGAAATGCAAGACAACATATGCAAGATACGCGCAATCAATAAAACCTTGCAAAATTAGAACAAGCACCTTGATGGGTGAACAGGACAGGCCATCTGCCTTTGACTCCTCGAGGTTAGAATAGTCATTAGGATGATATTCTGAACAAGAATCAACAGGTGGGGAGCGTATGAGTTTCATTGCTTCCAGAATGGCACTCAATGCCTTGGTGCCAATTTTGTAAGTCATTGCAGTGTTCCACTATTCTTTTGATGCGCGGATTCTGATATTCACTGTAATTGCGTATGATATCTGAGAACCATGAAAACATAAATAGTTGTGAGATTATCTTTGTAATGCAGATGATATTCTAATATAGGGGTGCCCCTGTAAAATCTTGTGTGCTATCACTGGATTCTGATGAGAGAGCTCATGTGTGCTGTAATATGGTGCGTGCATTTATATAATCTGGCACAATTACACACGAAAATAGGCTCCAGAAGTAAGGATAGCTGGCAGATGATAGGTTCATAATATACTGTATAGAGAGTTTATTGCCAAACCATGATAACAAGAGCACACAGCAACTAGGCAGATCATAGTGTACATAACAGGGGTACACCATAACCAGGATATATAAATTGGGAAAGTGGAACTGGCTGGAAATTACGGTGTTGTATTGCCGCTAGTAATTGAAAACCTATCGATCACGTACAGGGCAGCTCTATCAACTGTTAGACTGCAGATGTCCCTACTCCCCTTCCTGACAAGGAACATACTGTGCTTCCCATACAGAACACCGCACGGGCCGCCGGCCGAACCACTGGCCCCACCACCTGTGTTCCTCCGCCACCCCACCCCCACCCCTGCCCCCACCCGCATCGAGTTTCTTCGTTCAACGAGGCCCCACCACTGCCCCCCCAAAACCACCGTCCCCACCTGAGCCCCTTCGATCACACCGGCGAACTCCGGCGAGCTCTGAAAAATCGATTGACACAATTTTGAAATTTAGTCTACCGTGATTTAACTAGTGTGGAATATAAAAGGGGAAAACCATGAGCATTGTGAGTATGGTGTTAAGCGTGCAATGGCGGATCTGAAGGTGCAAACCGGACAAAGGAAACTTCGCAACCAAGACAAGAAATCAGAGTAAAGCAATGGCGACCTATTTTCTTGCTGCGATAAATAAGTTGAGAAGATACGAAAGAGTACCGCCTCTGGTGCAGCGCCGTGTACGCATCTGCTGAGAATTTGACGGTGCTGCGGTAGCGATGGCTGTCGGTGGCGTGGAAGCAGATCTAGGGGGTAGACGGTGGCGGCGGGGCGCGGTAGACGAGACGGTCATGGGAGCGGCGCCGGCAAGGTGGACAACGGCGGGGATGAAGCGACAGGACGGGATGCAAGGATCCCGGTCCGAAGCCGTGGATGAGAGAGGTCGATCTCTCGTAATGGACGGCGGCATCGGGGTATCAGCTCCGGCATGGTGGAGGAGGACGGCGGTGGATGGGGTGGCGGACGGCGGCGGACGGAGGAGGGTGGGGTGGAGAGGGTGTTTTGGCGCCCACGGAGTACGAATGGGGAAAAGGGAGGTAGAGATGAAGGGGGAACCATGTATTCAGGGTGCGCTTGTCTCAAATGCGAGGAAATTTACAAACTTAGCCCCCGTTTCAAATTTGTACTACATCACAGCAACACTAGTAGATTGGGGATAGGACGATAATCTCGCATACACCGAATATTTGCCGACGAGAGTTTGTTTTTGGCGCCCACCGTGTATGAATATGAACCGGGGAGGAAGTCGATTTTGGCCAAGGACACACTGTGTTTTGGCGCCCACCCTGTATGAATCCGGGTGAGAGGCGGTTACGTCATGTTTGGGTGAAATTACAAACCTACCCCTATCAAAACCTATAGAAATCCAGCATATAGGCTTTGCATGGCAGGGATAGGCAGTAGTGATTTCCATCTCGCAGATTTTGGTTTCGGGCAGTTACTGCGACTTTCCCCGCTTCGTTCAAATTTTGCAGAGTGCACGTTTACCATGCCAACTCAATTCGAATCCCGTTTGTATTCTATTTTTTTCGGGCGGGATCCATTTTCAATTGGAATTACATTCTATATACATCATTTTTTATATATACTTTCAAAATCACAACACCAATTATACATAAATATGGTTTACAAATGGCATGATCTCACATTCATAAGGTTGTATCCATCAATTTGGATTTTCAAATATTTGAAACCACTTTATGTTGAAATCGAATGTATGCATTCCTCGCTAACTGTCTCCAATTAATGTGTGTTTCATGCGGGTTTTTTTTACTTCTCAAACATGTATAATGTGTTTCACACACGCACCATATAGTGTAATCCCATTTAGACATTAATTGCATATAAACCATGCATTGTTTGTAATTGAAGAATCTATGGATAAGCAATATTTATAAACTATATAACATTACACGTGTGCCCAAATTCAAATGAATATGCATGTTTGATACACCAATTTGTGTTATGATATTATCGATGTCGTGATCTCCAGTTTAAATATTTGAATCCCCTTTAATCCAGATATTCGTCTCATATAGCTATCACTCATGCTTATATAGGACTATCTCTCTGGACCTATACGCGTTCATCGTCTCTCAGGTATCTCTTGTGCTACCTGTATGTCGACAATGATCTTTTATCTTCGTAACACACTAACGGCACTCTCTCCCTCGACCTTCATCACTCTATCTCTCTCTAAGTATATCTCGCTCCCTGCTATGTGTCTCTAACTATGATTCTCCATGTGGAATCTCTTTCTCTCACACAAACACAAAACTTTGTCTCCCGGGGTCTCATTTCTCTCTACTATTCCCATGTGTGCCACTCGCACACCCCTCATACAGAGATGTCTTTCGCTCCTTAGATATGAAAACCTACGACTCTTCCTCTTCAATATCTCTTTCTCACACACAAACACAAACTCTGTCTCCCAGGGTCTCATATTTCTCCATTGTTCCCTTGGATGTCGCTCACACACACCCTCTCTCCGTAGAGATATCTTGCGTTCCCTCATATGTCTCTCTAGCTATCACTTTCGTTGTGAAATATCTTTCTCTCTCACAGACACAAACCTCCATCTCTCTGGATCTCATTTCTCTCTGATATCTGTTTGTATGTGACTCACACGCACCCTCTCTCTATCTCTCTCACACCCACACACATAACCCAGCCTTCTGGTCCACTATACTCCTATCTCTAACGCACACTAGCTAGCATCTTTATCTTTCTATTTATCCGGTTCTCCATCAACCTTCTTTCTCGCCCTCACTCTTGATTCCTATCAGGCACACTACATATGTTTCTCTCTACATGCAGTCAAGTGCCCTCTCACACACATATATAACTTCACCCTTTGAACCACCCGACGGTCATCTCCAACACCCAAACTAGCGGATGTCCCTCTAGCTAGCATCTACATCTCTGTATCTATCGGTAGTTTCTCCATCAACATTTATTTCTCGCACGGAGTCTTGCTTCATATCACCCACACTATATATGTCTCTCCATACATATGCATTTATAGCTTGGTCTCTTTTGCACAATCGTTTGGCCTCACTCCCTCTGCTCGCCATAGATGCATGCTACAGCCCATGCCACTATCTCTTAAAGACAAAAACACATGCTCAATTGTCGGGACTTCTTCCATGCATTCTCACATGCATGCATATTGTCATACCGATACGTCTCTCCCATGTCGTTGATCTTATGACTTATGTCTTCTTTCTTTTATCTCGATCATGCGCGTGCGCACACACACACATCCCACGTATACATGTATACCTCTCACACATGCATGTTCAAGGTCTCTATGTCTCCATATGTAGTTAATTACCCTCAATCCTAACGCCACATCGAATAGTTCTCCTCTTTTGCGCACATAACTTCCGCCTGGCTACCCCCCGCCTCTCACTCTTCCCCTATATCCCTCAAACCAATAAGACCATCCATTAGTTTTCCCGCCTACATGCACCATTGATATATAGTAGTCTTCCTCGGTGTCTCTCGAACAAACACGTTCTCTCGAAGTCGACTCCTCTCACGCGCACACACCTTCTCTTCCCTCTCTACGGGCATTTTCTCTATCGCACCCCATCGTTGGTGGCCTCTGCCATACACATCACCTCTCTATGATGAAAGCCATGGACACTTAAATTACATCCGCCACAGAGGACCCTGCGACACACACACACGCACGCACCCCCCTAACACACACACACTAAGACTCCATCTCTCTCTCTCACACTCACACAAACACACACACACACACACACACAAGCACGCACGCCCGGCCCTCCCCCCCACACACACTAAGACTCCATCTCTCTCCCTCTCACACACACACAAACTAAGACTCCATCTCTCTCTCTCTCTCACACACACACACCCCACACACACTAAGACTCCATCTCACACACACATGCTCTAGGCGGAGCATTTGTTCCTACCACCCTTCATCCAACCTTACCCGTATGATGAACAATCAGCTTTATTTACTTGCATAACATGGACAAATTCCACTTTACTTTAGTAGTCAGCAAACTTATCATCTGTACCCTTATAAAAAACGAGTTGGTGGTGATGGTGTGCCTGCCATCTTGTAATACAGACCGTATGATCTATATCCGAGGATAGAAAGCAAACTATGATAATTTTACAAAAGATACCCGCACCTCTCTCCACATCATTATCTCCCGCAACCTCATTGCTCAGCAATTAGAAAAGGAATAAGTCTCTGGAACAATCTAGCATGCATGGTGGCCGCTGCCGCCTGCCGGCGCCGTCCATCCCCATGCCTCCGCCCATTCCGACTACCAGTCACCACCATGCTCCACTCCTCCTCGCCTTATCTCTCATCTTTCATTTTTTCGATGACATTCTCGAGATACCAGTTTTCCGATAAAATTCTCGAGATATCATTAGTTTTTACACATGGGATTACTCCTGCATGGGTCAATCACAACAGGTGTTCTGTAAAAAAATGCATATTGATGTTCCGTGCAATGCACGAGAATCTTGCTTGTAATTATATAACGCAAATCACGAGCAGGAAGTGACATTTTTTTAACACAACCACGTTAACATGGCCATGTAAATCACTAGCTAAAGTAAATACCATTATACATATATCCCGATGCAAAAGGTTGAGTACATGTCCGAAGAGTAGAGTCGCACACACGCACTCTGTCTCTCGGAATCTCTCTCACACACACACCAGTTACATGACGCCCACTTAAGCAGACACGTATGTTACAATTTGTGCACCCGCGGGTACACGTGATTCTGGGCATTTATTTAAGCCGGAAGGCGAACCCAAACAGTAGCTGCATTCATTCCCCTCCCGCTGCCTCTTCTCTGGTCGCCGTCGCCCGGTAGCCATGGGCCGGCCGAAGGTAACAACATACGCCATACTCCCGCCTGAGCGGCGCTTTAATATGGAAATTTTAGTGGCCATGCATGCATCTTTTTTTGCTAGCACTCCTATATAAGGGTTGACCGGTCGCTTCCCGCGGACGTGCGCGGGTGGTGGAAGAGGAAGGAGAAGGGAAGCGGGCTGTGGAGTAACGTTTTTTACCACAATTTCCTAGGAAACCAAGTGCAATAATTGAGTAGTTTTGCAAACTACCAGTACTACACCTGAAGCGGTTCAAAACCTACACTCCCTTGCCAGCGCGCGCTTCCCGCGTGAAACGGTCAACGTTTCCCTAGAGCGCCAGTGCCGCATTAATGCCCGGTCAGAGCGGAGGCGACCTCTCACTGGCGCCGGCTTTGAAGTGGCGCGATGGCCGAGAGAGCCCGCTTCCCGGTGCACGCGACTGCTCCGCGTTGAGACTGGCCATAGGCCCTGTTTGGATCCATGGGTTAAAGTTAGTTTGAGCTAGTTGGGGCTCAAATAGCCCTAAACTATCCAAGCATGAGGGTTTAAATTGGAGCAAGTTGCACCGAACCCACCAAAAAAAACTATCCCACCCATGAGGGTTTAAACTGGAGATAATTCTCGTTGGGACCACTAAAAATCACTTTCCTCTCTCCATGAAGTGCATTTATTGTCAATCTAACCCTGTCACCCAAACACCTGTTTGGCTACAGTTAGTTCAGGGTTAGTCATGAGTTAGTCTAACCTCTAGCTAAGTTAGAGTATCAAACAGGAGCAGTATAGGACATGCAAGTTGCTCAAAGCATACAGGCAATTTCGTACGCGAAAGGATTTTTTTCTTTTTGAAAACGGAACGTGAAAGGAAATTTTTTAGAATGCTCTTGGCATGTCGCTAACATGTGATAGTTAACCGACCTCAATAGACGGCAGAAACGCCAGCCCGCCGCACTTTGATAGAGACGAGGAGGGAGAAGCGATACAGGCTGTTGGATTACTAGAGATAGGTGTCGCACGGAAGCCAAGAAATATGGTGATAGCGTGGGTTAGCCATGTACTAGTATGATGTAACTACACTTGGCTGCCATGTTTTGTACTCTTCCAGTCCACTGTGGAGATGATTGGTCAATTTTATATCGCTGAATAATATTAAATATTATGAGTGCAGACGCTCCACCACGAGGTTCCTTGCTCCTTCTCGGTCATCCGGAATCTATGTTCTTCCACTCTATTTTTTTACGTGAGCTTTGTTCATCCTTTTTCTAGCACGCGAGACATCTAGCATCAAGGTGCACGTGTTATGCAAGGATCGTTCCATCTATATGAAGAACACATGTGACTGGAACTACGAGACGAACATGTTCCCAGGAGTGGACGTACGAACCTGAGTAATGTAGCGCAGTAAGTGAAGTAGAAAGGCACAAATCGTATGAACATGCGTGGCATATAGGGTGTGTTCGGTTGCATTCGTGTCTCAGCATAGTTGTTCCCTCTTCAGGCATGCTCAACTCAACACCCCTCTTCATGCATGCTCTCTTCATGCATGCTTCTAGTGTATTTGTGCTAAACTTGTGTGGACTCATGCACCCTCCATACACTCTACCAAACACCCAAAAGTAGGTCGAGAAGGGAACTCTTGGGCGGCATTTGTCTCTTACTACGTACTACCACTAAATGTTGTACGTGCAATGCACGGTGATGTTATGGAGTACGTGCCTAAGTACTCTACTGCTACTATATTAGTTGGAGGCACATATTAAATTTTATATTTGTTTACGTGTATGCCCCGAGACCTTCCAACTAGACATGTCTTTGTCTCCATTTTTTGCGGAAAACGTGTCTTTGTCTCCAGGTCGCACTTTGTATCATTCATACCACTAAGTACTACTACATGTGGTCTCCGACCTAGAAGTGGAAGCTACCACGCTGTTTTTTTACGCTGGGCTCTACCATGTTATTCATGTCCCACTCCTTTCGCTGACATGTGGGACATCCAGCACGTGCCGTCTTCGGCACCCTTCGTCGTAAGAGTTGAAACGCTAGCATTCATCAGAAAAAAAGAGTTAATTATAAATCGGCAGTGATACTATTTTTTGCGAACCAATCAGCAGTGATACTATACCTCGATATTGGAAAGAATACTACTCCATTCGCCAACATGTGGGATGTCGACCATCCTGGTCCACTTGCCATGCACGCAGAACTCCAAGGGAGTCACCCAGGTCGTCGCGCCACAGTAACAATGACTAATGAGCCATCAAATCACAGGCCCACTTCCCACTTTGAAGTTGCTTGGACAAAGGAACCATCATGACTTCGTTGAATTCCGCTTCTTGAAGAAAACTATTGTACCAGCAGTACTGCTAGCTACAATGGTTACTACAACAAAGGCCTCCTTTCGTTCATAGGATAGGAATATGAAAATCATAGGAAGTGAGATGACATGCATCTCAATTCCTATAGAGAAAGAGATGCCATTTGATGCTTAGGATAGGAATTTTTCCATTTAGTCTAGGCTAATGTACTGGTAATTTGCTCTAAAAACTACAGTAGTAACTAGTAGTACTGGTAGATGCTCGTACTCAGACACACACACACACAAACTACTACTACTAGTACTTCTCACATGCTGGCCAGACGCCGTCGTTCTCCTTCCCGGTTTTGTCGGTGACACCCCACCATGCTTGGATCTCCGCCGACCTCTCCGCAGCAGCGCGTGCGTCCTTTTCTTTCTTGCAGCGGCGGGCCTCTCTTTCCTTGAGTGCTTTCTGACTTTTCCGCTGCATCTGTGCGGCTTTGGCCGCCTCTTGCTCTACCGCCCATTCGGCCTTGGCATCTTCAAATTCCTCCCACATAGGTGTGAGGTCGCGAGCGGCGATGAACTCGGCACGACGGGATGGCATCGCTTCCCTACCATTTTGTGTGCGATCGTGGGCGGCGAGGAACTCGGCGTGGCGGGATGCCATCGCCGCCTTACTGGTTAGTGTGCGGCGCGATGGCATGAACGACGCTTGGTGAGAGCTCTGGGGTGGAGTGGTCGGACAACCGTATAGTGCATTGGTTTGTCAAGAGTTCAAGGACAGAAGAAGCAAATTTGGATTCCCCTTCAATCGTGGTCATTAATTACTGAGTAAAATGCATTGGCGGTCATCGAACTTGTCTTGGTAGCTCAATTTGATCATTGTATACGAGATATGGTGATTATATTGTCACTGGCTCAGCGTATAGCTCCGTATTTGTCTTGATGACCAGTCAAATAGTCCGCATGTGCCTCATCAGCTCGTGTTCTTTATCTATCTACGCGGGCCTACCTGTCAATGGAGAAAGAAATACTATAAAAACCAAAATTATGCTAGAGTCCGGACCGCTTCCGGAGCCCGCTTTCACCGCCCTGGCCCCTCAAGACGCCAGCTGCCCGCCATATGCATGCATAGCAAGTAGTACTCCTTATGTGGAGGAGAGAGAGGCATTGACAAAGACAAGGAGTGGGCTCTGCAAGAGCCCGTCTCTACACGTGCTCCTAGGTATAAAAAAATAATTCTAAAAAAGGCATAAAAAACAATTGTGTCTTAAAAAAAGAAAGATAAAAAACATTTGAGAGGAAATAGATAGAGAGAAAGTGGGAAAAGCTGTAACCTGGGCATTACATGAGGAAGGAGGGAGTGGTGCACATGCCAAGTTCACTGGGCTGCCGTGTTTCACACTCCTCTGTCGTAACAGTGGAGACAATAGCTTTCATCAAAAATAAACAATGAATACTCGTTGCTCGTCCTCTATATCGGAAAGAATACTTTCGTTCGCCGACATGTGGGACGTCGACCATCCTGGTCCACCTGCCATGCACAAAATTATCCTGGTCTACCCCTGTCGTATCACAGGCCCAACCTTTCCCACTGTAAGTTGTTCGGGCGAAGGAACCATTATGACTTTGTTGAATTCCGCTTCTTCAAGAAAACTTACTGTACCCGCAATACTGCTACCACACGCGAAGACTGGACGACACTGTACCACGTCATATCACTGAAACCCACTAGGCCAAACTAGCCCACCTAGGTCATCTATTTTGGAACGGAGGGAGTACGTCTCTGCACTGCTATGATTTTGTGTTGCACGTCATATCACTGAAACCCAGTAGGCCATACTAGCCCGCCTAGGTCATCGATCACTAAGCCTACAATTTTAGGAGCTAGGCCTATTGGTCGATCGACGAGTGATAAGTATAAGCGTACCACGAGCTCATCAGCCCCAACGTTTCTCTTCGGTGAGTGTTTTGCATGTACTATAGCTCGCACAGTAGCTAGTCTACTAACACCAAGAATCATCAAACAAGCCCTACTGATATGATAAATAGTTCAAACTTACATCTAATCATGCCATATATTACATCAAAAGCTGGTGAGGATACATCTGTTTCCATAACTCAGAGAGGGTTCACATGATTCACTATCAAACAAAATTAGCAACATCCTCCCACACAAGACAGTGCACTAGCCCTAAGATGGTTTGATAACACGCATCGTTTTGGTAATTAAACACAGGGCAATGCAAACTACCCTGAAGGATTAGCATGACCAACTATTTCTTGTCATCGATCTCTCGGGCAATGACCACAGCACGGACAGTGGCATGGGAATCGATTTCTGGGGCGATGTCCGCAGGACTGACCGCGACATCGGAATCGATCTCTGGGGCGATGTCCACAGGATGGACAACGGCATCAGAATCAATCTCCGGGGCGATGCCAACAGGACGGGCCATGACATCGGAATCATCAAGGACGTCCACCGGCACCTGCACAACCCTAACATATTAGGAAGCACATTGCAAATAATCAAAAACCACCACTATGGTAATAAGCCATTATTTTTTACCTTGTGTAGCTCACCGAGGGATCTCATCCCTTCGGGGGCCATCTCCTCGTCCTCGATGGGGGCCATCACCTTGCCAGGGGAATACTGCTTCTCAACGGAGACTATCTCCTCAAACTCGGTCTTGAGCCTCACATAGGTGGCAATCAGAGTTCCTGGGGTAGGCATGGTGGGGCCATTGTTGTTCTTCCAACTTTCTTTGAGGAGTTCGTCCGCCAATGTCCTTAACTCTTGGGCCAGTGCTTGTTTCTTGGAGTTTTTCATCTCCATGGGTTGGCCCGCCAACATGGTCAACTCGCTGGTCGGTGCTCGCTTCTTGGAGATCGCTGTCTCCAGTGGGTTGTCTGCCGGCAACTCTTTGCCTTGTGCTCCAGGATCCATCAATGAACTGACAAACAAAAATCAATCGAAAGGAAACCACAATCGCAATGAAAACGGGAAAAGAATAGGATGTGAGAATCGGTCGGTGCTTCGCAAAAAGAAGATTCTTGGAATGAAAATATAGTAGCATAACTGATTCGCCCACCTTTTCTTCATTGGTACAAAAGAAAAATGGCAGAAGTGAGTAGCCTGGAGTGAGGTTTTCTTCAAGAAAGGGAAGAAAGGGCTTGAACGAGCGTTCTAGTGAAATGATGGTTTCTTCGTCCAGTCCAACTTGGAGGCCACCTTACCACTGCTGGTAAAGGTGTGCGTTTTGTGGTATGATGGGTAGCACCTCACTGTGATTTGGTGGATGGCACGCGGGCCCGAATGCTTTGAAATGTCCCGCATGTAGATAGAGCAGCTAGTCATATACTCCCTCCTTTCCGGTTTATAGGGCTCAATTCAAAATTTTCACCAACCAAGGTAGATGGTGAGTGGTGGAATCCTTCTTGTAATTTGCAAAAGCACCCAATTAATGCTCTTGTTTTCTTCAAAAATGTATGTTTACCAATGTATTAATTGCAATGCATGCATGCATAAAGTACATGCATTGGTCAATTTTCTCTTAATACCTGCATGCAAATATTTAATGCACCTTGGAATCTGAACTTGTGATGGGGAACAACCAAATTGAGCCTTATAAAATGAAAAAACTAAGATTTTGAGATAAGCCCTATAAACCGGAAAGGAGGGAGTAGGAGTGCTCAATATTGTGCACCGCGACCAAGGCGGAGAGGAAAACGAGAGAACTACGTATTTAATGCACGAGTTTAATTAGGGTAGTTTTGTAAAGTACGAGATACATTTCTCCAATCGCAAATGCCTTGGTTCATGAGATTTGATATTTGAGCCCTATAAACCGGAAGGGAGGGAGTACTGCACATGGTGTAGTCTAGTCACTTGTTGAAATCTCTAGAAAGGCAAATACTCCTTTCCGGTTTATAGGGCTATACTACTCGCTCCGTCTAGGTGTGTAAGTCATCTTATGAAAACCAAATATGTAGTCCCAAAACACTTAGGCGCGGTGCATTAACTTCTACCTTGTTTCTTGTTTCTTGACATATCAAGCAATAAGAGATGAGAGGTGTGCATGCTTTTAATGACTTGCAATGGCTAGTTCATTGCATGCAATGCTATTAATTAGCAAATAAACATTGGTGACCCCAGGAGGAAACGGTGCTAAGCATGTGGACCTATGTAGAATGAGTATCAACCAATGGATAATGGAGTTTAATTGTTAAACAATAGCAATTTTGTCTCATGCAAGAGCCTGGCTAGTACTCCAAGGAACCGCACCACGCGAGCATTCGCAACTGCCACGTTCG
This sequence comes from Triticum urartu, assembly GCF_003073215.2. Lineage (NCBI taxonomy): Eukaryota > Viridiplantae > Streptophyta > Magnoliopsida > Poales > Poaceae > Triticum > Triticum urartu. Next base: position 741,880,244 of record NC_053023.1, read on the forward strand.
GGTTGCGCTTGGCTCTTCGCCTCTTCGAGAAGACGAACAATGATGTTACTCCTACTTCTACAGTATCGAATCCACTGCTGCATGTCCGTCCACCTCGTGCGGGAGGGATAGCGTGTAGCGAAAGCTTCTACTTACTGCTCCTGCCTTTGCATCTATGACAGGTGGGCCCAACAGGTGGTTGGCCCTCCTGTCATGCAGCCAAAGGCAGGTGCAGTTAAGGCACCGGAGCTCAGTCCGCGAGGGAGAGGGCGTTGTAGTAATCAAATTTCTCGGTCTTGTACGAGTTGATGAAGATAGGGGTTGCTTGCTTGCTAGGGTTGCTTGCTAGGGTTGCTTGCTAGGGTTGCTCACTACGTATATATAGGCCGGAGCCTCCGCGCTTGCTTGCTAGGGTTTCTCTATTCACACACTCTCATCCTCTCCAGATCTAAACAAGATAGGGGTAGTAACATTGTCTTTCTCCCTTTAAAAAAACTGGCTTTCTATCCTCACCGCTGGTTACAGATCCGGGTGTATCCCCCTCCACCGGTGAAGGGGAGGAGGGGAAGCATTTAGGCCCTCGTCGACAGCGAGGGAGGAGACCCACTGCCGGCCGCACCGTTATCTCTGGCCGAGCGCCGGCGCGGGAGGTCCTCCGATCCCTTCATCGTTGCCTGTGGGCGGATCCGGCCTCCCGCCGCCCACCTATCCACATCCCGACGACCTTCAGGTATATCTTCGTTCGAAACCGCCTTAGCTCTACTTCCCCAGCTCGCTACGTCGCTGCATGTGCATCATTTTCTACCTCTCAGCCCCTCTCGATCGGATGGTCCAACGTCACATATATTTTCTTCTATTGTTAGAGGTAAAGCTACTTCATGGAGTCGAATCTTGTACTACTTGGTTCAAACAAGAAATAAAGTGGGGGTGGGGGAATTTAGTATGTATATTGGACTTGGTACAAATAGGAAGGAAAGGGGGTGAAAGTAGTACAGACTGGTCATCCAACCGGTCTCTTGGTCGAAAAGGGAAATACAGGGGTAACTTTGTACATAGTGGTATGACTAGGACTAGATTTGCTATCCACACATAGGAGTAGGTGGCTAGAGTGAACAAAAATGGGACCAACTCAGATATGTTTCTTGGATGTTTGTTTCTCGGGGCAACAAACTATGAATCACCACTTTATGCCCCTGTTTACGTACATGGTGCTGGACTGCTGGTGCACCCACTGTCCCATGCCCTTATACCAAATATTTAGGCTCCGTTCGGAATAAAGGGACAGAAAACATAGGTCTTGATGAAAATAGAGGAATAGGAAAGGAATGTAGGTATAAAACTATGGAACAGCGAACCGGAGGAAACTCTCAAGAGAATGTGTTCGGAGGGACTACGAAATGTACAGATTTGTTTTTTTAGAGTAGCATGCTTGGCAGTATGAGATGCTATTTGTTTATTCAGCTGCACAGTGACTACTCTTGTCCTCACCTCACGTACCACACATAGGTTGACTTTTTTATTCCGGCAACACAGCACAGCAACGTGTCAAACGCATGGCAGCGAGCGCCTGCCTCGGGCTTCCGCCCAAAAAATGAGCAGCGCGTGGATGTTTCTAATCCTATGGAATCAGTACTACCAGACCAGCTTTCCTATGAAACACTATTCACCTTTCCCGTGTTCCGAACAGTTGGAAGGGAAAGAATACCGTAGGAATATGTTCCTATGAAAATCCTGCACCAAACCTGTGAACCGAAAGCAGCCTTAGCTGTTCTTAATATAATGCCCCTGGTAAAAATGAAGCCATGCCACTGTTATAAGCCATGACAAGTTTAGCCAAATGTTTTTGCCTATAATTGTTTGAGACTCTGACTGTTTCCTCTGTGCCTTTTTGTGCAAACAGGGATATCCAATTCACCTGGTTGCTATTGTGACCTTTTCGTGCACTGCACAAAACTCTTCTTAAAAGAAGTGACTTTTGTACTGTTTAACTGGAATGTCAGAATGAAACAGTTGGTTCATTTTGGTGGAACTGCACAAAGGGAGATCTATGTTCCAATCCTCATCATCCAGATTGGCGCCATAACCTTCCTTTAGGTAAGAATGATATTTAATGCATGTGTTCATCTCTATTTTCCGACTGCCATGAGAAAATAATGATGTTTTTTACTAGTACACTTGTACTCCCTCACTGATAAAACCAATTCTGAATTAGAAGGCCAATCATGTACTTGGTTTCACCAACTGGTGAGCACAAAGAAAACAGAGCATGAAGACTAAGCAAAAGAAAAATAAACAGTGCCAAGGCGATCTTGCTGAAGCCAGAGGCCTCAAGTCGAGGCCATTCAAGGGCTCCGACAACGACTACCTTACTTGTGAGACGATCCTCCAGGGAGCCCTTCCACTTCTGCTATCTCACTTAATTAATTAGGAGTACTTAAGTACCACTAATTTATTACTGCCTAATTTTCTTGTTGGAGTTAAACAAATCTTTAGTAGGACCCTATGCTGAATCATGTACGTGTGTATGTTTGTCTATGGAGGTGAATCATGTGGTGGAGCAGGGAGGGAATATTATTAGTGTCATGACATAATAGTGCTATTGTTTTGCATGTCAATTTATTGCCATTGGTTCAATGACGCAATGTTTTGCGTCTTGTCCATCATGAATTGATGCTACTGTTTGAGTAATATGCTAATGCCTTCCTATCCTTTCTCACTAAGCTAATGAAGGTTTCACCTTGTTCCTACTTGTGCAAACAGGGATCATGTGTGCCAATCATACATTTTAGTGGAACTACACAAGACAATACAATGAACTGTATCCTAGCCAGTGCTTTAACTTTGCTGGAAGTTCTTGATAATCTTTCGATATAATCTCAGCACTAGTAAACAAGAGTGATTTCAACCATACATTTGAAGTGCACAAAAATATATACTATTGTGTGATTCCAGTGAGTGCTTTATCATCTCTTATGGGACTACATGAATAAGCTTTTTTTCTCAGGTTGGTACGGGCCTAAGGCCTTCATCATATTAGTTTCCTGTCATCTCTATTTGTATCATGCTAATGTCATGAGAAACTCCTTTATCTTTGCACGTTAAAGTTTTGCAACCTATGATAAATGGCAATGCTTTGAGTGTTGAGTTGAGCTAATTGGCACTGATTAAATAAACTAATACCTCTCTTTAAGCAAGACTACTATGTTGCTAACTTTACCCATTAAGATAATGAGGGTGCTTCTATTTGTTAGTATATGTGCCAACAGGGATGCTCGATTTTGGTGGAACTGCACAAAAACTTTGGGTTGTTCATTGCCTCGACAGCTTCCGTCCTTTCCTGTCAGTCGCTAAACTCCGCATGCTTTCTTCCTTTGCTATCAGTCGCTTGGATTATCTCGGCTTCCAGTCAAAGGAAATAGTAATTGATATGCTACCTCACACAGGTTGGTACTGGTCTTTATCCTGATTATTGTGCCTGTCATATGTATTGGTAATTTGGTATTGTGCTACTATTTGCCGATTTCATAACGGAGTAATTTGGAGCCAGAACTCGTAGGAAAATCATTACATCGGGTGATTTTAGTAGAACTGCACAAAATGATCAGATGTTGACAAGAAGTGCCTATATTCATTCGAGTATCAACCGGCGTCAACCAATTGTCAAACTCCAAGTGTTAGGAGAGTGAACGCCAAAAATATTGCTTGGTGCATAGCCCACAAAAACGCAGTCCAGTCTTTCGTCCCAACTTGTGCCTTTTGGTTATCGGCACATATGGTAGCGAACTATATGGCATGGAGTCTAAAGATTCCAAACAAGTTGGTTGATGCTTATATTCATCTGGCACTTAATCAGTCTGCACGCCAAGGATGCTCCATTTCAGTTGAACTGCACAAAAAATTTGGGTGGTTCATTTTCTCAACCGCCTCCTTTCTCGTCTACAATGTAGAATTTTGGCGAGATACAGGACCAAGATGAGCCAGTAAACTGGTTGGGTGAAAGTAGTGGCCAAGTTTCACAAACCTCCCTCGGCGCGAGGCCACTATTTGAGGATAAACCTACAAGCAAAGTTCAGATTGTCTGTGCTGCCTCTTATGTACTCGAAAGTTTACTCGTACAAGAACTAATTTTAGCAAGAAGTACCTCCGATTGAACACCATTTACCAGTCCGTACCCTAGGTAATTAAAGTTCGTCCATGGATCATATTGGCCGTGATCTCAATCATTTGGATGCATAAACATACTGAAAATGTGTATATCTGAATCTTTTTGTAAATTATCTATGAATATTGTCGTGTGATCTATCAATCATTTGGATGCATAGATATGCTGAGCTTGTGTATATATGAATCTTTTGAGTTGTTGATTGTGAATGTTGGCTATGAATATCAACGTCTCCTGTGAACTTGAGTTTGATATGAATGTTTACCTTTTCTATTGTATTTGTGTGTGAACTTCTTAGTATGCCTACTGTGGGGTATAAAACGCAGGTCTCTTATAAAAGTAATGCCGTGTCCAATTTATGTTTTCCCTTCTAACCACATTATATATACTTATATTATTACTATTATCGTATATTTTATAGAGACTTATATATACATTATAAAAACATCCCAACTTATAAAAGTAAATGTTTAACGGAAGTCGGCAAGGAAAATCCTGGTTGTTTTTGACTCACAGGCAAGGAAATTCCTGGTTGTTTTTGACTCACATGCAAGGAAAATCCTGGTTGTTTTTGACTCACACGCAACGAAAATCCTGGTGATTGCGAAGATTTTAAGGACCAATTTAATAATAACGCTCTCATTTTTATTTTGAGCAATAACTCGCTAATTTCTTAATTATATATATATATAAATGTGCCTCTCTGGTTTATTCTTAGATATTAATTGCTTCTTCTAACATAACATTATACGTATATATAACGAGCCCACCTAATACGTGTATTTCAAGGAAGTGCAAATGGGCTGGGATTTCGTAGAAAATATAAATGGGCCTGATTGACGCGAAATTATTTGTTCACCCAGCCCAGCAAATGGACTGTACATTCTAGAAAACATGGGTTAAATATATGCCACATTTTTGCAGGCTGACATGTGGGCCAATAGGTCGAAGCCTACGCAGGGCGTTGTCAACTTGGTCAACAAATGATTGTGTCATCGACATCCATTGGATTTATATCCAACGGCCGGCATGCACCTTCAATCTCTCGTCTTCTTCCTCCAGCGTCGCCGGGACCGCCTGGTCCGGCATCCGGCGTCTAGCAGCTCTGCTTAGCATGCATCGCTGCGAAGCGCTACCCCACCGTCGGCCAGGCTATCCCTCCACCCCTCGACACCTCCTGTTATTCTGCACAGACTACAGCCCCACGCCGCAATAGAACCAGTTATAACCCTTCTCCTCCTCTCAATCTGCAACTCCACTATGCATTTTCCCATCTCCGAGTCGTTCCCGTCCGGGGCCTCGCCGTCGTCCACCGCCTCGCTGCGTTCGGTGCGGCCTGGTCAACAAACGAGAGTCATCGGAAGAGGACTTTATGTGGAGAGCCTGACGGCTGGGACCCACGAGGTCCATGGTCGCACGTAAGGAAACTTCCTCCTTATTAAGCTGAAAAAAATGTTTCCTCCACCTGACAGCTGGGACCCACCGGCTGTATCTTCGCACGGAAGGAAGTGCCTCCTTGTTTTGCGAAAAAATTATTCATCCCATTGACAGCTGGGACCCGTCGGATTTGGTGACTGACTTGTGGGCCTACTAAGCGGACGTGTACAATCAGTAGTATATTTCGTCTGTTTGCTGCTGCTGTTGTTGTCAATGTACAATCAGTAGTATATTTCGTCTGTTGGTTGAATAAATGTGTTGTTAGAACGACAAACATAATGTTTTGGAAGTCGTTGCACGGTTCGATCCTTTAGTGCCCCATACCGTACGTAGCGCATACTATTTATCGTACGGAACACATTTTTTTGAAACTCGAAACACATTTTCCACTTGTTGATAACATGCAGTCCACTAATGAAGGCCGAATAGAGAAGCCCATAATTAAATGGAAGGGAGGCTCTCACATGTATCCGCCCAAGGTACATGCTCATGGTCCCCTAAACATAAATAAGTAAATAAATAAATAAAGCTAAATGCTCATGCACCAGTTCTTTGGGAAAATAGCTAGCCCAGTATTTCTTTTTGAAGAATACCCAAGCTAGGCCTATTTGTTTTCTCCGAATTACTGGGCTGCAAATCTTTCAAGACGAGGAGGGATGCATTCCGCCCTGGCTTAAGAGTATGGTCAATGTCTGTTAAAAGTAATATCAAAAGGGGTTGAAAATTCCAAAAAAATTATAGCAAATGGGATATAAGTTTCTTTTTTGTTTTTGTTCTTCACTGATATTTTATACGTATTTCATTGGATTTAACATGACATGGTACTAATTTATTTTTAAATTTGTTTTACTATGGCTATTAATTTTTGGATTAAGAATATTTCGTTCCCCATCAAAAATTTACGAATTTTTAAAATTTCCCACATATTTAGTTAATTTTTTCACCCTGGTACTGACCAGAAAATGGCCAGCAATTCTAAAAATGGAAAACGGGCTGCAATAAATTCCATATGAATTAGAAAATGAGTAAAAAAATATAAAAATAATAGCAAATGGGCTGTACACACCACGGATTTGGAGGCTGACTTGTTTACGAAAGGCTTTGTCAGTGAACACACGATTCTAGCAGCAGTTAGTGTTGGATGTCCATCCAACGGCCGACGTGCTTCTTTAATCTCTGATCTTCCTGCTCCAACCGCCTAAACTAGCGCCGGCGCGACTGCCTGCTCCCTCCTCTTATGGCCCGCTGTGATGCCACGCAGGCTTCCCCGGCCCACCCTACTCCCTCCGCTGGCCTGGCCGCACGCAATCAACTGCCTCCTTATTATGCGAAAAAAATGATTCCTCCCAGTGACATCTGGGGCGCACCGGTTGGGAGGCTAACCTGTGGGCCTACTAAGTTGATGCGTACGCAATGCTTGTCAACTTAGTAAACAAACGATTCTAGCAGCAGTAACCATTGGATTTGAATCGAACGGTCCTGCTGCTTCTTCAATCGCCCCTCTTCTTGCACCAGCCGCCCGAACCAGTGCCGGGAAGACCGCCTGCTCCTGCCTCCAATGGCCAGCTGTGCTGCCGATGAGGCCTCATCGCCCCCTACTACTCCCACCACTAGCCAGGCCCTACGGCGACGGCAGCCTCACACCGCAGCCGAACTAGTGAACCCTCGTACTCCTCTTCACGTGGGCATCCACTGCCGCGTCTTCCCCGGCTCCGCGTCATCCCCTTCCTAGGCCTCGCCGTCGTCCACCGCCTTGGTGCTCTCAGCGCGGCGTGGTCAACGTGGTCAACGACATTCCATCGGAAGAGTACTGTACGTGGAGAGGCTGACAGCTGGGTCCACGGCCACAGCCCAGTAATTTTGTGATTTGCCAAGTAAGTCGCTTTGTCAGGCTTGTTGGGCTCCAAATCTTTCAAGACGAGGCGGAGAGCTTTCATTCGGCTGGCCGAGAAAATGGCCCATCAGTAATGAGAAATGGGCTGTACATTTTTAAAACACGCGAAACCGGCAATTAGTTTCAAATATCTTTTTTTCATTTCAAGATTTGAAATTACATTAATTTTTATGCGTGTAGAATTTGTTGGATTTTATATTGATATACATTTATTTTTAAAATTAGTTTGAATGTGAGTCGAAATTTCGGGATTAAAAACAGTTCGGACCGCACCGAAATATGCAAATTTTCGTATAATTTTTTAACAGTGGCCACAATATGGGCTGTAATGCTAACAAAAAGAATATGGGCTCAAAAAAACCTTAATAATTAGAAAATGGGCTGTAAATTTTTAGAAATAATGACAGATGGGTTGTATGCTATTTCCCACAGATTTGAGGCTTTCTTAAAAAAAGGTTGACGCACTAGCAGTGATTGTTGGATGGCCATCCAACAACCGTCGTGCTTCTTCAATCTCTGCTCTTCCTGCTCCAGCCGCTCAAACAGGCGCCGGCGAGACTGCCTGCTTCCTCCTCAAGGCGGCCGGCTCTGCTGCCGTGCAGGCCTCACCGCCCCACTGTACTTCCATCGCTGGCCTAGCCATCCCTCTACTCACCCACACCTGCTGTTATTCTCCGGCGACGGCGAGGTCTCGTACAGTCGAAACGTTTCCCCCACTATCAGCTCGGACCCACCGGAAGTGCCTCCTTATTACGCACAAAAAATGAATACTCCCCCGGCTAGCTGGGACCCACCATGGTGGGAGGCTGACTTGTGGGCCTACTAAGTTGACGGGGACGAAGGGCTTTGTCAACTTAGTCAATATGAATGATTCTAGCTCCAGTGACCGTATGATGTCCATCCAACTGTCGTAGTGCTTCTTCAACCTCTAGTCTTCTTGCTCCAGCCACCCAAAGCAGCGCCGGTCATGCCGCCTGCTCCTGCCTCCCGTGGACGGCTGTGCTGCAGCGGAGGCCTCACCGCCCCTACTATTCCCACCGCTGGCCAGGCCCTGCGGCGACGGCGGCCTCACACCGCAGACGAACGAGTGAACCCTCATACTCCTCTCCGCGTTGGCATCCACTGCCGCGTCTTCACCGGCTCCGCGTCGTCCCCTTCCTAGGCCTCGCCGTCGTCCACCACCCTGGTGCTCTCGGCGCGGCGTGGTCAACATGGTCAAGGAACGACTTCCATCGGACGTGGACTGTACGTGGAGAGGCTGACAGCTGGGTCCACGGTGGCAGCAAGGAAGTGCCTCCTTATTACGCGGAAAATAATGATTCCTCCACCTGACAGCAGGGACCCACCGGATGGGCCACCGTATTTCATGAAAAAATTGTTTCCCCCCTGAGTGCTGGGACCCACCAGCTACACCTTCGCACGCAAGGAAGTGCGTCCGGGCAAAAAAAAGATTCGCCCCCCTGACTGCTGGGACCCACCAGCTACATCTTCGCAGGCAAGGAAGTGCCTGACAGTCGGGACCTAGCTGGGCGAAGCGTACGTAGCGTTGTCATTCTGGTCACGAACGTGTACATACATATATACTGGTGGATGTAGAGGCGCACACGTGTCGTAGTAGAGGCGGCCAGGGTGCAAGAAAGAAAATATGGCCTCGTATGTGTACATACGGGCGGGGTCTCAAACGCCTACTCGCGCATACGTACGACGAGGGCTCGTGTACATGGCTGGGTCGGAATGGAGAAACAACGTCGTCGTCGTGTTCATGCGTCGGAACGGAATGCGTGGTCGTGTTCATCGGGAGGGCTTGGATGGAAGAGGCGATGGAAACGAGGCCTGGCGTACGGCACAACGGAGGAAACGGACCTCCTACGGTCGAAACGGGGGTCCTGTTGATCGGGAAGGGTGTGGCGTACCGCAAAACGGAGGAAACGGACTTCCTATGGTCGAAACGGGGGTCCTGTTGATCGAGAGGGGTGTGGCGTACCGCAAAACAGAGGAAACGGACCTCCTACGGTCGAAACAGGGGTGGGGTGTGGCGTACCGCAAAACGGGACTCCACGGGATACTGTTCATCTCCACCATCGACCCCCTCCAGCCTCCACGAGCTACTGTTCATCCACCGTCGACCTCCTCCAGCCTCCATGTGCTCCTGTTCATCCAGCCTCCACCGCGCGCTACTCCACCGGCTACTGTTCAACCACCCCTCCACCGTCTACTATTCATCCAGCCCTCCACACCATGGGGTCCTATTCAACCATCCCTCCACGGGCACCCCTCCACCGTCTACTGTTCATCCTGCCCTCCACACCACGGGGTCCTGTTCATCCACCCCTCCATGGGCACCCCTACACCGTCTACTGTTCATCCAGCCCTCCACTACACCACGGGGTCCTGTTCATCCAGAGGCAACGCCACCGCTCACTGTTCATCCAAACCCCCTCCGCAATGCTCGCTGTTCATCCCATCGATCGGCTTCACTTAGCAGCAGTAGCCAAGGAATCGCTCGATCGGATTCAGTTAACAGTCATTGATCGATCGCTCGGGTTCAATAACGCGTAGCCTGCAGTGCAATCGCTCGGGTTCAGTTAGAGCCCAACGCCTCGCTCGGGTTTAGTTAGAGCCAACGCCTCACACACACGCGCGTACGTGTACAAGAGAAACGTGCATCGCTCGGCCCCCGACCTCCCACTGTAACCGGGAACTCCCCGAAATTTTCCTCCCCCTCGCTTCTACCATGGTTCTTTCCGTCATGGACGGCCCAAAGAATGTCATGCAGTTGCGTCTCCGGCCCGCCCAGGACGAAAAGCCCATTTACTCTCATGATTTTTTGTCATAGAAGTAGAAGCCCACCACATCTATGATGATACCGGGTTTTGTCACAATTATCGTCATAGAAGTGTCATATGTATGACAAAAAAATTCGTTCGGCCCAAAATGTCACGGATATGTCTTTTTTTAGTGTCTGCCAGCCCTCGCCTTAATGTTGTACTTGCGGGTCTGGCATTACATGATGGGGCGAAGAGGCCCAGAGGTAGGGCATTGGAAGATCTTCACAGCCTTCTTCTGGCGAGCTGTATACAATAAAGAACAGAATGTAAGATGGCAGTGAGTTAAGCAAGCACCACAATAACGGAAACATGTTGTCAGTGGATTGGATGGTAACACAAGCATCTACTCTGCCCTATTGTAACAAACATGTACTTAACTCCTTACATACACCAGTGCAAGTGTTGTTCACATGTTACTACTTGATTTGACTTTATACATATAAATAGACATGACAATAAACTTGCATAAAGAGACGTCTAGTCTAGCATCAGACTAACTTACTGGTATAAAGAGACATGGATATTAATGGTAGTTGTACTAGAAAAAACTAACTGAACCAATGTCTCCACAGATATCATAGCATCAGAACATATGAAGCTGACAACATAATATAACCAAAAGTCTATTGTATCTACTCATATTTTGTGTGTCCAAGTAGGTACTGATGAAAGTCACAATATCCTGTAATTGTTGAATGACTCGTGGTACTGCTTGCATTGTTAAAATGCAATGAACCATGATTTTAGTTACACATATGGTTAAAGAAACAAACTTACGGAATTAGTTAGAATCTCATATCACCCATGATCCACTAATTTAGACTGGTATTATATCTTACAAATTGAACTGAAGAAGTTCATTTCCAGCCCAACTATAATGTTAGGCCAACTATTGTAAGATGCAGGGAGCAGAGAGCTCACCATGGCTGACATGTAGCCAACATGGAAGAGGCAGCATGTCCGTCCAAGCAGGATCACCAGCACTAGCGGATGGGTCCAGGGTTGTCGCCTCTCCTCCTTGCGGATGCCGAGGTCAGAGACGCCGGATCCGTGCGGATATCCACCTCCCATCCTTGCATTTAAAACTTTATATGTGAGAATTCAATTTTATAAATCTTTGAACTCTAGTCTAGTCTGATTCCTGAAAGGGGATATGAATCAGCAAAAGAAAATCAAGGGACCCTGCCCTCCCACTTTCTAGAACAAAATGAGTACATGAGCAATAGCTATATAGGACTGATGATGCATGTACTACCTGGGAAAGAGCCACCAACAGTATGATCTCTGGAAGACCGATCTCGATGCATTTCGCAACCTACATAACACATTCATACTATTATGTTATTGTTATCCCCACTGGTGTCAACTACAGCTAGACAGAATTCAGAAGTGCAGAGATTTGTCATTTGTGTATGCACAAGCAGAAGGCTTACACTTGGGAATCCAAGCACGTAGAGCCTGAATCCGAGGGCGAGGAGGTTGAGGGTGCATTGGTGCTGATGCCGGAGCTTCCAATGGGAACTCCAGCAGCACCGCCATTGGTGGCTGGTCTCCGGCGCTTCCTTTCTTCCCAGGCAAGAAGACAGACGAGACGAGGAGGAGCAGCGGTAGTTCGATGTGTGTTGGGTGGCCTGGCTGTAGCGTGGTGGCCGTCGCAGCGGACCTAGACATGGACCAATGAAGAATGAACACTGGTAATGACATACAAGAAATGCAAACGGTTCAGAATAACACCAAGACATTTAGTACTACAAGAAATTACTAAAACTTCAGTTGAAGTAGTTGTCAAACAAAATATCAGTCCAATAACCTTCAAATTAAATTGTGATGGTTTACTGCGATGTGTTTTAGTGATATTGTCATACTACAGTATAACCGAAGCATCCAGGAGAAGGGGCAGCTGCCGGTGCTCAGCAAGCAAGCACAGGAAGACAAGGAAGGCCCTGCTGCAGAGTACCCACCAAGGATGCGGTAGAAGAAATCAAAAGAAACGGCAACCAATGCTCACTCTGTTACTCCTGTAGACTAGCTAGTGTGTGTTGACTATCTAATCTAAGACTTGTAACACCAAGTTGTTTCATTCATAGGTGTGTTCGTGCTGTCTGCGATGCTTTCAAAACAATAGCCGAGCAGAGTTAGGCTTAGGTATTAAAATGACAAAAACAACAGCCTAAAGAAGCAGATAATGCTTTCAAACAACCAGCAAGAAATGGAGCATTGAGCCCGGAGACGGCTTTGTCATGTACAGAAAATTAAAGTAGAATGCCCAACAAACAGTGTAAGCAAGACTAGCATATAGTAGTTTGTCTTGTACAGAATGCTTCTAATCTAAGTACGCATGAGAGTGTACGTGTTGGAGCTTTGTCATGCATGCAAATATTTTATGAGGAGAACTACATACATGTATGTGACCATTAGAATGCATACGTGTGTAGGGGAGTTCCCTCGGCATCGCTGCTATTGTGTTTAACCAATGAAACAAAAGGTTACAGGGAGCTTTTAAGTAAAATCTGTTTGTGCACACAGCAAATCTGAGAATGTGAGCTCGGTATGCTCTGTACTAGTCTCTAGTGAGGTGATCCTGCTAATCTATCTACGCAATAGTGGTGAGAGATGGAGATGCCTGTAGAAGGAGCTATTAAGCATACCACATGCAAGGCCAAGACGGATAGCACTGACAACAGGTATGCATCAATGGGCATGCAGCACAAGACGGATATCTGTAAGTCTTTCTTCAAAAGAGGCATTGTAACTAGACTACTGCTTACTACTTAACCCAAAACTGAATCATGAAACAAATCTTACCATCCATGCACTGTAGGCAGGATCTTTCTCAGGCAGGTACGGTGGTCGTCTCTCTTTCAGCTGGATTTTCTTAGCCCACAGTCTTGTCGCTGAAGAACCACTTCTTCAGCGTTTTCTTGTCACTGCAGGTGTGGAGGAAGTTCATCATCAGAAGGGTACCTAAGAATAAGAATCATGCATCGGGAATCAATCAAATCAACACCAAATCGAATCAAGAAGAAGATTCGAGTGCTCACATAGGTAGTGGCAGTGCTCCTGCACCTCCTCGATGTCGTACTGCGTCAGCATCACCCAGGTTCATCTTGTTGGCGTGGAACTGGTCTTCTCACGCCCAGGTGATGCTTGTACGCGGTTTGCACTGGAGGCAGGCCTGGATGCCCTCCTTCCACCGTGGTGAAGACCTCGCCTTCCACCATGGTGCCCAGGCCGTCGGCGCAGATCTGGCACACGCCCCCGTCCCCATGCCTCAGGGACTTCTGCACACAGCAGCGAGATGCGGTCAAAACTGAGGCTCTGCTATGGGGAGGAAGTGGACGGGATCGAGAGGAGCACGATGAGATCGGGAGGAAGGGGACATCCTTATGATCTGGCTCGCGAGCCCACTGCCGCTGTCGCGGGTCGTCGACGATGGGGATGACAGCGGATCGAGGTGGGAGGGAGGGGGAGGGGGTGGATCTGGCCACCGCCATGCCCATGGCCATGCCATGCGTCTAGGTCTAGGTCATGAGCGAGGAGGGAGCGCGGATCCGACCGCGGCCGTTGGAGAGAAGGGGAGGGGAGGGGTTGCCGGTGGCCGGGGTTGGTGGAGAGGATGGAGGACGGTGCCAGCGGCGGTTGGATGGTTGTGGATCGAGAGGTTTGGGGTGGCGGCTGTGGGACGAGAGGGGGAGAGTGGATCGGGGGAGAGGAGTGTATCGGGGAAGCTAGGGTTTGGGTGAGAGTGTGAGGCGGTGAGGGCTGCCGTTGGATCCAGAAGCATCCAACGGTGGTTAATGCATGATCCGCGTGATATGCCTATGGACCAGTCAGAACGCACCAAATAGTTTGACGATTTTTTGACCATATAAATTGGTCGTGATTGATTACATACAAATTTTTCATTCCATTTTTCAATGCTTAAAATGAGTTTTTTTGTGAAAGACCTATCTAATATTTATTCAAATGATGTCATATTTTGCACAAGTTTCATCTTAGATTGGCAAACAACATTGTCAAAGGGAGTTTTCATTTTCTTTGGACGAAAAAACCAGTTTCCAATTTGAACTGCAGCTGCCTCATAGTTTACTCTTTATTTTTTCAAAAAATCATTTCTAGATACATAAGTATCTATTTGATCAGAGAAACATCAAAAGTTTTCCAAGATTCAACCACTAGCTAGGAACAGTCAAACCCGTCGTTTTCATCGCATTTTGAAACGGGCATAAAAATTTAAAAATAAAATCAAAAAATTGGAAACACTCGCATTGTGTCATTATATGTGACCAAGTTTCCAGGAAAAATAATAAACTTGTAATACGGCAATTATTTTAAAAAAGAGTTCTCAGAAATGAGCTATCATGCGTGAAGATTCATGGCTTTCAAGCCAAATGATCAATCTTATGGCCACATTCATGGCATAGTTTGTTCAAATGATCTCATATTATGCACAAGGGTGCATCTTGGAATTCCAAACAATGTTGCCTAAGGGAGTTTTTATTTTCTTTGTACGGAAAATTCATTTTCCATTCTCCGAGTGCCCGAATTGAGTTCTTTTTATGAAGAACCTACCATATATTTGTTGCAAAATTGGACCAAATAAAATTTCTAAAATACTAGGCCATATTTGATTCACAATTGACCAAATGGTTTGGTGTCAAAAGCCTTGATTCACCTCTGGTGAAAAAGACAAATTCCCGTCGATTCAGTAGGAAGCGGGTCAAATTTGAACTGCAGCTGCCTCATAGTTTGCTCTTTATTTTTTCAAAAAATCATTTCTAGATACATAAGTATCTATTTAATCAGAGAAATATCAAAAGTTTTCCAAGATTCAACCACTAGCTAGGAACAGTCAAACCCGTCGTTTTCATCGCATTTCGAAACGGGCATAAAAAATTAAAAATAAAATCAAAAAATTAGAAACCCTCGCATTGTGTCATTATATGTGACCAAGTTTCCAGGAAAAATAATAAACTTGTAATACAGCAATTATTTTAAAAAAAGGGTTCTCAGAAATGAGCTATCATGCATGAAGATTCATGGCTTTCAAGCCAAATGATCAATCTTATGGCCACATTCATGGCATAGTTTGTTCAAATGATCTCATATTATGCACAAGGGTGCATCTTGGAATTCCAAACAATGTTGCCTAAGGGAGTTTTTATTTTCTTTGCATGGAAAATTCATTTTCCATTCTCCGAGTGCCCGAATTGAGTTCTTTTTATGAAGAACCTACCATATATTTGTTGCAAAATTGGACCAAATAAAATTTCTAAAATACTAGGCCATATTTTATTCACAATTGACCAAATGGTTGGGTGTCAAAAGCCTTGATTCACCTGTGGTGAAAAAGACAAGTTCCCGCCGATTCAGCAGGAAGCGGGTCAAATTTGAACTAGAGCTGCCTCTTAGTTTGATCTTTATTTTTTTCAAAAAATCATTTCTAGATACATAAGTATCTATTTAATCAGAGAAACATCAAAAGTTTTCCAAGATTCAACCACTAGCTAGGAACGGTCAAACCCGCCGTTTCCATCGCATTTCGAAATGGGCATAAAGAATTCAAAAAAATCAAAAATTGGGAAAACTTTGCATTGTGTCATTATATGTGACCAAGTTTCCAGGAAAAATAATAAACTTGTAATACGGCAATTATTTTAAAAAAGTGTTCTCAGAAATGAGCTATCATGCGTGAAGATTCATGGCTTTCAAGCCAAATGATCAATCTTATGGCCACATTCATGGCATAGTTTGTTCAAATGATCTCATATTATGCACAAGGGTGCATCTTGGAATTCAAAACAATGTTGCCTAAGGGAGTGTTTATTTTCTTTGCACGGAAAATTCATTTTCCATTGTCCGAGTGCCCGAATTGAGTTCTTTTTGTGAAGGACCTACCATATATTTGTTGCAAAATTGGACCAAATAAAATTATTAAAATACTAGGCCATATTTGATTCACAATTGACCAAATGGTTGGGTGTCAAAAGCCTTGATTCACCTGTGGTGAAAAAGACAAGTTCCCGCCGATTTAGTAGGAAGCGGGTCAAATTTGAACTGCAGCTGCCTCATAGTTTGCTCTTTATTTTTTCAAAAAATCATTTCTAGATACATAAGTATCTATTTAATCAGAGAAACATCAAAAGTTTTTGAAGATTCAACCACTAGCTAGGAACGGTCAAACCCGCCGTTTTCATCGCATTTCGAAACGGGCATAAAAAATTAAAAATAAAATCAAAAAATTGGAAAATCTTCGCATTGTGTCATTATATGTGACCAAGTTTCTAGGAAAAATAATAAACTTGTAATACGGCAATTATTTAAAAAAGGGTTCTCAAAAATGAGCTATCATCCGTGAAGATTTATGGCTTTCAAGCCAAATGATCAATCTAAAGGCCACATTCATGGCATAGTTTGTTCAAATGATCTCATATTATGCACAAGGGTGCATCTGGGAATTCCAAACAATGTTGCCTAAGGGAGTTTTTATTTTCTTTGCACGGAGAATTCATTTTCCATTTTCCGAGTGCCCGAGTTGAGTTCTTTTTGTGAAGAACCTACCATATATTTGTTGCAAAATTGGACCAAATCAATTTTCAAAAATATTAGGCCATATTTAATGCATAATTGACAAAATGGTTTGGTGTCAAAAGTTTTGATCCACCACTTGTGAAAAAGACAAATTTCTGCCCATTCAGTAGGAAGCGGGTCAATTTTGAACTGCTTCTACCTTATTGTTTGCTCTTTATTTTTTCCCAAAATATTGTAGTTACATAAGTATCTATTTACATAAGAAATACATGGTTTGGTGGTGATACGCGAGGTTTGGATGTGGCCCAAGGCCCCAACTCCAAAGCGCGTAAACTCGCATGCCCGCCGCGTGGTCACCGCGTGACCTTGGCATTGACATGCGTTCTGGGAGGCCTAGGAATGTCTAGTGGGTTGGGCACTCCCCGGGTAGGTGCTAGGAAGAAAATTATAACAGAAGAATCTCACGAGGAGACTGACCTATGCTCAAAGATGAATTAGCAGCCAAGTGTTTGATTAGCGGTACGGGAAATGCACATGGCCAATGAGCGTGAGTTTTGGCTGAGGATGATCATCTACTAAGGGTCTTCACCAATTTTTAGCTCAGAAGGAGGAACCTAGGTGGTACTTGCTTTGCAAAGTACCACGCTGGCCAAAAATATGAATGTTGAAGCTGGTCTCAAAATAATGAATGGATTGAGCTGAAATTTGGTGGAGGATGGTTATTTGGGCATAGGAAAGCATTGTAGAAAATTGATACCATTTGGACATGCCAAAGTAGTACTTCCTTCACAAAGCTCTTCTATGGACAAAAACTTTGGAAAACTAGTGAGAGAGATTGGATGAATGAAATGAGCTCAAAATTGGTGTAGGTAAGTTACATAGGTATGGTCATGCGCTGGTAAATTTTCAGATCATTTGGGTAAGCCTAGCTAGTACTTACTTCACAAAGCTTCTCTTGAGGTAGAAACTTTGGAAATTTCCTGAGAAAGATTTACTAGGAAAATTGAGCTGAATATTATTATGTGGCAATGATTTGGGTATGGAAGAGTGCCCAAAAAGTTTGAGGGTAATAGGAGGGGTCTAGATAACACTTGCTTTGCAACGTGCCAATCTGACCATAAAATATAAATTGACCCTGGGCTCACATAGATGATTTGACTGAGCTGCAATTTGGAGGAGGGTGATAATTTTGGCATATGAAGGAAGTATATAAATTTCATGTCATTTCGATATATAAAAAGGTACTTCCTTCACAATGCTTCTAGGTGGACAAAAACCTTGGAAATTTGCCGAGGAAGATTTGCTAGGAAAATGGACCTGAATTTTGTCATGCGGTAATGATTTGGATAGGAAAGAGTGCCCCAAAATTCCGAGGGCAAGCAAGAATATATAAATAGCACTTCCTTCATAAAGTGCTGTTGTGAACAGAATAGGAAAATGAATATTGTTGAATTAGTTTTGAACTAGGCAAGGAAGGATTTTTACATATTTGATGAAGATATGACCCAAAGAATTTATGAGATTTTTCTGGGAATTTTGGTAAGGACAGAAATATAGGTTGCTTCAAAACCTAGGGCAAAAATTGACACATGGACATGACACATAGGCAAAACTGATGAGGTGGCGCCAAGTCATACCAAATCACCACAATTTACATGGTTATGACCATCTATATTAGTCATGATCAGCTAGAAATAAGGCAGAGGACTAGTGCTGTCTACTTTATGACCATTTCGTGTAAGGAAATTACGACCTTTCTGACAAAATGGTCGCAATGGTTTAGGGTATGGAGCCCCCCGAACATCTTTTGACCAATTGGTCTCAAATGGTCATAGATCCATGACCAATTCTTCCAGAGTCACTGACAGAAGGTCACTAGTTGACATATTTCTTGTAGTGGCATCTCAATGTTTTGCCGGCAATCAACGGTGCCCTGGTGTTCGATATTCATTCCCATTTCTTGCATGGGACCTAATCATGCACCCACGGACATATATTTGAGTTTCAACCAATTTATATGCACTGGAGCATGTGCATGTAGTTCAAGTTTGAATTATGCACATAAATGCATTGAAAACTTAGTTAATGCATAAAAATGTCCAAACGAACCCCGAAAAATCACAAAAAATAACACAACACTCCTGTTGTTCTATATTGACACGAGAATTTTTTTGAAAGCAATAAGATGCAATGGATATCGTTTCATCCCCAAATGTGGGGCGTTCCCTACCGAAACCATCATGCTTGTTGTGAGAAGCTCTGGTTTGTGAGAAGCATATACACAAACCTGCCCCAAATGGGACAAAAAATTTACCACAACATGTTGATGCTGCTCCATGGTAGCATGCCAAGTTTCATGAATTTCAGACAAGTTTTGGATTTACTAGAATTTAAAAACCAGGCATCTTAATATTTTGCCGGCAATGAACGGTGCCCTGGTGTTTGAAACTCATTCCCATTTCTTGCATGGGACCTAAGCATGCACCCAAGGACAAAGATTTGATTTTCAACCAATTTATATGCACTGGAGCATGTGCATGTAGTTCAAATTTGCATTATGCACATAAATGCATTGAAAACTCAGTTAATGCATAAAAATGTCCAAAGAAAACCCAAAAAATCACAAAAAATAACACAATATTCCTGTTGTTCTATGTTGACCCGAGAAAATTTTTGAAAGCAATAAGAGGGAATGGATATCGTTTCGTCCCCAAAGGTAGGGCGTTCCCTATCGAAACCATCATGCTTGTTGTGAGAAGCATATACCCAAACCTGCCTCAAATGGGACAAAAAAATTTACCACGGCATGTTGATGCCGCTCCATGATAGCATGCCAAGTTTCATGAATTTCAGACGAGTTTTGGATTTACTAGAATTTCGAAACCAGGCATCTCAATGTTTTGCCGGCTATCAACGGTGCCCTGGTGTCCGAAATTCATTCCCATTTCTTACATGCGACCTAAGCATGCACCCAAGGACACAGATTTGATTTTTCAACCAATTTATATGCACTGGAGCATGTGCATGTAGTTCAAATTTGAATTATGCACATAAATGCATTGAAAACTCAGTTAATGCATAAAAATGTCCAAACGAACCCCGAAAAATCACAAAACACTCCTGTTGTTCTATGTTGACACGAGAAAATTTTTGAAAGCAATAAGATGCAATGGATATCATTTCGTCCCCAAAGGTGGGGCGTTCCCTACCGAAACCATCATGCTTGTTGTGAGAAGCTCTGGTTTGTGAGAAGCAGATACGCAAACCTGTCCCAAATGGGCCAAAAAATTTACCACGACATGTTGATGCCGCTCCATGATAGCATGCTAAGTTTCATGAATTTCACATGAGTTTTGGAGTTACTAGAATTTAAAAACCAGGCATCTCAATGTTTTGCCGGCAATCAACGGTGCCCTGGTGTTTGAAATTCATTCCCATTTCTTGCATGGGACCTAAGTGTCGGTGTCAAAACCGGCGGATCTCGGGTAGGGGGTCCTGAACTGTGCGTCTAAGGCGGATGGTAACAGGAGGCAGGGGACACAATGTTTACCCAGGTTCGGGCCCTCCTGATGGAGGTAATACCCTACGTCCTGCTTGATTGTTCTTGATGATATGAGTATTACAAGAGTTGATCTACCACGAGATCGTAGAGGC
The DNA here is from genome assembly GCF_003073215.2 of Triticum urartu. Taxonomy (NCBI): domain Eukaryota; kingdom Viridiplantae; phylum Streptophyta; class Magnoliopsida; order Poales; family Poaceae; genus Triticum; species Triticum urartu. The sequence continues at coordinate 741,900,729 of NC_053023.1, forward strand.
TAAACCCTAGAAGCTAGCCTATGGTATGATTGTATCTTGCCCTACGGACTAAACCCTGCGGTTTATATAGACACCGGAGGGGGGCTAGGGTTACACAGAGTCGGTTACAATGGAGGAGATCTACATATTCGTATTTCCTAGCTTGCCTTCCACGCTAAGGAGAGTCCCATCCAGACATGAGACAAAGTCTTCAATCTTGTATCTTCATAGTCCAACAGTCCGACCAAAGGATATAGTCCGGCTGTCCAGAGACCCCCTAATGCAGGACTCCCTCAGTAGCCCCTGCACCAGGCTTCAATGACGTGAGTCTGGCTCGTAGTATTGTCTTCGGCATTGCAAGGCGGGTTCTTCTCCAAATCCTGAATATCTGCTAAGTAGTGTCCGGATCCCATAAATGTTGGACATCTTGGCTTCTGCGCCCAATAAGGGCTATCTTCCATGTGTCGGGTGAATGCGAGGAGCCAGGGCGTTTTTACATTCGCCCCCCTGGCCAGGTAAATAAATCGTCTATTAAAGGGATGGGTATTCTTGGATCCAATCCACACCATCCTCCCACGGCGAGAATCCATTGGAGCGCGCCCAAAAAAATCCATTCCATCATGGCCTGCCATCGCAGCTCCTCCTCTCGCTCCCGTAGCCCTAAGCCCGGTGATTGGGAGATGTGTTCCATCCCACACAGCCAATTAGTAGAGTTGCAGACCTAGGGATTTTTCCCTCCAGCGTATATGGTCACCGTCCGAGCCGGGCTCGCCACCTATAATGACGGGGAGCAAGCGGAGAGCTTCCCCAATCCCTCCAAAGGGGAGCTGGTGTGCCTAGTCCCTTACTTACTAAGGGGACTCAGATTTCCAATTCATCCGTTCCTCCGCGGGCTCCTGGAGTTTTACGGCCTCTAGTTGCATAATTTCACCCCTGCTTCCATATTGCACATCGCCGGTTATGTTGCCCTTTGTGAGCTGTTTCTGGGCTGCGAGGCTCATTTCGAGCTGTGTAAAAGGCTATTCTGCCTTGTGCCCCGCGCATAGAAGGGGTCACTTTATCAAGGGAGCGGAGCCAAAATATGGCGCATTGCCGAGACCGGATACCTGTCCGGTAGTCCGAAGAAGACGTCCGAAGACTGGCCTTCGGAGTGGTTTTACATGGAGGACGTCCCCCTTCCAAACCCTGTTCGGCTGGGTCTTCCTGAGTTCAACAATGCTCCTCTAAAGAATGCCGAAGCTGGTGCCCACGGAGCCCCCAGGAGGAAGACAATGGAGAAGTCCTTTACCTGATGAACCGGATTAAAGCGCTGGCTCAATCAGGATTGACAATGATCGAGGTTATGTCAATATGCATAATGCAGGGGGTGCAGCCACTTCAATATCGAGGGCACACCCTGTGGTGTTTTAACGGGGAAGATGATGCACCCGTTGCGGGCACAAGGGACCGGACTTTGCTGCTGCTTTAGCAAAAATTCTATCCGAGTTGTTCAAGGGAGAGGAAGAGGAGTTCATCCGTACTAAGCCACGGGATGGATTCTCCATGTACAACCCTCCAAGCTGGGTGAGTTGTACCTCTTTACTCCCAACCTTCCCGCATTCTTCGTCGTAGGTACTCACCTTGCCATTTCACGGCAGGAACTGCGAAAAGCTGTAAGGGAAGTCAACAGCCCACCTCCACAACTAGAGGACCCTGGCCGGGCCCTCGATCCCGGACTCGAAGAGGATCCGGACATATTCGTGGAGCTGATAGACAGGCAATTCTATCAATTGAGCTGCAATGACGCCATGGTGGCCATAACGTCCGACTATGCTGGACTACGCTGGACTACTCCCTGCATCGCACATAAGAAAAACCAAAGTCCCAACTCCAAAAAAGGATCCCTGAGGGAGTCCTGGATTAGGGGGTGTTCGGATAGCCGAACTATACCTTCAGCCGGACTCCTAGACTATGAAGATGCAATATTGAAGACTCCATCCGGTGTCTGGAAGGGACTTTCCTTGGCGTGGAAGGCAAGCTTGGCGATACGGATGTCCAGATCTCCTACCATTATAACCAACTCTATGTAACCCTAACCCTCTCCGGTGTCTATATAAATCGGGGGGTTTTAGTCCGCAGGACAACATACACATCAACAATCATACCATAGGCTAGCTTCTAGGGTTTAGCCTCTCTGATCTCGTGGTAGATCTACTCTTGTACTACCCATATCATCAATATTAATCAAGCAGGATGTAGGGTTTTACCTCCATCAAGAGGGCCCAAACCTGGGTAAAACTTCATGTCCCTTGCCTCCTGTTACCATCCGGCCTAGACGCACAGTTCGGGACCCCCTAGCCGAGATCCGCCGGTTTTGACACCGACATTGGTGCTTTCATTGACAGTTCCTCTGTGCAGTCGCCGCCAGGCCCGATGGCTCCTACGATCATCAATGGCAATGCAGTCCAGGGTGAGACCTTCCTCCCCGGACAGATCTTCGTCTTTGGCGGCTTCGCACTGCGGGCCAATTCACTTGGCCATCTAGAGCAGATCGAAAGCTACGCCCCTGGCCGTCAGGTCAGATTCGGAAATTTAAACTACACGGCTGACATCCGCGGGGACTTGATCTTCGACGGACTCGAACCACCGCCGAGCGCGCCGCACTGTCACGACGAGCATGATCTAGCTCTCGCCGAACAGTGCCCTGAGGCCGCACCCGCATCGGCTCCGACCCTTAGTTCGGAGCCAACCGCGCCGATCGAGGATGGGCGGTTGGACGCCACCTCGGGGGCTGTGATCCCAACGGCGGTTGAGCCGAACACCAGCCCCGTACTCTGCGAGACTCGTGACTCCAGGAGCCGGATTCTTCTCCGGACTCCGAACCCTCCGCGCCCCTGCCGATCGAATCCGATTGGGCGCCGATCATGGAGTTCACGGCCGCGGACTTCAGCACTCGCCTTTCGGCGATATCCTGAAGTCACTGAAGTCTCTCTCTTTATCAGGAGAGCCCTGGCCGGACTACGGTCAGCAAGGTTGGGGTACGGACGATGAAGAAATTCAAAACCCACCCACCACCCACTTTGTAGCCACTGTCGACGACTTAACCGACATGCTCGACTTCGACTCCGAAGACATCGACGGTATGGCCGATGAAGGAGATGATGAAGAACCAGCGCCTACTAGACCCTGGAAATCCACCTCTTCATATGACATATACATGGTGGACACCCCAAAAGAAGGAGATGACGATGGAACAGCGGAGGATGACCCCTCCAAGAAACAGCCCAAGCGCCAGCGTCAGCGGCTCCGCTCAAAATCCCGCCAAAACAAAAACGGCCATTCCAGCACGGGAGATAATAATACTCCGGAGAGTGCCGAAGAAAACCCCCTCCAGCAAGGTTTAGCACAGGAGGATCGAGAAACCAGCCCTCATGAGAGAGCGGCAGACAGAGTAATTATATGCCTCCCTCCGAAGACGACACAAGCCTCGACAACGACGAATTCGTCATGCTAGAGGATCCCGTTGAGCAAAAGCGTTTCCAACACAGGCTTATGGCCACGACAAGAAGCCTCAAGAAAAAACAGCAACAGCTCCTAGCTGATCAAGATTTGCTGGTTGACAGATGGACCAAAGACCTTGCGGCCGAAGAGCATAAACTCGAATGCCCCTCCAAGAGTTACCCAAAGCGCAGGTTGCTACCCCAATTAGAGGAGGAAGCACTTGATGCGGCCGAACGGCCACCTCGTGGCCGCGACAGAGAGGCCTCCCGGCCCTCCACTCAAGCCGCACCCCGTACCAAGGCATGGGAATATGCGCCGGACTTACGAGACATGTTGGAGGACAAGGCAAGGCAAACACGATCGATCTATGGATCGCGTGGGCACTCCACGGCTCGAGACGGTAACCGTCACGCCGGCCAATAATTCGGCAGGGCCGAACACAGTAGACAAAACTCATTGGAGCTACATCATGATATCGCTAGTACAGAGGCGCCGCACACCCACTGTGCTTTACAGACGAAATAATGGATCATCAAATCCCCGAGGGTTTCAAACCCGTAAACAGGCTTTACACTTTATGCTTCCGGCTCGTATGTTGTGTGGAATTGTGAGCGGATAACAATTTCACACAGGAAACAGCTATGACCATGATTACGCCAAGCTATTTAGGTGAGACTATAGAATACTCAAGCTTAAAGGACCAGCTCGGCATTGGCTCAACAGCTTGCCAACAGGATCAATCAGTTGTTGGGAGGACCTGGAAGCCGCATTCCTCGACAATTTCCAGGGCACTTATGTGCGACCCCCAGACGCCGATGACCTAAGTCACGTAATTCAGCAGCCAGAGGAATCGGCCAGGCAATTCTGGACACGGTTCCTAACAAAGAAAAATCAAATAGTCGATTGTCCGGACGCTGAGGCCCTAGCAGCCTTCAAGCACAATATCCGTGATGAGTGGCTGGCCCGACACCTTGGACAGGAAAAGTCGAAATCTATGGCAGCACTCACGACACTCATGACCCGCTTTTGCGCGGGAGAAGACAGCTGGCTTGCTCGTAGCAACAATATGACCAAGAACCCTGGTAGTTCGGACACCAGGGACATTAGTGGCAGGTCGCATTGCAACAAGCAGAAGCGCCACATTAACGGCGACAATGCTGAGAATACGGTAGTTAATGCCGGATTCAGAGGCTCTAAATCCAGTCAGCGGAAAAAGCCATTCAAAAGGAAACCTAGGGGCCCGTCCAGCTTGGACCGAATACTCGACCGCTTGTGCCAAATACATGGCACCCCCAAAAAGCCAGCCAATCACACCAACAGGGATTGTTGGGTGTTCAAGCAGGCAGGCAAGTGAAGCGCCAACAATGAAGACAAGGGGCTGCATAGCGACGACGACGAGGAGCCCCGGCCGCCGAACAACAATGGACAGAAGGGTTTCCCCCCACAAGTGCAGACGGTGAACATGATATACGCCACCCACGTCCCAAAAAAGGAGCGGAAGCGCGCGTTAAGGGACGTATACGCGGTAGTGCCAGTCGCCCCAAAGTTCAACCAATGGTCCTCCTGCCCGATCACCTTTGATCGAAGAGACCATCCCACTAGCATCCGTCATGGTGGATTTGCCGCATTGGTTCTAGACCCAATTATTGACGGATTTCATCTGACTAGAGTCCTCATGGACGGCGGCAGCAGCCTGAACCTGCTTTACCAGGATATAGTGCGAAAAATGGGCATCGATCCCTCGAGGATTAAGCCCACCAAAATGACCTTTAAAGGCGTAATACCAGGTGTAGAGGCCAACTGTACAGGCTCAGTCACACTTGAAGTGGCCTTCGGATCCCCAGATAATTTCCGAAGCGATGAATTGGTCTTCGAGATAGTCCCATTCCGCAGTGGCTATCATGCACTGCCTGGACGAACCGCATTCGCCAAATTCAATGCGGTACCGCACTACGCATACCTTAAGCTCAAGATGCCAGGCCCTTGTGGAGTAATTACGGTCAATGGAAACACCGAACGCTCCCTCCGAACGGAGGAGCACACGACGGCCCTTGCAGCGGAAGTACAAAGTAGCCTCTCCAGGCAGTTCTCTAGTCCGGCCATTAAACGTCCGAACACCGTCAAGCGCGCCCGGAGTAACCTACAACAAGACCGCCTGGCACGTTCCGAGCAGGCGTAGCAATGCGGCCCCAACCCCAACCCTAGCAAAAAGGCGACGCTAGTACTTCGCGTACATAATTACGCTCTAGAAATACCATGGGAATAGGGGGAGGGCACCATCACGGCACGCCCAAAACATGGCTTAAACCGCACCAGGGGCTACCGATTTTTTTACTTTTCTCTTACTTCCAGGACTCTACTCTTCAGAAGGCCTGTTCGGCAGCTCAATTGCCGCACAGACGATGCAAGAACCAGGGAAGCAGACAAGCCATGCCGCATTACGGAAATCCCAGGTGGTCTCTATCACGAGCAGTATACCTGTTTTGCATACTATTCCGCAGCTTGCCCCTGGAGCAGACATGTTAAATAGTCCAACTTTTCGTTTATCGCATTACTTGTATCGTTCTGCTTTGATCGCAGCTATTTCTAATAAACAATGCATAGCTTTTGTCTATTTTTGCACTATCTTTTTATAAAGAAATGTTCCTTAACGACATGTTGCACCCGTACAACTTGGTACGGCCAAAATACGCCAGGGGCTTTTAGCACCCCTCAATATGGTGTGAGAAGTCCGAACACGTTCACAAGTGCGGCACCCCGAACTTATAGCATTATATGCATCGGCTCCGAATCATGTCTTGGGTCAATAGTTGGGTTTGCCCGGCTCCTATGTTTTGGTGCCTTATGTTCCGCTATATCGGCTAAGGTAGCACTCGGAGAACAACTGCGATTGTGCCCCAGTTGAGCTGGGCCGAGCACCTCAGTGGAGAAAGCTAAAACTGACTGTCATGATGAAGCAAGAGCCGTTCGCTATTCGAGAGGTTTTTTCGAGTCCCTAAAGACTTATGCCGCTTAGGGCGACGAGTCGGCTCTGTCTGGCCAAGGCATGGATAGCGCCCCGAACTCGGTCTTCTGAATACTAGCGGCTTCGCCGAAATTTAAAATTATAGAATTCTATGGCTAAGTGAGAGTGTTCACGCATTATAGTCCGATTGCCTCGTTCATCGGGCTGAGCGCCTCCCTCGAAGGACCCAAACATGGGAAAAAGAGCGCCCAGATTCATCCCCGAACACCCCAGCACTAGTGGCAAGGGGGCAGAAGCCGACGACTCGCCATCTCTCAGTATTCATAAACAGCCGCACAGAAGGTAATATTTTAAATTCAAGCAGCATTGCTCAGCGCATATGAACAAGTTTTCAGCGCACAGGACAAAAACGAGCGAGTTTTACTCAAGAATTACATCCCTAGTACATTCATCCGCCACAAGGCGGGCACCCTTCAGAACATCCTTATAGTAATTTTCGGGCTTGCGATGCTCTTTCCCCCCTGGTGGCCCGTCCTTCACAAGATTCTCCGCATCCGGCCTGCCCCAGTGCACCTTAGCATGGGCAAAGGCCCTACGGGCACCTTCAATACAAACGGAGCGCTTGATGACTTCCAGCCTTGGACAGGCCTCCACCAGCCGCCGCACCGGCCCGAAATAGCTCCCAGGCAGAGCCTCTCCAGGCCACAGCCGAACTAGAAGGCCCTTCATGGCCTGTTCGGCCGCCTTGTGGAGCTTGACCAGTTGCTTCAGCTGGTCGCTCAGGGGCACGGGGTGTCCTGCCTCAGCATACTGAGACCAGAACACCTTCTCCGTCGAGCTGCCCTCCTCGGCTCGATAGAATGCGGTGGCATCGGATACACTCCGGGGAAGATCTGCAAATGCCCCTGGAGAGCTCCGGATTCGGGTAAGTATCAAGTAACTCATGTTTATGTGTTTACTTTGCATAAAGAATGCCTTACCCGCCGCTATTTTCTTCACCTCATCCAACTCCTGGAGGGTCTTCTGGGATTCGGCCTTGGCAGACTTGGCATTTTCAATAGCCGCCGCGAGCTCGGACGCTCGCGTCTTCGAGTCAAGCTCCAAACTCTCATGTTTCTTCATGAGAACCTGGAGCTCTTGCCGCACCTTGCCAACCTCGGCCTCATACCTCTCCCGCTCGGTGCACTCCGCGGCCGCACTCTTCTCGGCCTCGAGTAGCTCTTGCTTAAGGGTCGCCACCTCAGATATGGCCCCTACAATAGCCATGTTAATCCTGTCATTTCTTGCAATTGTACCTTTTTTATATACATATTCAACCAAGGTATTTCTTACCTTCCTTGTCCTCGAGCTGCTTCTTGACACGCCCGAGCTCTTGCTCGGACTTCTCGAGGCTCTGCTTCAGCGTGTCCACTTCCGCAGTGAGTACGGCGGACGCCAGCAGAGAAGCCTGCACACGCATATTGACTCCTTTTGTTAGACTCCTGCGAATTTTTTGATCTTCTATTCGGCTTTTCTTCCCGAACGCCCAACAGAGCATCAGGGGCTACTGTCTATGCGGTAATATTATTTACACATTATTTACTTACCTCAAAGCCTGTCAAAAGGCTAGTACAAGCTGCGCCTCCAACATATTGTCCGGCGCCTCCGGGTGGACGGGGGTCGCCGGCACGGTGGACTTGCTCCTCTTGGAAGGAGGTCCCACGCTGGACTCCGGAACCCTTGAAGGTTCCAGAGCGGTGTCCGGCCAAGAGCCGGACTTGGAGCCCTGGGGGGTTTCATCCCCTTTACTCCTGGAGTCCGGGCGGTCGCCTTGCGGCGCCTCCGGGACCACCTCCTCCCTGCTTGGAACCTGTTGGGACAATACCTCGGTGTCGTCCATAGGGCAGGGGGAGGAAGGCGTCGGAAGCGAGTTCACATCCGACGAGTCCAGCGAGCCGCTCGACGACGCGTCGAGCCGGTCTTTGGGTGGGCTGCATAAGCATATTCGACATAAGGGAAAGCTGGGCAATAAACGAATACTATGAATTACTCCGGTATCCGGATACTTACGATTTTGCCAGGGGCTTGGCCTTGGGCTGCCACTCCTCTTCGCTGTCGTCGGCGTCATTGGAGTAGTCCGGAGGAAGGGTTTTCCCCTTCTTGGACCCTCCGGCCTCCTCAGAGAGGGCGGCCTTCCTTTTCTTCTCTCCTCCCGCTGGAGGGGGAGAGGTCTCTTCTTCTTCCTCCTCGTCTTCACGAGAGGAATGTGCTTCGAGACCGTCGGATGACGAATCCGACACCTCCTGGCGCCAGGCACTCTTTCGAGTCCCCGTGGCCCTTTTCATGGCCTTCTTCTCCGGCACCACATAGGGCGCCGGAACCGGCAGCTTCGCCAAGCGAGCGTCCGCTGGGCCTTCGGGCAAAGGAGCCGGACAGTTGATCTGTCCGGACGTCACCTCCCAATCCTATCAAAGATAAGGGAACTTAGATCCCGCATAGAGTCAAACTATGAGAAACTGATACCCTGTAAAAGGACAAAGACATCTTACCGCATGAGCGTGATGCTGAGTACTGAATCCGCGATCCTCGGCAGCGGATGCAGGAGCCTCGGCGCCCTTGAAAAGCATCCTCCAGGCATCTTCGTACGTCGTGTCGAAGAGCCTGTTTAGAGTTCGCTGCTGCGCCGGGTCGAACTCCCACAGGTTGAAGGCCCGTCGTTGACACGGGAGGATTAGGTGGATGAGCATAACCTGGACTACGTTGACAAGCTTGAGCTTCTTGTCTACCAGGGTTTGGATGCATGTTTGGAGTCCGGTTAGCTCTCCTTTTTTACCCCAAGACAGGCTTGTCTCCTTCCAGGAGGTGATCCGCGTAGGGGGGCCGGATCGAAACTCAGGGGGTGCGACCCATTCGGCGTCGCGCGGCTCGGTGACGTAAAACCACCATGATTGCCACCCCTTTAGGGTCTCCACAAAGGAGCCCTCGAGCCACAGGACGTTGGCCATCTTGCCAACCATGGCACCGCCGCACTCCGCCTGGCTGCCGCGCACCACCTTTGGCTTGACGTTGAAAGTCTTAAGCCATAGGCCGAAATGGGGGCGGATGCGGAGGAACGCCTCGCACACGACGATAAACGCCGAGATGTTGAGGACGAAGTTCAGGGCCAGATCGTGGAAATCCAGGCCATAGTAGAACATGAGCCCCTGGACAAATGGATGCAGAGGGAAGCCCAGTCCGCGGAGGAAATGGGGGAGGAATACCACACTCTCATGGGGCCTAGGAGTGGGGATGAGCTGCCCCTTTTCGGGAAGCCGGTGCGCGATGTCGCTAGCCAGATGTCCGGCCTTCCTCAGCTTTTTGATGTGTCCCTCCATGACGGAGGAGACCATCCACTTGCCTCCCGCTTCGGACATGACTGGAGAAGGTTGAGGTGGTAGTGCGGACTTGGGCGCTGGAGCTCGAGTGTGCAAGAATGGATAGGCAAAGGAGGAAGAAGGCGTGGGCGAAAAGGTGGATCCTTATCCCCTTATATGGGTGGACGCAACTACATGTCCGCACCAGCCTGGTAAAACTCGCTTATCTCCTAGCACCGTAATCAAAGGCGCGGTTGGGTTACCCACGCCCGTATTGATGAGAATCCCGGAATAAGGGGACACGATCTCTGCTTTGACAACATGTGCCAAGGAAACCGCCTTGCATAACGCGCTGAGGTGGGATACTGAAACGACTCGGATAAAGGCTTGGCCGTGGTGTGTCACGCTACGGAATACGATAGCAGATTAGATTTGTGTAAATATTATTCTCTCTATTGCAATATGTGGAAACTTATTTTGCAGAGCCGGACACTATCTTTGTGTTCAGAATCTTCTATGAAGTACTTGGAGGAGGAACCCGCCTTGCAATGCCGAAGACAAACTGCGCGCTGGACTCATCGTCATTGAAGCCTGGTTCAGGGGCTACTGAGGGAGTCCTGGATTAGGGGGTGTTTGGATAGTTGAACTATACCTTCAGCCGGACTCCTGGACTATGAAGATGCAAGATTGAAGACTCTGTCCCGTGTCCGGAAGGGACTTTCCTTGGCGTGGAAGGCAAGCTTGGCGATATGGATGTTCAGATCTCCTACCATTGTAACTGACTCTATGTAACCCTAACCCTCTCCGGTGTCTATATAAACCGGGGGGTTTTAGTCCGTAGGACAACATACACATCAACAATCATACCATAGGCTAGCTTCTAGGGTTTAGCCTCTCTGATCTCGTGGTAGATCTACTCTTGTACTACCCATATCATCAATATTAATCAAGCAGGACGTAGGGTTTTACCTCCATCGAGAGGGCCCGAACCTGGGTAAAACTTCGTGTCCCTTGCCTCCTGTTACCATCCGGCCTAGACGCACAGTTCGGGACCCCCTACCCGAGATCCTCCGGTTTTGACACTGACAATCCCCTTTAATGCACTTCACCTAGCGTACACATATGTCGTTTTACAGGGAGGCCTTCGGGACACCGTGCCAAACCCGCAGCAACTCGCCAACAAGAGGCACCGAAGCCGGGTAGGCCAAAAAGGAAGGCGGTCAGGACGGAGATGCCGGCACAGAGGTATGACACAAAACCTCGCTCCGTGGTTGTCGTCTTTCTTAAAATATAATGAGGTCCATGTTTCCTAGCAGAAAAAACACTCGCCAGACTATATCCGGAGAGGCTGCCGATCACGCCTCGACCAGTCGGGCTCCAGGGCCGGACATATAGGTGGAAGCTAACGTGGGGCAGATGCCGGATGTTCCTCCTACAGAGGATGCAGACAGACTATCCGCTACAAATTTCGAAGTGGAGAGCGCCATGAATCACAGGCGTCGTCGGGCCGTACTCCATGACGCTTGTTTCTCACCAGAGACATTTGATGCCTTCAATTCCGGAGACGCGTATATCCGTGCTGCTCAAAATGGTCTAGCCAGAGCCACGGACCAGTATGTAAGGGATATACGGGTAAGCAAATCTAACGATTATATGTATCAGTATCCCTTGAGACTTGAAACAGTTGGCGCAACTGATTTAAGGATCATTATTTGTGCAGGTTCTTACAGAGAAGAATTCCCAATTGTCTCAAGAGCTGGAAGAGTGCAACACCCAGCTAGGGGCCACTGTTGCCGTGTTGAAGGAGTCCGAGAAGGGTCCCTCTGGTAACACTTGTTTCCATTGCAAAGAATACGAGTACCAGGTAGTATGCTGCATGTATGCAAATCTAACAATAGATGTTGCAGGTGGCCCCGGAGTGAATCCGGAGGCCGTGGCGGTGAATGCGGCACGTGCTGATCGACAGCTAAATGCTGGCAAGTGCGTGCTTACGCGAGTCAGGAAGGAGAAAAATAATCTCCAAAATGCCAATAGCTGGCTGGGCGTGGAACTGAAAGATGTCCGAGCCCAGCTTGCGGACTCCGTGAAGGAGAACAAGCGGCTTCGGCGAGGCATTTTTAGTAAGTGCTTGAATGAACTTTTAAAGGAGTTCGGTGAAGAAGCCGGCTAACAGAGTTATGTCTGCAGGTATGCTGAAGGGTCGTCCCGCGGAAGAGATGCCCGATGTCGGAGTAATGGGCCACGGGTAGGCCAACCCAAGTCCCATAACCTTTCAAGACTTCCGGGCAGGCTGCGCCCCTCAAGACCCCAGGGCGAAGAGCCGTCTCCTGAAGAGTCGACGGCAGGGCGGCCGACTGCCCGCTCACGGCCGAGTTCCAGGGACTACTTCCAGAGAAGCCGGCTTTGGGGAGTCGGCCGGCGACTCCAGCAAACCCATGACCTCATCAAAGGGGACGGGGCAGAGGCATGGCTACAGTGAAGCCCACTCCCGCCCCTTACCAAGGGCAGGCATGGCCACAGCAAGCCGTACCCGGGAAGATCTCCGTGCGGCGTGGCACTGTTGCCCGGCCGACCCTAACATCAGCACCATAGTACCAAGTCCTGCGCCCACGACGGCATGCCTGTACGGCCTGGAGGCAACGGGGCCCACCAGTCAGCGAGACCTTGGGAGACGGCAGGAGAACCGCCAGTCGGACCCGTCGGGAGTCGGCCCGGGGGAGTCGGCCGAGCCCTCCCCCGGGGCCCACACGCCATTAATCAAGATGAGATGGGGAGTGGCCACAGTGATCGCCCGCCAGGCGGCGGGGCTGTTGCCACGACCCCATGACCAAGCCCGCGTCATCAGAAGCACGGCTACAGTAATCAGCAGCCGGCAAGACCCGCCCGTGATGGACGCGGCCTGTCGGCTCCGTACCAGACCAGTCGGCTCCGTACCAGACCAGTCGGCAGGCCCCAACAGTCGGCGGAGAAGTCGGAGGTCGGAGGCACTGACGGATGGGCCCGCGCCCAGTCGAATTACCATTGTACCCCTGGGGGGTAGGCCTATATAAACCCCCTAGGGCACCCATGCAAAGGGTGGGATCCCAGTAGTTCTAGACCATACCAGATAGAAGGAGAGAGCTAGCCTTGCCTTCTTCTACCACCAGAAACAGCTCAAGGAGCAACCGTGTAAACACTTGGCCATAGTGATCATGCGGAGACCCCGCAGAGTAGCAATAGGGGTATTATCTCCCCAGAGAGCCCCGAAGCTGGGTAAGATTCACCGGCGTGCATGTCTTCGCCTCATCCCGTTTCCAGGCATCGGCGACGTTCTACTCGCCCCCACCATGATAAGCCATCCGTTGGCATATGTCGCACCAAACCCCCGACATTTGGCGCCCACCGTGGGGCATGGTGCACCGCTGTCTGGAGATCTGTTCTGGACGGGAACCCTTTTCCTCCCTGGCGAGCGCAGCCAACCAGGCATGCCAGGCGAGGTCTGCATCGAGGCGCTGCGCGGCGTTGAGATCGCCTGCGCAGCCAGCTCCTTGGCCGAACTTGTCGGCGAGGTCCGCCTCTCCGACGAACCTGCGTCCCACGCAGGCGCGGGCGGCCCCGAAAACCTCCTCGCGGGCCTCCTCGATCAACGCCACGTTTCCGGCGAGCTTGCCGTAGACTTGGAGTCCGTAGGCTCCACCGACCCGATGCTGGTCGACTCCGACACCGCGTCGATCGACGCGTTCCCCACCAACATGGTGGTCTACGACGAACCTCTCCCCCACGCAGAGAGCGACGGAAGCACCGTCACTGAGGTGCTAGTCATCAGTCATGATGAGTTCCCTGGCGGAGGAGTGCCCGACTCACTCGGCGCAGTGCTGCAAGACCTGACTGCGCCCATTCCGGAAGATGCTGACGCGGAGACGTTAGAAGTGCGCCGCGTTCAGCTTGTTGAAGGCGCGAAGAAGCTGGCCAGCATGAGACGCTTGTCAGAAGCTTACCAGCGGGAGATGGATCGCGCCGTTGGCGGCTCGCCGGCCCCGGCAGGGCCCAGCCGTCTTGGCACGGTCCAGCAGCGCGCCGTAGCCATCGCCAGCCTGTTTGGGGCCAGCCGCCCCGTGTACGCTACACCGGCGGAGAACATCCGAGCCGCCCAGGCAGCGGCGGATGAGCTGGACAATTTTGAGGGCGAAGAACGCCGCCTCATGATGGAGCGAGTCCAGCGGCTCCTCAACGCGGCCGCCGCGCAGAACAAGGCACCGCGGCGGCCAAACAACGACCCGCACCGAGATCAAGGCACGATGTCTCAGACGCCGACTGGCGGCGCCCGAGGAAGAAAGGACAAGGAGCCGGCTGTCAGCCACAGTCGGACTCACATTACCATAGAGCGCGACCGAGATGGCCTCCCTAGAGCAGTGGAACGACGGGACGACTGTCCGCCTCCCCCTCCCTGCAAGGAGAGGCGAGTCACCCCGCCGCCTGTTGACCATCCGACTCTCAGTGACCGCCTTGGCCGCCGAGAGGGAGTTGGAGAGAATGACGCCCGCCACCGGATCGACCGACTTCACTGGTCCCTGGCGCTGGAAGAGGAAGACGAGCTGGGTCCGCCTTGTTTCGGGCCCCGCATTCGGGACGAGCCATTTCCCAGAGGGTTCACGCTCCCAAGAGACACGCCCAAGTATACCGGCTCCGTGAAGCTAGAAGACTGGCTAGTCGACTACTCCACGGCTGTCAGCATAACAAACGGCAACAAGCGTGTCGCCGTAAAGTACGTTCCGCTCATGCTCTAGGGCATGGCCCGGACATGGCTGAAGAGCCTGATGCCCCGCAGCATCAACAGCTGGGTCGACTTCACTGAAGCGTTCGTCCGCAACTTCACTAGCACGTACAAGCGTCCTGCCAAGCCTCGTCAGCTCTCCTTGTGCGTGCAAGGTCCTGACGAGTCGACTCGCGACTACCTCACCCGTTGGGCTGAGCTCCGGAACTCCTGTGAGGGCGTGCACGAGGTGCAGGCCATCGAGTACTTCACAGCCGGGTGCCGAGAAGGCACCCTCCTCAAGCACAAGATCCTCTGCGATGAGCTAGAAACCCTCAACGAGTTGCTGATCATAGCGGACAAGTACGCCACGGCCGATTCCTCCATGAAGGCGGAAATTCAAATCAGCACGACTGGCAAAGTAGCTCCTCAGGCTCCAAGTACTCGGGTGGCAGACGCCGGCCGGCGAGAACAGCAAGGCGACAACAAGCGCAAGGCCCCGCAGCCGGATTCCGGCAGCCGGCAAGTCGCGACCGTTGAAGCCCAGCAGCCAGAAGAGCAGCCTCGGCCCAAGTGACAGAAAGGCGGCAAGCCGATCTGGTTGCCGGCCTTCTCCTATGACCAGACCTTGGATGGACCTTGCAAGTTCCACAGTGGCGCGAAGCCATCGAATCACACCACCCGGAAGTGCCACTGGCTCACCAGGATCGCCAAGGGAGACGACCTCCTGCCACCCCCGCCTGCTGGGCAGCCGCCTCCGCCTCCGCCCCAGCAGCCGGCAGTCAGGCCAGTTGGCGCAGTACAAGACGAATACCCTAAAGAGCATGCAGCCTATGTGGTGTTCACCAGTGTGGCTGATGATCGACGCAGCAGGCGGCTGCAGCGACAAGAGGTGAACGCAGTAGCCTCAGAGACGCCAAAGTTCATGCACTGGTCTGAGAAGCCCATCAGCTGGAGCAGGGCTAACCACCCAGAAGTGATGCCGAGTCCAGGCTCCTACGCCTTGGTCCTGGACGCCACCTTTTCCATGGACAAATGGGTCGCGCGTTTCTTGCGAGTTCTGATAGACGGGGGCAGCAGCATCAATATCCTGTACAAGGACACCATGGAGAAGTTAGGAATCAAGCAAAGACAGCTTTAGAACAGCCGGACTGTGTTCCATGGCATTGTTCCTGGGCTTTCCTGCTCACCAATCGGCAAGATCCTTATTGACGTCCTCTTTGGGGACAAAGATCACTTCTGAAGAGAGTCTGTTTGGTTTGAGGTGGTTGACCTTGAGAGCCCATACCATGCGCTACTTGGCCGACCCGCCTTGGCCAAGTTCATGGCGGTCCCCCACTACGCCTACCTCAAGATGAAGATGCCCAGTTCCAGGGGAATTCTGACTGTGGCCGGTGACTACCGGAAGTCATCCGCTTGCGCGGCCGAGAGCAGTCGGCTGGCCGAGTCCCTGGTGGTCGCAGCCGAGAAACGACTCCTTGAACGAGTTGTGGCGATGGCCGGCAAGCAGCTGGAGATATCGCCCGACCCAAAGGAGTCGGAAGCCGAAGGTTCGTTCAAGTCGGCCAAAGAGACAAAGAAGATACCCTGGGATCCGGAGCACCCAGAGAGGTACGCCGTCGCAGGTGCGAACCTCGACAGCAAATAGGAAGGCGGGATCGTCGATTTCCTCCGTGAGAATCGGGACATCTTTGCATGGTCTCCCAAAGACATGCCAAGTGTACCGACGGATTTCGCCGAGCACAAGTTACACGTCCGATCTGATGCAAAGGCGGTCAGGCAGCCCCTGCGCCGCTTATTAGAAGAAAAGAGAAGAGTTGTCGGAGAAGAGATAGCCCGACTCCTAGCAGTCGGCTTCATTATGGAAGTTTTCTTCCCGGAGTGGCTGGCAAATCCGGTCCTGGTGCTAAAGAAGAACAAGCAATGGCGAATGTGTATCGACTACATGAGCCTCAACAAGGCCTGCCCCAAGGACCCATTTGCTCTACCAAGAATCGACCAGGTGATAGACTCCATAGCCGGATGTGAGTTGTTGAGTTTCTTGGATGCATACTCAGGATATCACCAGATCAAGCTGAACCCGGCTGATAGATTGAAGACCGCCTTCATCACGCCGTTTGGAGCATTCTGCTACCTCACCATGACGTTCGGCTTGAGGAATGCCGGCGCCACCTTTCAGCATTGCATGCAGAAGTGCCTCCTCAAGCAGCTCGGGAGGAATGCCCACGTCTACATAGATGACGTGGTGGTGAAGACGGAAAAGCGTGGAACACTGTTGGAAAACCTCAAGGAGACCTTTGAGAACCTACGCCGGTTCCAGATCAAGCTCAACCCCGAGAAGTGTGTCTTCAGAGTACCAGCCGGCCAGCTGCTAGGTTTCCTGGTCTCTAAACGCGGCATAGAATGCAACCTAGTAAAAATCAAGGCCATCGAGAGAATGGAGGTACCCAGCCGACTGCTGGATGTGCAGAAGTTCACCGGCTGCTTAGCATCCATCAGCGGATTCATCAGTCGGCTGGGCGAGACGCTCTCCCCATATACCAACTCATGAAGAAGACCACTTTTTTCGAGTGGAACCATAAGGCGGACGAAGCTTTTCACCAGTTGAAGAAGATGCTGACTACTCCACCCGTCCTGGCGGCTCCGACTCCTAAGGAACCTATGCTCCTGTACATCGCTGCCACCAGCCGGGTAGTCAGCACAGTCATTGTAGTAGAGCGCAAGGAGGAAGGCAAGGCGCTGCCTATCCCGAGACCAGTATATTACCTGAGCGAGGTACTGTCAACCTCCAAGCAGAACTACCCCTACTACCAGAAGATGTGCTATGGTGTACACTTTGCTGCCAAGAAATTGAAGCCTTATTTTCAAGAGCATCCAATCATGGTGGTCTGCACGGCTCCACTTGCCGAGATCATTGGTAGCCGAGATGCATCTGGTCGAGTGGCCAAGTGGGCCATAGAGCTCGCTCCTTACACCATCTACTACCAGCCCCGCACCGCTATCAAGTCACAAGCACTGGCCGACTTCCTCGTCGACTGGGCCGAGACCCAGTACCTGCCTCCAGCGCCTGACTCCACCCATTGGCGGATGCACTTCGACGGCTCCAAGATGCGCACCGGCTTGGGAGCAGGCGTCGTCCTCACCTCTCCCAAAGGAGACAAGCTCAAGTATGCACTGCAAATCCATTTTGCCGCCTCCAACAACGTTGCCGAGTACGAGGCGCTCATTCACGGGCTCCGGCTTGCTAAAGAACTTGGCATCCGCCGGATCTTGTGTTATGGCGACTCGAACTTAGTGGTCCAGCAGTCATCTGGCGACTGGGACGCGAAGGACGCAAACATGGCGAGCTACCGTTTCCTCGTGCAGCAACTCAGCGGGTATTTCGAAGGGTGCGAGTTCCTCCATGTGCCAAGAAACGACAACGACCAAGCAGATGCCTTGGCACGAATCGGCTCTACCCGCCAAGCAATACCATCTGGCGTCGCCCTTCAACGCCTCCTCAAGCCGTCTGTCAAGCCTTCACCAGAATCAGACTCCATTTTTGTGCCGGCTCCTCCCGAAGATGGCGGATCCGACTCCAGGGCTCCGGCAGACGGAACGGAAACTTTGGCGGATGACTCCAAAGCCGCCACAGTCAAGCCCGGCCCGGGGACTGCGGTGGCGGACTCGAAGATTCCAGAACTCGGCCCAAGGACCGCGCCAGTCGGCCTGGGGACTTCATCAACCCAGCAAGAGGCTGTTGACTCCAACCCGCCGCCTCCCAACCCAGCCGCCCTCGTCCAAGTCGCAGTTCTGGTAGTAGAAGAAATAGCAGCACCCTCATGGGCCTAGCCCATCCTCAAATTCCTGGTGAACAAAGAGCTACCAACTGATGAGACCTCAGCTCGGCAAGTACAACGCCGAGCAGCATCCTATACCATAATCAATAGAGAGCTGGTCAGGCACAGCGTCACTGGTGTCTACCAGCGCTGCGTAGAGCCAGAGCAAGGCCAGGCGATTCTCAAAGACATCCATCAAGGCGAATGCGGCCATCATGCGGCTTCAAGAGCACTCGTCGCCAAAGGCTTTCGGCATGGTTTCTTCTGGCCGACTGCCTTGGAAGAGGCCAAGGAGTTGGTCCGAAAATGCAAAGGGTGCCAGAAGTTCAGCTCCAAGCCGCACCAGCCGACTTCTGCGCTCAAGACCATCCCCATTGCCTGGCCTTTCGCAGTTTGGGGTCTAGACATGGTGGGACCATTCAAGACAGCACGAGGTGGTTTAACTCACCTACTTGTCGCAGTGGACAAGTTCACCAAGTGGGTGGAAGCGAAGCCAATCAAGAAACTGAACGGTCCGACCGCCGCGACCTTCATCACCGATATCACAATTCGGTATGGCATACCACACAGCATCATCACCGACAACGGCACAAATTTTGCCAAAGGCGCCTTGGCCCGTTTCTGCGCAACACAGGCCATCCGACTGGACCTAGCGTCACCCATCCACAGTCAAACGGCCAAGTGGAGCGAGCAAACGGCCTCATCCTATCCGGCATCAAGCCTCGGTTGATCGAGCCTCTCGAGTGCTCGGCTGGCTGCTGGCTCGACGAGCTGCCAGCCGTCCTCTGGAGTCTACGCATGACTCCAAACAAGTCAACCGGCTTCACGCCATTCTTCCTCGTCTACGGTGCCGAAGCCGTCATCCCGACGGACATAGAGTTTGACTCCCCACGAGTCACCATGTACACCGAGGAGGAAGCAGAAGAAGCACGACAAGACGGCGTCGATCTGCTGGAAGAGGGCCGGCTGTTGGCACTCATCCGGTCCAGCATCTACCAGCAGAGCCTGCGCCGGTACCACAACAGGAAGGTCAGGCCAAGATCTTTCCAAGAAGGCGACCTTGTGCTCAGGCTGATCCAGCGAACAGCCGGCCAGCACAAGCTGTCGGCGCCTTGGGAAGGCCCTTTCGTCATCAGCAAAGTACTGGGCAACGATTCCTACTACCTGATCGACGCTCAGAAGCCCCGAGCACGCAAGAGGGACGACTCCGGCAGGAAGATTTTACAGTTGATGCAGTATGTACCACGCTACCTTTTGTATTTAAGTACCAAGACTTCAGGCCCCCCGAGACGAGCTCGGGGACTGCCCTCTTTTGTCTGTATGATAAAAATTATGCCTACAAGTATGTTACTTTTTGTCATGCCGCTTAGCACCGGGCTCGACAAGTCGACCCGGGGACTTTCCGCCTTGCACTATGAAATGCTTCCTGCAGCCGGACAAGTAGTGTGTAAACACCTAAACCGTCTTCTGTCAGAAGCCGCAGCTCGCAGAGCGACTGTACGGTGGGCAGAGGTAAGGTAGAATGGGTGTTCGCATGAAAAAGGGTTAAGGACTCAAAGCATAAAACATAGCTCAAGATGGCTTCCAGCCTTTCTCGCAAACTGACTCTCAGATAGTCGTCTTCTATCCAACTTGCTCAAACGATCTTGAAATCGGCTAAGTACTTGCTTTCCCAAAGTAGCCTAGCACTTGATCCAGCAACAGTCCGTAGAGCGGCTGTCCGATTGGCAAGGCAGGCAACTAAGAGAAAGCGGCAAAGGAAAAAAGCCAAAACAACAATGAGCAAGAAAAGATAGATATATATATTTACATAACATAGGCCTTTGGCCGAATTGTCGAGTAGAGGTTCAAAATACACCCCGCGGGTGGAATTGTGCGAATTAACAAGTTCTTCAAAGACTACTAAAGCAGATAAAATAAAAGATACAACGGCAGCTTAGGAGGCAGCAGACGGATTCGGAGGGTCGGAGGAGGCGCCAGCGTCAGGCGTCGGGGCAGCTGGCTTGCTAGTCTCGGCTTGATCACCTCCGGCGGCAGTCGACTCGGTCACACGCGGCTCGTTGCTGGAGGCGCGGTCGGGCTGAGGCTGGCCGTCTGCTCCGTCTTCTGGTGCCTCCGCCTCACCTCCATCCTCCGCTTCGTCCTCCTCCTCGACGTTGGAGCCAATCACCTCCGCCGAGTCTTCGCAGTAGTCTGGGTTCATCCCAAACCACTCTGGCGGTACCTCCTCGCCGTCTTCAGACCGCTCGGGGACGAAGATGCTGGTGTCGGTGTACTCGGCGATCGCCGCAGCACGTTTGACGAGGGCGTCTTCCGCAGCCGCCAGCTCCGGCTGGGCCTTCGACCGAAGCGTGACCAACCGGTCTAGATCCAGCCCCGGGTACCACGCCTTGACGAACTCCAAGGCCCGGCGCGCTCCAGCCGGAGCCAAAGAGCCCTTCCAAGCCTCAAAATGACCAGCCCCGACCTCCAGCCAGTTGGCCGTCAGGCTGGGGGTGCGCGGAGCCTGCATATTCGGCCAAAGGGCGGCAATCGACTGGGCACCGACGCGCTGGAGCCGGCGCGGCATCCGGTGAGCCGGCCGGAGGCGAGCCTCGATGCTCAGGACATGCTCGTCAAGAGTTCGGGGGGCATTGGCGGCGATCTCTGTGCCCTCCGCCCTCCGACTCTCACGGTCGGCCTCGATGGCTTGGATGGCGGCCTGCGACTGGCCAGGGAAGAAGTTTGCACAGACACGAAGAAACGAAGAAGCTAGTGAAAAACCAGGATTCGGCACGATCTAAGTCGGCAACTCAAAGAAAGAAAATAAAGAGACTCACCATCAACGATGTCTTCAATCTCGTGGAAGCCGGAGGACAGCAGCGCCTCCTTGTCAGACTAGGAGGAGCGCTCGCTCGCAAACTCGGCCAAGAGGGCGGTTTCCGCCTCCCTCTACGACTTCACAAGCAGCTCCTTCTGCTCTGCCAACTGAGTGGCCAGCAGATCGCGCTCTGTGGCGAGCTTGCTGCACTCCTCCCCTTTGGCGCGCAGGGCGGAGTTGGCTTCGCTCAGCTGCTATTGAAGAGCAGCGTTGGCTCCTAAAGGAAAGGAAGAAGGACAACATTCGTCAATAAAGTAGGTCGTCGGGGAGATCCGGCCCGGCTGCTCAGCAGCCGGCCCGAATCTCGGGGACTACAGCCCGCGGGTGCGCTAGCGCGCCCCCGCAGAAAAGAAAAAAGGACTTACTCCGGCTCTCCGCCAAGTCGGCGGTCCGCTTGCCCAGCTCTTCAACGTTACGGTTGAAGGCAGTGGCGCGGAGGTTGTGGTAATCCTGCGACAAGCATTTCAGACAAAGTTAGTACCCAGAAGTTCATCAATTGGAGTTCCGGGCCGCCTGCTCAGCAGCCGGCCCGAAACTCGGGGACTACACCCAGTGGGTGCGTTGGCGCGCCCCCACAGAGAGGAACAAGAAAAACAAAGGCCAAAAGGAAAAACATACCCGGACGGCTGCCCGTGACGCCAGGTACGCCTTGGTGCAATTCTGGAGAGCGTCACCCTCGGAATGAAGCTTCGCCTGGACGTCCAGAAGCGCCTGGTTCAGCAGCCCTGTGTCGCCTCCTCGCACCCACCCAACAGGCGCGGCGCTCGTCATTTCGGCGTCTGGGGCCGCCGAGCTGGCGGTGCCGGCTTCTAGGGGGCGGGGTGCCAAAGTTGCCTTCTCCAGACGATGGCACGTTGGCAAGCCGACTTGGAGGAGTAGCCTCGCCATGGCCTCGTCTTCGGTCGGCGGCATCGGATGGTCCGCTGGCTGCTCGCCTTGCGCGCCTTCAGACGGCGGCGGAGGCGGCGGTGGAACGTTCGCGTCCGGAGTAGAGGGGTCGCCGCCTTCCCTCTCCTCGACAAGGTTCTCCTCGCCAGCTTCTCCAGTTGGCCCCGTGAGCTCCGGAGGCAGTAGCGCAGAGTTCAGTGGGGTGAAGAGCAAGGCCGACTGGCGGCGTGCGACTTCCTCAGCCTGCTGCTTCGCCGCGGCGGCGGCTTCGGCCTCCGCTAGTTTTTTCTTAGCGGAGGCCTCCGCCCTGTCGGCCTCTGCCTTCTCCAGGCGTAGGGCCTCTTCTTCGTTGCGCCTCTCCTGCGCATTCCGCTCCGTCGCCTCCCGAAGGTCAGCAGCGGGGTCAATCCGCCGAGTGGTGGCGGACGTCTCCGCTGACCCCATGACGGAGGCGGCGGCGATCCGCTCAAGAGGGGAGCCCTGAAGAAAGAGGGGCAAGCAGAGACTCAGACAAATCACGAAGAAAGAATAAACTTTGAAGATAGAATACTTACGCGGAGACCAACGGTGGCTTCTTCACTTCCTTACAGAAGCGGATGGCCTTCGCGACTGCCTCGTCCCGCCGGATCGCCGCAGCCGAGCCCTTGGGCATCTTCGGTCGACTGCCGAACAAGGTCGGCACGACCCTGTGCTTCTTCCCGTCGCCTGGAGCGCCCAGCGTGGCGGAAGAGCCCGCGCCAGGCTCGCTGGCTCTTGGCCGATGGCGAGGGGCGACTTCTCCCTCGGCGCTGTCTTCAGGCCAGTTGGCGAAGGTAGCCGAAGGCCTGAAGACGCCTGCTGTCCCTCCTCCTCCCTCGGCGTTGTCTTCCAGAGCTGCCACCCCTAGATCGGGGTCGTCGACGTCGCTCTCCGCCCGGTCGGCGACGAACTCACGGGCCGGCCCCGAGGCATCAGCTGGTGGGTGAAGAAGGGGATTCTAACCAAAGCCGGCTGGTCAAAAACAAAACTCGGCAAAAGAAGACAATCTAAAGAAAGAAAAGAAAGGCGACTCACCGCGGGCAGGGGGTTGGCACGGGAGTACGGCTCCTTGCCGAATCGCCAGTCCTCCGGGAGCCTGCTGTCCGAGAGGTAGTTCACCATGAAGGCCACCTCTTCGTGAGGCATGTCATTGGTGCACATCCGACTCGGGTCGCGGCGCCCACTCATCTGGCATATCATGTGAGGGCGTCCTTGGAGTGGGAGAAATCGGCGCGAGACAAAGGCAGCCAGCAGGTCCGGACCAGTCAGACCCTCTGACTGCGTCATCACTCGGAGTCGCGTGATGGCACCGGCTCCCGCCGGCCTCAGCGACCTGGCCCGGTATGACCAGTTGGGCAGTCTCCCAGCCGGCGGGCCGGCTTCGAAAGCCGGCAGATTGACCCAGTCGCCCCTCGTGGCGACATTCCTGACGTAGAAGTAGGATTTCTGCCACATCTTCACCGACTTTATCAGCGAGATGGAGGGGAAGGGGTTGTCCGCTCCTGACCTTCGCACGACGATGAAGGCGCCACATTGAGCCGGCACGCCTGCGGCCTGGGTGCCGAGCTTGGAGAAGAAGAACTCCCCCCAGAGCTCGAGGGTGGGGAGGACTCCGAGGAAGCCTTCGCACAAGGCCACGAAGGCGGACAACGGCACCACTGTGTTCGGGGTGAGGTGGTGCAGCTGGAGGCCGTAAAACTCCAATTAAGACCGGAAAAAGCTGCTCGCTGGCAGCCCCAGCCCGCGCAGGTAGTGCGAGCGGAAGATGACCTGCTCGCCCTCCTGCAGGGCGGGGGAAATCTCCCCCTCCAGCGCAAGACGCACCTGCACGCGATCCACGCTGGGAAGCCGACGGGTCCGGCGGAGGAACTAGATGTGGTCTTCATGAACCTCGGAACCGTCCCAGGTGCCGGAACGCACTGGGGGAGGCGCGGCAGCGGAGGAAGAACTCATCACGAGCTGTCGCCGCAGCGTTCGCCGGAGTTTGGGCGTGCGGCGGAGCGAAGAAGAGAAGAGGAAGGAGGAGAGCGAGGAGCAGCAAGGAGGAAGAGAGCGAGGGGTAGTAGGAAGGAGGGGCGCGCGTGCCCCCCTCTTCCCCCTACTTATAGCCCCGTGGGCTGCGAAGCCGAGGGGGCGGACGTGGGGATTTACTGCGCCGACAACCCCACGACCCCCACAATCCACGTAAAGTTACTGCACGCAGTAACTCCACGGGGATCCCAACCGTCCACCAGGGCCGCAGCGGATCCGCTCGGGCACCGATGCGCGGTAGTGGCGGGCCCCGCCTGTGGGCCTGTCCAGTCGCGCGCGTGGGCTAGCAGGACGGCCTAGGCACGTGCCCTTGTGTAACAGGCCAAGAACGGGCAGCGGCCTGAAGGCGTAGCTAGCACGCCGCTTAAGTCCCGCCGTGGTGTTCGAGATGCAGAGTGAGCCGGAATCAAGTGAATCCGAGTTGAGCAAGACCAATTCCTTCTAGTCAGCCCGGCGGAAGTCAATCAAGACCATGTGCTGAGCACCCGGAAAGAGAAACTGCTGAGGCTTCTCGGCCGATCGTCCGTGGCGCCTCACCAGCTTCGAGGACTACTGTCGGAGTAATGGGCCATGGGTAGGCCAACCCGAGTCCCATGACCTTTCAAGACATCGGGGCAGGCTGCGCCCCTCAAGACCCCAGGGCGAAGAGCCGTCTCCTGAAGAGTCGACGGCAGGGCGGCCGACTGCCCACTCACGGCCGAGTTCCAGGGACGACTTCCAGAGAAGCCGGCTTTGGGGAGTCGGCCGGCGACTCCAGCAAACCCATGACCTCATCAAAGGGGACGGGGCAGAGGCGTGGCTACAGTGAAGCCCACTCCCGCCCCTTACCAAGGGCAGGCATGGCCACAGCATGCCGTACCCGGGAAGATCTCCGTGCGGCGTGGCACTGTTGCCCGGCCGGCCCTGACATCAGCACCACAGTACCAAGTCCTGCGCCCACGACGGCTTGTCTGTACGGCATGGAGGCAGCGGGGCCCACCAGTCAGCGAGACCTCGAGAGACGGCGGGAGAACCGCCAGTCGGACCCGTCGGGAGTCGGCCTGGGGGAGTCGGCCGAGCCCTCCCCCGAGGCCCACGCGCCATTAATCAAGATGAGATGGGGACACTGCTAGGGAAAAGCCTATACACAGAATTTTACCAGTAGCGCTGTACAAAATCAAGCACTGCTGCTACTTAGTAGCAGCGCGCGTAAATAAACCGCGCTACTGCTATGACTTTAGCAGTAGCGCGTACTAGCGAAAAGTGCTGCTGCTACGTTTGAACTGGGCGCACATGGCTAGCCCAACCTAGCAGTAGCGCGTATAATGGCCCAGCGCTACTGCTAATCTCCTTAGCTGCAGCGTGTATTCCAGAACGCGCTGTAGCTAACGTAGCAGTAGCGCCCTTTCTGGAACGCGCTACTGGTACTTATGACTTCACCACGCGGTTCGTCCTTCCCCACGGCCACTTCATCCCCCAAATCAACTCCACTCTCGCCGCCGCCGTCGCCCCTCGGCTGCCGCGCGCTCTCCCCATGCCGCCTCCGACCCCAGATTCAAGGCCGGCCCCGCCCCGACCTCAACGCCGCCCGGGACGCCGCCCCCGACCCGGACGTCAACGGCGCCCCGGACGCCGCCCCCGCCCCCCGACCTCAACGCCGCCCCGGAGCCCCGACCACGACCTCGACGCCGCCTACCCCTCCCTCGTCGCAGGCACCCGAGGTGAGCACGCCTGCTCCTCCCTCTCCCCTACCTCTGCCTAGGGTTTCTACCTCCATCAAATTAGCTAGGGTGGAAACGAATCGGATGCGGATGCGGCTCAAATGAGTTAGGGTTCATGTAAGGGTGGAAACGAATCAAATTTCTAAGATAAATCATAAAACGAGTAAAATTTGACCACTTATTTCACTTTATAGTTGGATAATTGGAATATCCTCTACCGCTTTCCACCCTTACAGGTTCATCAAATTAGATGGTAATTAGGGCAGTAGTTCTTAGGTACTAATTAGTTAGTAAGAACTAGGTACTAATTAGGTACTAGAATATTTTTATTTATAGTAAGTTTATTTTTAGTAAGAACTAGTTGAATTAATAGAACTAGTTAGTAAGAACTTGTTGCTATTTTTTTAGTTAAAGCAATTTTCCTGCATCGACGTGGACGATGCCTATCCCGCATCCTCGTCGTCAAGTCGGCGGAGGACGACACCTACTTGACCAGATGGGCCATGTCCGGGACTGGGCTCCGCCGGGGTGGTACTGGGAGGCGCTACCTACCGGGGGGCGCAGGTTGGTGAGGAGCCAGCCTGTCGTTGACCCGAACCTTCTTTGGTGGCGGTCGCGTGGGCCAGTGACGGTCCAGAGGCTCGAGGACTCCGCGGAGGTGGTGCGTCACCGTGTCAGTGAGGAGGACGCGCACGTCCGTCGCTACTTGTTTTCGTTGGAGCACAGGTTCTCCAATACCTGGCAGGTTCTCCAGGGATCTCACTGGAGCTATGATCCCGTGATGGTTCCTTCTCTGTGGGTGTCCACCGCCCACGCCGATACCCGTCGTGTGCTAGGGTTTTAGTTGTACTAGTGATGTTATATGTATGACACTATTCGGGATGTATTAGTGATAATATTCGACGATGTACGGACGCATGAGATGATTTACTTTTTCTTATTTAATGCATGCTAATTTGAGTCTTATAAGATATTTTGAAATGTATATCTTGTGTTGCTCAATATCCAAGTGGCCGGTCATGTTTGCAGGTTACACCTCCGAATGGCCTATGTTTTGCCGGAGTGTTGATTCATTTCCGTTCCGGCAAATTTCAGGCGCTCGATATATCCTATTTTACCAAAGTTCATGCCGGATTTTTCCGTGAATTTTGGCATGACTTTTGCCAGAATATGTAGGAAATATCGAGTGCCCCGGATTTGTGTGTTGAGTAACCTGGTAGTTGTCTTTTATCGATTTTCAATTAATGTTTTAACTATGAACATAGGAAATGTCTGACGACAAAAAGGATTTCGATATTTGCAAATACTGCGAAGACGAGCGCGGCCTGTGCGACGGAATCTTCCTAGATGATGATAGGCGCTTCAGCATCAAGCTGGACGAAAACTTCGAAGTGGATACAGTAAGTCACAATGACAAGTCTTTTTTCGTAATTAAGCATGACATCTGCTTCATGTGCTTCAACTTATTTTTTACTATTCTACTAGCATATCCCCTGCCATGCAAGAGTTTTTGTATTGGATAAGATAGGTTTCATTCATACTATGGAGGTAAAGAAAGTTTATTTGAAGGCCGAGCATGGTTATATTTTCCACGCAAAATTATACAATTCAGACGACTACACCTATTTTGGATGCAAAACATGGCGAGCACTATGCAAGACTTATGCATTTTAGCCTGATATGGTTATCACCTTTGATATTCGTCCGGAAGATGATATTGAAGGTAATACCGACATCTGGGTCGATGTGCAGACGCCTCCAGTTACACCAAAATGTAAGTTTCTCAACCATATTTATGTATTTGATATTGTTTATTCAAAAATAGTTAACAACTAATTTGTATTGTCAGCTTATTTCGGTGCAAGCAAACATGTCCAGCGCTTGGTAGACAGGACCTACTACTGTCCCGGGGCTGAACTAAACTGCGAGGAGCTAAGTCATTATGTTTCATGGCTTGAGGATCTTGATACCGTCAAGACAAATTTTCTTCCTGGACTTAGAAATCTTAGTACTGAAAACGTGCGACCAATAGTGTTTGTCATGAACTACGGTCACATCTATTTAGGAAGGATGGTAAGAGTTTTACTATTTGTCCTCAGTGCATCTTTTCCATACATTATTTGTGAAGCTAAACTTCATTGCTAAGTATGTGACCATACGATGTTCTTCAACAGGGACTCCCGATGAATGTTGTGCCTTATGGGATCGAGACTAAAGGTACCATGAGTATTATTAGCTTACGGCCAAGATATCCTACATGTTACTTTAGTGCATTCAAGATCAGTGATGAATGCTTAATAGTGCAAGACTGGACCAGATATGTGATGGGGGAGCGCAGACAAGTACTAGGGGGCAGCAAACAGATGTGCTACCCAAAATTAGGAAACAGGTTCATCTGCATGCTCCAACTTGATCAAGGAG
The DNA here is from genome assembly GCF_003073215.2 of Triticum urartu. NCBI lineage: Eukaryota > Viridiplantae > Streptophyta > Magnoliopsida > Poales > Poaceae > Triticum > Triticum urartu. Next base: position 741,928,953 of record NC_053023.1, read on the forward strand.
GAGAGCTACACATGTTTTATGTTGTTTTACCTAAGAGAGAGAGCAGCAGGAGTGATTAGCTAGAAATGAGTTTGAGGATGATGATGTGCTACACTATTACTATGATGATAAAATAGCTAGTGTTAGTGGTAATGACTGATGATTATTATTAGCTAGTGTTAGTGGTGATTAAATAAATATTGTTGGTGCTAATGATTATGATGATGATTAAATAGCTTATGCTGGCGGATTAGATTCAAGTGAGGCAACATGTGGTGCACATCGAAAGTACTACTAGTCCAAACTAGATCAAGTTTGGATTACTAGTATACTTTTGACATGCACCACATATTGCCTCCACTTGAACCTAATCCACCTTCATTTGACACACTGGTATGGACATAATGATGTAAACCTCATAACTGGTATTGTACCAATATTTGTCCGATGGCGCATAAATACACTAAAAATAAAAAATAAAAAAACAGTAGTAGTAGCGATGGAAAGAAAACACGCTGCCAGTAGTTACATTAGCAGCAGCGTGGGAGTGAACAAGCGCTGCAGCTATTTGTCCTAGCAGTAGCACGTGCGGCACACGTTACTACTAAGCAGTAGCTGTAGCGCCTTATTAGTAGCGCGCCTACCGGCGCTACTAGTGAGCACAAAACTAGCGCTACTGCTAGGGTTTTCCCTAGTAGTGGGAGTGGCCACAGTGATCGCCCACTAGGCGGCGGGGCTATTGCCACGACCCCATGACCAAGCCCGCGTCATCAGAAGCACGGCTACAATAATCAGCAGCCGGCAAGACCCGTCCGCGGCAGACATGGCCTGTCGGCTCCGTACCAGACCAGTCGGCGGGCCCCAGCAGTCGGCGGAGAAGTCGGAGGTCGGAGGCACTGACGGATGGGCCCGCGCCCGGTCGAATTACCATTGTACCCCTGGGGGGTAGGCCTATATAAACCCCCCAGGGCACCCATGCAAAGGGTTGGATCCCAGTAGTTCTAGACCATACCAGATAGAAGGAGAGAGCTAGCCTTGCCCTCTTCTACCACCAGAAACAGCTCAAGGAGCAACCGTGTAAACACTTGGCCATAGTGATCATGCGGAGACCCCGCAGAGTAGCAATAGGGGTATTATCTCCCCGGAGAGCCCTGAAGCTGGGTAAGATTCGCCGGCGTGCATGTCTTCGCCTCGTTTCCAGGCACCGGCGACGTTCTACTCGCCCCCACCATGATAAGCCATCCGTTGGCATATGTCGCACCAAACCCCCGACACCCGGGTCTTTGGGTGATCTTCTACCAGAGCTCTCACAACTGCACGAGAAAGTTTGGCGGGTGATGCAGGGTATTGCCCAAGCCTTGTCGCCATCCGCATCCCCGCAAGGAGGCATGGGGGAGCTTATAGAGAAGCTCAAGGGAGCGCGGCGGCGCTTCCGATTATGGAAGATATCAGCCTGCCAACAAGGTGGAAGGGAAGCCTGGGCTATGGTGAAGACGCGATATACCAAAGCGGGCCCAAACCACATGGCCAAGGTCGAACCTGCGGGGCTCGATGGGAAAGAGATCCCCGTTAGTTTACTGTATGATCAAGTAGAATTAGCCGTGAAGTATTCCCAACAAGATTGTAGGCTAGACAGCTTGTTGTATGGTATAGAGGAAGAATTTAATAAGTCTCAGTGACTGTGTACTTCAAGTGACACATGTAATGTCCCTAGCCGGATTGTAAATCATTTGTCATGGTAGACCTTTTCGCTTCGACCTCGGGACCCGATAGTCCGGAGTGTATCCGAATACCTGCTCGGTTATGTAGAAACCAGGGTATGCATGGAGACCAGGCATAGGGGTCATAAGTGCTTGAACAGACAAGTACCCAACTAGCTATGTTATATTACATGGGTAGTAAGAAACATCTTCCAGGGAGAATAATTCTGTTAGGGGTTCCTTTCCCTGGGTACACATGCCCTAATGTGCATGTCCAAACCACGAAAAGAGACGCATGCTATAAACATCTGGGGGCATGTGGCAAATTTAAATAAAAGTCATCTTTTATTCACCGACCGAATATTCTCTTAAGAACACTAGCTTTCGGCTTCACCCAATCTGAGGTACACATCCGGCTGACCCAACAGTAACAATTGCAGAGGTGCTCCCCTTATGCCCTAGCCTAATAAACGGGAACGTAGGGCATAAATACAAGAGCCAGGCAACCCAGCTTGGCCAAAACTTAAGTCATATGATGAATATAACGGCGAAAAAAGGTACACGCGGAAGCATAACACATGTGCGGGGCATAAAGCCCGGAAAAATAATTAGATTAAGCTTCTCTATAAGAATCCCCCATGTATAATGAGCACGGCTAGCGCATCAAGATTGTGTAACCGAGACACAAGTTTAGCCCTTTAGGGCCTTGAAGAGAATAAATAATAAAAAAGGAGAAACATAGAAAAGACAGATATGCAAGAAATTGACGGAGGTGAGGAGACGAACATAGAGTCCGGCGCTAGGCATAGAATCTTCGGAGTCTGGATGCGTTCCATGGGTTTGGCTCGAGTCGATTATCCGATGCATCCCGCAGACGGTACGCTCCGCCGGTCAGAACCTGGTCAATAATGAAGGGACCTTCCCATTTGGGCTTGAGCTTGTTCTTTTTCTTCTCCAACAGGCGTAGAACCAGTTCGCCAACATTATAGGTTTTGGCCCGTACTTCTCTGCTTCGATACCTTCGAGCCTGTTGCTGATAGAATGCGGAACGGGATTTTGCCACGTCGCGCTCCTCCTCCAGGGCGTCCAAACTGTCCTGCCGATCGAGCTCGACCTCTTTTTCTTCGTACATGCGAACTCGAGGTGAGTCATGAATTATATCGCAAGGCAGAACCACCTCTGCGCCGTACACCTTGAAAAACGGTGTGTATCCGGTAGTGCGATTCGGCGTGGTCCGCAGCGCCCATAGTACGGAGTCGAGCTCCTCTACCCAGTGCGTGTTTGATTCCTTTAAGGATTGCACTAATCTGGGTTTAATGCCGCTCATGATAAGACCATTCGCTCGCTCGACTTGACCGTTAGTTTGCGGGTGATAGACAGAAGCAAAATCGAGCTTGGTGCCCATGTTGCTGCACCAAAGTTTCACCTCGTCGGCTGTAAAGTTCGTGCCGTTGTCAATGATGATGTTGTGGGGGACGCCATAACGGTGTATGAACCCGGATATGAAGTCTATCACTGGCCTGGATTCAGCCGTTTTGACAGGTTTGGCTTCTATCCATTTGGTGAATTTATCCACCATGACCAGTAAGTATTTTTTCTTATGGGTTCCCCCTTTAAGGGGTCCGACCATATCAAGCCCCCAGACCGCAAGGGGCCAAGTAATGGGGATTGTTTGGAGAGCGGTAGGCGGCATATGGCTTTGGTTTGCAAAAAGCTGACAACCGACGCAATATTGGACCAGATGTTGCACATCTGCCCGGGCCGTCGGCCAATAGAAACTTGTACGGAAGACCTTGCTTACAAGGGCCCGGGCTGCGGCGTGAAGGCCGCCGAGTCCGGCATGGATTTCTGCAAAAAGCTTCCACCCTTCCTCTTCATAGATGCACCTTTGAAGGACTCCGGTAGTGCTTTTCTTATAAAGTTCTCCTTCGTGGACCTTGTAGGCTTTAGATTGCCGCACTATGCAGCGTGCCTCATTTTGGTCCTCGGGTAGTTCCTTCCTGGTTAGGTAGGCCAGGAATGGTTCTGTCCACGGGGCGATGACGGCCATTATTACGTGGGCTGAAGGTGTTATTTCGATGGCATGGCCTCCGATTGTGTTCGATATCTGGTGTTGTGGCCGGGTCCGGACTATTGTTGCCGGTGTCCCCTTCCCATATCACGGATGGTTTAAACAATTTTTCCAGGAAGATGTTAGGTGGGACAGGGTCGCGTTTAGCGCAGATACGGGCGAGGATGTCCGTCGCCTGGTTGTTTTCCCGAGCCACATGGTGGAATTGAAGCTCCTCGAACGGAGCTGACATTTTGAGGACGGCGTTGTGATATGCCACCATTTTCGGATCCTTGGCATTGAAGTCTCCATTTATTTGTGATATTGCGAGGTTCGAGTCCCCACGCACCTCCAGGCGTTGAATGCCCATGGAAACTGCCATCCCGAGACCTTGTAATAGGGCCTCGTATTCGGCTGCGTTATTGGAGTTTGTATATAGTATTTGGGGTATGTATTGCACTGTATCTCCGGTGGGGGACGTTAGGACGACGCCAGCCCCCAGACCAGCCAACATTTTAGAGCCGTCAAAGTGCATGATCCAATTGGAGTAGAGAGAATTCCTTATTTAACACTGTGTCTAAATTTTATGCCCTATTTGACATCAACAAGTAATTTCTTCCCTATTTGACAGCGAGTCTAAATTTTATGCCTTTTATAACACTTGTGTCCATTTTAAGCCTAAATGATACCTAAAAAGACCATTTTGCCCTCATGTAGTATGTTTGTGTGCTACTGCCGTGGGTGTGCGTGTGTGCTACTGCATGTGGGTTTGCTATTGCATGTGTGCGTGTGTGCGCGTTGTTGCGTGCCCGTGTGCTGTGCATTAGGATTAGTCTTGTTATATGTTATACAATACAAGTGTGGATCATGGGTTTGTTGCATGTCACTTGAGCACTAGAGATAAAGTGAGTTAGTTAGTCTATTAGTGCTTGACTGCGTTTGTACACATTGCATGCAGGCCAGATTGTGTGGCCATTACAGGGGAAAAAAAGGTTATGGGATGCTGCACAAGTTCTAGACTTGGGCATGCATGTAGACATGGATTAGCTAGTGGCCAGGTTATGGTTTTTTTATCTAAGGCCATGTTATGGGTTAGTGGGCGAGAGTGCCGGATAGTTGGTGCATGCCTGAGTCCAAGCCTATATATGTTGCATATTACACATAGTGGGTGAGAGTGCCGGTCATCTCTCGTGTGAACCAAGGAGCTCACCTCTTGGCAAAGCCATTGTTCCTCTTCCTTGGTGCTAGTGTGTGTGTGGGTGTGTTTCCCTGGTCATATGTGTTCTTTGTGTTGAGAGAGAAAGCAAAAAAGAGACTTGTATGAGGCAACGGAGGAAGAAGAAGAGGTGTTGCGAGAGGCAGCGCCAACACTGTGTGCATCCATGCTGCTGCTACTGTTGCATGTGTGTTGCTGCCTGTGAGCGTGTTCTGTGCTTGTGTGCTGCTGCTATGTGTGTGTGTGCGTGTGTATGTGCTGCTACGTGTGTGCTACTGCTCGCGCACAGATGTTGCATGTATGAGCTACCGCCCTGCACACACACATAACATGAGGGACAAAAGGGTCTTTTCAAGTGCTATTTAGGCTCAAAATGAACAAAAGTGTAATAGAAGGCATAAAATTTAAACTCGTTGTTAGATAGGGAACAAAAAGTTTATCAGTGTCAAATAAGGAAACGAAATTTAGGATAGTGTTAAATAAGGAATTCTTTCATTGGAGTATGCGCCGTACTCTTTAGGGAGTTCGGCTTCTGTCCATTCGGCTACGAAATCGTCCAGTACTTGCGACTTAATGGCTCGCCGAGGTTTATATGTTATGTCGAACGGGAGGAGCTCGATAGCCCATTTGGCAATCCGGCCCGTGGCATCACGGTTGTTTATTATGTCGTTGAGTGGTACTTCGGAGGCCACCGTAATTGAACGCTCTTGAAAGTAGTGTCGTAATTTTCGGGATGCCATGAATACCGCGTATGCTATCTTTTTATAATGTGGGTACCATGATTTGCATGGAGTGAGGACGGTGGATACATAATATACCGGCTTTTGAAGTGGGAATTTATGTCCGTCCATCTCTCATTCGACAACGAGCACTGCGCTTACAACTTGGTGAGTTGCCGCTATATATAATAGCATTGGTTTGCCAACATTTGGCGCGGCCAAGATTGGGTTGGTGGCCAGGATGGCTTTTATTTCTTCCAATCCGGCCGTGGCAGCGTCCGTCCATTCGAAGTGTTTGGTGCGCCGAAGAAGGCGATAAACGGGGAGTGCCTTTTCTCCTAATCGGGAGATAAAGCGTCTTATAGCCGCCACACATCCAGTTAACTTCTGGATTTGCTTGAGGTCAGTTGGGATAGCCAACTGCGATAGTGCCCGGATTTTGGCCGTATTTGCTTCAATTCCTCTGCTGGAGACGATAAAGCCCAGGAGCTTTCCGGTGGGTACGCCGAAAACACATTTTTCCGGATTGAGCTTAATGTCATATGTCCGGAGATTGTCGAACGTGAGCCTCAAGTCGTCTATTAAGGAGTCGACATGTCTAGTTTTAATGACCACATCGTCGACGTATGCCTCCACTGTTTTGCCGATCTGCTTTTCCAGACATGTCTGAATCATACGCTGATACGTTGCGCCGGCGTTCTTTAGCCCGGAGGGCATTGTGTTAAAACAGAAGGGGCCGTATGGAGTGAGAAATGCCGTTGCGGCTTGGTCGGACTCCACCATCTTAATTTGGTGGTAACCGGAGTATGCGTCGAGGAAGCACAATGAGTCGTGTCCTGTGGTAGCATCGATAATTTGATCGATGCGAGGGAGGGGGAAGTGGTCCTTTGGGCAAGCCTTATTAAGGTCCTTGAAGTCGACGCATAGGCGCCAGGATTTGTCCATCTTTGGCACCATCACCCGGTTTGCTAGCCAGTCCAGATGCTTTATTTATCTAATGAATCCAGCCTCCAGTAATTTGGCTACCTCCTCGCTCATGGCTTGTCGCTTAGATTCGGAGAAACGCCGAAGAGTCTGCTCGACTGGCTTGAATCCCTTTAGAATGTTAAGGCTATGCTCGGCCAGCCTGCGTGGGATTCCTGGCATGTCTGAAGGATGCCAGGCAAATATGTCCCAATTCTCGCGCAGGAACTCCCGTAGTGAGACATCTACGGCGGGGTTTAACTGTGCCCCAACGGATGTTGTTTTTGTGGGGTTCGTTGGATGGACTTGGAATTTGACTATTTCATCCGCTGGTTTAAAGAAGGCGGACTTGGATCTTTTGTCTAGTATCACGTCGTCCCTGTCCACTGTGGAGCACAGCGCGGTTAACTCCTCCGCCACAAGGGCTTCAGATAATGCCTCGAGGGTAAGTGCGGCCGTTTTGTTTTTGGCGCAGAGTGCTATGTCCAGATCACTAGCTAGAGTGATGATTCCATTGGGTCCGGGCATTTTGAGCTTCATGTTCCCGTAATGGGGTATGGCTTGAAAAATCGTGAATGCCTCCCGCCCTAGAAGGGCGTGGTATCCGCTACTAAATGTGGCAACTTGGAATATGATTTCTTCGGACCTGTAATTCTCTGGAGTGCCGAATACCACATCTAGTGTGATTTTCCCAGCGCAACATGCCTCCCGACTGGGGATGATTCCTTGGAAGGTCTACTACGTCTTGAGCTTGCGCTGGTTTTCCCCGAAGAGGAAGGGATGATGCAGCAGAGTAGCGTAAGTATTTCCCTCAGTTTTTGAGAACCAAGGTATCAATCCAGTAGGAGCCCACGCTCAAGTCCCTCGTACCTGCACAAAGCGATAACTACTCGCAACCAATTCGATTAGGGGTTGTCAAGCCCTTCGCAGTCACTTACGAGAGTGAGATCTGATAGATAGAATATTTTTGGTATTTGTGATATAAAGATGCAAAGTGAAAAGTAAAAGCAAAGTAAACAGCAAAACAATATAAAAGTGATGGAGATTGATATGATGAGAATACACCCGGGGGCCATAGGTTTCACTAGTGGCTTCTCTCAAGAGCATAAGTATTCTACGGTGGGTGAACAAATTAATGTTGAGCAATTGATAGAATTGTGCATAATTATGAGAATATCTAGGCATGATCATGTATATAGGCATCACATCCGTGACAAGTAGATCGAAACAATTCTGCATCTACTACTATTACTCCACTCATCGACCGCTATCCAGCATGCATCTAGAGTATTATGTTAAAAATAGAGTAACGCCTTAAGCAAGATGACATGATGTAGAGAGATAAATTCATGCAATATGAAATAAACCCCATCTTGTTATCCTCGATGGCAATGATACAGTACGTGCCTTGCTGCCCCTTCTGTCACTGGGTTAGGACACCGCAAAATCGAACCCAAAGCTAAGCACTTCTCCCATGGCAAGAACTACCAGTCTAGTTGGCCAAACCAAACTGATAATTCAAAGAGACTTGCAAAGATAACCAATCATGCATAAAAGAATTCAGAGAAGATTCAAATATTATTCATAGATAGACTTGATCATAAACCCACAATTCATCGGTCTCAACAAACACACCGCAAAAAGAAGATTACATTGAATAGATCTCCACACAAGAGAGGGGGAGAACTTTGTATTGAGATTCAAAGAGAGAGAAGAAGCCATCTAGCTACTAACTATGGACCCGAAGGTCTGAGGTAAACTACTCACACTTCATTGGAGGGGCTAGGATGATGTAGAAGCCCTCCGTGAAGACGGCCCTCTTCCGGCGGAGCTCCGGAACAGGCCCCAAGATTGGATCTCGTGGATACAGAAAGTTGCGGCGGTGGTATTAGGTTTTTGGCTCCTATTCTGATCGTTTGGGGGTACGTGTGTATATATAGGAGGAAGGAGTACGTCGGTGGAGCACCGAGGGGCCCACGAGGCAGGGGGCACGCCCTAGGGGGGGCACCCCCCACCCTCGTGACCACCTCTTTGATCCCTTGGAGTAGGGTCCAAGTCTCCTGGATCACGTTCGGTGAGAAAATCACGTTTCCGAAGATTTTAGTCCGTTTGGACTCCGTTTGATATTCTGTTTATCCGAAACACTGAAATAGGCAAAAAAACAGCATTTCTGGGCTGGGCCTCCGGTTAATAGGTTAGTCCCAAAAATAATATAAAAGTGGAAAATAAAGCCCAATATAGTCCAAAACAGTAGATAATATAGCATGGAGCAATCAAAAATTATAGATACGTTGGAGACGTATCAGGCATCCCCAAGCTTAATTCCTGCTCGTCCTCGAGTAGGTAAATGATAAAAAGAGAATTTTTGATGCGGAGTGCTACTTGGCATAATTTCAATGCAAATATTCTTAATTGTGGTATGAATATTCAGATTAGAAAGATTCAAGACAAAAGTTTATATTGACATAGAAAATAATAATACTTCAAGCATACTAACAAAGCAATTATGTCTTCTCAAAATAACATGGCCAAAGAAAGTTATCCCTACAAAATCATATAGTCTGGCTATGCTCCATCTTCCCCACACAAAGTATTTAAATCATGCACAACCCCGATGACAAGCCAAGCAATTGTTTCATACTCTAACTTTTTCAAAACTTTTTCAATCTTCACGTAATACATGAGCGTGAGCCATGGATATAGCACTATAGGTGGAATAGAATGGTTGTTGTGGAGAAGACAAAAAGGAGAAGATAGTCTCACATCAACTAGGCGTATCAACGGGCTATGGAGATGCCCATCGATAGATATCAATGTGAGTGAGTAGGGATTGCCATGCAATGGATGCACTAGAGCTATAAATGTATGAAAGCTCAACAAAAGAAACTAGTGGGTGCGCATCCAACTTGCTTGCTCACGAAGACCTAGGGCAATTTGAGGAAGCCCATCATTGGAATATACAAGCCAAGTTCTATAACATGAAATTCCCACTAGTATATGAAAGTGACAATATATGAGACTCTCTATATGAAGAACATGGTGCTACTTTGAAGCACAATATAAGAGACTTGCTATATCATGGTGCTACTTTGAAGCACAAGTGTGGAAAAAAAGGATAGTAGCATTGCCCCTTTTTTATTTATTTATATTTTTTTCGGCCTTCTCTTTTTCTTTGGCATTTCTCTTTTTTTTGGGACAATGCTCTATTGAATGATGATCATCACACTTCTATTTATTTACAACTCAATGATTACAACTCGATACTAAAACAAAGTATGACTCTATATGAATGCCTCCGGCGGTGTACCGGGATAAGCAATGAATCAAGAGTGACAAGTATGAAATAATTATGAATGGTGGCTTTGCCACAAATACTATGTCAACTACATGATCATTCTAAGCAATATGACAATGATGGATGTGTCATGATGAACTAGATGGTGGAAAGTTGCATGGCAATATATCTCGGAATGGCTATGGAAATGCCATAATAGGTAGGTACGGTGGCTGTTTTGAGGAAGGTATATGGTAGATGTATGATACCGGCGAAAGGTGTGCGGTATTAGAGAGGCTAGCAAGGGTGGAAGGGTGGGAGTGCGTATAATCCATGGACTCAAAATTAGTCATAAAGAACTCATATACTTATTGCAAAAATTTAGAAGTTATCAAAGCAAAGTATTACGCGCATGCTCCTAGGGGGATAGATTGGTAGGGAAAGACCATCGCTCATCCCCAACTGCCACTCATAAGGAAGACAATCAATAAATAAATCATGCTCCGACTTCATCACATCACGGTTCACCATACGTGCACTACGGGAATCACAAACTTCAACACAAGTATTCCTTAAATTCACAACTACTCAACTAGCATGACTTTAATATTATCACCTCCATATCTCAAAACTATTATCATGCTTCAATCTTTTCTTAGTATTCAACACACTCAAAAGAAAGTTTCACAAATCTTGAATACCAAGCATATTATTATTAGGCAAATTACCATGCCATTAAGAGACTCTCAAATTAATTTAAGTGAAGCATGAGAGATACATAGTTTCTTTAAAACGAATCCACCACCGTGCTCTAAAAGATCTAAGTGAAGCACATAGAGCAAAATTATCTAGCTCAAAAGATATAAGGGAAGCACATAGAGCAAAACTATCTAGCTCAAAAGATATAAGTGAAGCACATAGAGCAAAACTATCTAGCTCAAAGGATATAAGTGAAGCACATAGAGTATTCTATCAAATTTTAATTCATGTATGGCTCTCTCAAAAGGTGTGTACAGCAAGGATGATTGTGTCATACTAACAAACAAAGACACAAATAATACAAGACGCTCCAAGCAAAACACATATCATGTTGGTGAATAAAAATATAGCTCCAAGTAAATTACCGATGGAAGTGGACGAAAGAGGGGATGCCTTCCGGGGCATCCCCAAGCTTTGACTTTTTCGTGTCCTTGGATTATCTTGGGGTTTCCATGGGCATCCCCAAGCTTATGCTCTTGCCACTCCTTGTTCCATGATGCATCAAAAGAAATCACCCAAAACTTGAAAACTTCACAACACAAAACTCAAAATAGAAAACTCGTGAGCTCCATTGGCGAAAGAAATCAAAAGACCACTTCAAGGTACTGTAATGAACTCATTATTTATTTATATTGGTGTTAAACCTACTGTATTCCAACTTCTCTATGGATCATAAACTATTTTACTAGCCATAGATTCATCAAAATAAGCAAACAACACACGAAAAACAGAATCTGTCAAAAACAGAATAGTCTGTAGTAATATGTAGCTAGCGCAAAATCTGGAACCCCAAAAATTCTAAACTAAATTGCTGGATGTGAGGAATTTATCTATTAATCATCTGAAAAAGAGTTAACTAAATAGCACTCTTCAAATAAAAATTACAGCAGTTCTCGTGAGCGCTAAAGTTTTTATTTTTCACAGCAAGTTCAACAAGACTTTCCCCAAGTCTTCCCAAAGGTTCTAGTTGGCACAAACACTTATTAAACACAAAAAAACAACCAAAACAGAGGATAAATAATTTATTTATTACTAAACAGGTTCAAAAATCAAGGAACAAAAATAAAATTGGGTTGCCTCCCAACAAGCGCTATCATTTAACGCCCCTAGCTAGGCATAACGAGCAAGAATGGATCTAGGTATTGCCATCTTTGGTAGGTAATCATAAGTGGCTCTCATGATAGTTTCATATGGTAATTTTATTTTCTTTCTTGGAAAGTGTTCCATGCCCTTTTTTAATGGAAATTGAAATCTAATATTCCCTTCCTTCATATCAATAATCGCACCAACCGTTCTAAGGAAAGGTCTACCAAGAATAATAGGGCAAGAAGGATTGCAATCTATATCAAGAACAATGAAATCTACGGGCACATAATTCCTATTTGCAACAATAAGAACATCATTAATTCTTCCCATAGGTTTCTTAATAGTGGAATCCGCAAGATGCAAGTTTAGAGAGCAATCATCAAAATTACGAAAATCTAGTAAATCACACAAAGTCTTGGGAATAGTAGAGACACTAGCACCCAAATCACACAAAGCATAAAACTCATGATCTTTAATTTTAATTTTAATAGTTGGTTCCCACTCATCATAGAGTTTTCTAGGGATAGACACTTTCAACTAAAGTTTTTCTTCATAAGATTGCATCAAGGCATCAACAATATGTTCGGTGAAGGCTTTATTTCGACTATAAACATATGGAGAATTTAGCACGAATTGCAACAAGGAAATACAATCAATCAAAGAGAAATTTTCATAATTAAATTCCTTGAAATCCAATATAGTGGGCTTAGCAACATCTAGATTTTTATTTCTTTCCATCCCACTTTCATCAATTTCATCATTAAGATCTAAACACTCCGAATTTTTAGAACGCCTTCTAGGTAAAGGAAGATCATATTCAGTTTCATCAAGATTCATATTGCAAAATAAAGATTTTACAGGAGACACATCAATAACTTTTAGATCTTCATCTTGATTTTCATAAGAATTAGAAGAACATGCTTTAATAAAGGCATCTTTGGAAGCACGCATCCTAGCGGTTCTTTCTTTACACTCATCAATTGAAATTCTCATGGCTTTTAGAGACTCATTAATATCATGCTTAGGTGGAATAGATCTAAGTTTCAAAGCATCAACATCAAGAGCAATTCTATCAATGTTCAAAGCCAAATCATCAATCTTAAGCAATTTTTCTTCAATCATAGCATTAAAATTCTTTTGCGAAGAAGTATATTCTTTAATATTAGATTCAAAATTAGAGGGCATTTTATTATAATTTCCATAAGAGTTGTTGTAGGAATTCCCATAATTATTAGAAGGATTACTAGGATATGGCCTAGGATTAAAATTCTCTCTATAAGCGTTGTTACCAAAATTATTCCTACCAACAAAATTCACATCCATAGATTCATTGGTATTCTCAATCAAAGTAGACAAAGGCATATCATTAGGATCAGAAGAAACACTCTTAGTAGCAAATAATTTCACAAGTTCATCCATCTTTCCACTCAACACATTAATTTCTTCTATCGCATGCACTTTTTTATTAGAAGTTCTTTCAGTATGCCATTGAGAATAATTAACCATAATATTATCTAGGAGTTTAGTAGCATCTCCTAACGTTATTTCCATAAAAGTGCCTCCCGCGGCCTAATCTAAAAGATTTATGGAAGCAAAATTCAATCCGGCATAAAATTTTTGTATAATCATCCACAAATTCAAACCATGAGTAGGGCAATTACGTATCATTAATTTAATTCTCTCCCAAGCTTTTGCAACATGTTCATGATCAAGTTGTTTAAAGTTCATTATATCGTTTCTAAGGGAGATGATCTTAGCGGGAGGAAAATACTTAGAGATAAAAGCATCTTTGCATTTGTTCCATGAATCAACACTATTCTTAGGCAAAGACGAAAACCAAGCTTTAGCACGATCTCCAAGCAAAAATGGAAATAGCTTTAATTTAACGACATCATTATTGACATCTTTTTTCTTTTGCATATCACATAAATCAACGAAGCTATTCAGATGAGTAGCGACATCTTCACTAGGAAGGCCGGCGAATTGATCTTTCATAACAAGATTCAACAAAGCAGTATTAATTTCACAAGATTCAGCATCGGTAAGAGGAGCAATCGGAGTGCTAAGGAAATCATTATTATTGGTATTGGTGAAGTCACACAATTTGGTAGTATCTTGAGCCATCGCGACAAACAAGCAATCTAACACAAGGGCAAACAAAAAGCAAGCGGACAAAAATAGGCAAACATAGAGGGAGGATAGAGAGAGGGCAAATAAAATGGTGAGGGTGAATTGGGGGGAGAGGAAAACGAGAGGCAAATGGCAAATAATGTAATGCGAGAGATAGGGATTGTGATGGGTACTTGGTATATTGACTTTTTGCGTAGACTCCCCAGCAACGGCGCCAGAGATCCTTCTTGCTACGTCTTGAGCTTGCGTTGGTTTTCCCCAAAGAGGAAGGGATGATGCAGCAGAGTAGCGTAAGTATTTCCCTCAGTTTTTGAGAACCAAGGTATCAATCTAGTAGGAGCCCACGCTCAAGTCCTTTGTACCTGCACAAAGCGATAGCTACTCGCAACCAACGCGATTAGGGGTTTTCAAGCCATTCACGGTCACTTACGAGAGTGAGATCTGATAGATAGAATATTTTTGGTTTTTTTGATATAAAGATGCAAAGTGAAAAGTAAAAGCAAAGTAAATAGCAAAACAATATAAAAGTGATGGAGATTGATATGATGAGAATAGACCCGGGGGCCATAGGTTTCACTAGTGGCTTCTCTCAAGAGCATAAGTATTCTACGGTGGGTGAACAAATTACTGTTGAGCAATTGATAGAATTGTGCATAATTATGAGAATATCTAGGCATGATCATGTATATAGGAATCACGTCCGTGACAAGTAGATCGAAACGATTCTGCATCTACTACTATTACTCCACTCATCGAGTTGAATCCAGCATGCATCTAGAGTATTAAGTTAAAAACAGAGTAGCGCCTTAAGCAAGATGACATGATGTAGAGAGATAAATTCATGCAATATGAAATAAACCCCATCTTGTTATCCTCGATGGCAATGATACAATACGTGCCTTGCTGCCCCTTCTGTCACTGGGTAAGGACACCGCAAGATCGAACCCAAAGCTAATCACTTCTCCCATGGCAAGAACTACCAATCTAGTTGGCCAAACCAAACGGATAATTCGAAGAGACTTGCAAAGATAACCAATCATGCATAAAAGAATTCAGAGAAGATTCAAATATTATTCATAGATAGACATGATCATAAACCCACAATTCATCGGTCTCAACAAATACACAGCAAAAATTAGATTACATCGAATAGATCTCCACAAGAGAGGGGGGAGAACATTGTATTGAGATTCAAAGAGAGAGAAGAAGCCATCTAGCTACTAACTATGGACCCGAAGGTCTGAGGTAAACTACTCACACTTCATCGGAGGGGCTAGGATGATGTAGAATCCCTCCGTGATGACGTCACTCTTCCGGCGGAGCTCCGGAACAGGCCCCAAGATGGGATCTCGTGGATACAGAAAGTTGCGGCGGTGGAATTAGGTTTTTGGCTCCTGTTCTGATCGTTTGGGGGTACGTGTGTATATATAGGAGGAAGGAGTACATCGGTGGAGCACCGAGGGGCCCACGAGGCAGGGGGCGCGCCCTAGGGGGGGACGGCGCCCCCCACCCTCGTGACCACCTCTTTGATCCCTTGTAGTAGGGTCCAAGTCTCCTGGATCACATTCGGTGAGAAAATCACGTTTCCGAAGATTTTATTCCGTTTGGACTCCGTTTGATATTCTATTTATCCGAAACACTGAAGTAGGCAAAAAACAGCAATTCTGGGATGGGCCTCCGGTTAATAGGTTAGTCCCAAAAATAATATAAAAGTGGAAAATAAAGCCCAATATAGTCCAAAATAGTAGATAATATAGCATGGAGCAATCAAAAATTATAGATACGTTGGAGACGTATCAAGGTCATGCTGCTTTGCTCAATACAATTGTTGTCTATTTCCATTTTTTGAAGAGTCTCCTCATAAATGAGGTTTAATCCGGTGCTACCGTCCATGAGCACTTTAGTGAGCCAAAAGCCATCCACAATTGGGCTGAGGACCAAAGCGGCTGGTGCTCGGGCTGTTTGGAATTTAGGTTCATCACTGGCATTGAAAGTAATGGCCGTGTCGCTCCATGGATTTATTGCTGCCATGTGGCACACTTCGACAAGGTTGCGGAGTGCTTTCTTACACCTATTATTTGAGGCGAAGGTCTCAAAGACCGTCAATACCGTATTCTTATCCACGGGAAGGTGTTCTGAGGTATTTTGGATGAGGAGATTCTTACAGCTTTTGGCCACCTGCCGGAGTACCCAACATGCTCTAAGGCTATGTGTTGATATGGTATCCGTTGTACTAGGAATTTTGCAGGGCCCGTTAAGCGATCACTCCAATACGGTTTCACGCCCTGTAGTGGGCTTTTGCTTCTTTGTAATTGAGTCGGGCGACTTATGAGAGTGCACCCTTTTAGTTTGGACTGGGGGTTTTGTCAGAGCAAGATTATCCCAAAATTGTGTTTGGGTTTTCCAGGCGCTTTCCATCGCACAGTATTTCCGTACTATGGCTGCCAAGTGGGCTAAGTGTGCCATGTCACGGCGACTTATGGCGTTGAGGATCCCCTTGTCTGTGCAATTGTTGCAAAAAAACGAAATTGCATTTTCCTCGTGACAGTCCTTGACCTTGTTCATCAGAAGGAGGAATCTGGCCCAATAGTGATGTACTGTCTCTTGGGGTGCTTGCCTAATGTGGGAAAGATCGTTTGTATCTGGGTGGGTGGGTGGATTTAAGTCTAGACCTTGACCCAATCTGAGATCCCGGGGTAGGGAAGTTTCCGATCTTGGAAGTTCGGGCTCTGGGATGTTGGCCCGCGGGTTCGGTATGCGACCTGATTCTAGGTTCAGGGTTAGGGCGATGTCCTCCCGTGAGCGGGTATCCGGCTCGGAGAGCTCGGGAATCCGGATATAGTTTGTCCTCAGGATAGAGGGACAATCACCGCATTGCTCCTCCACCACCGGTATTTGATGGGAGACCGGCGGAGAGTTAATCTCCCTTTGGTCGGATTTAAGCCCGATCCGATCATAGTCCATAGCGACTCCCAAAGCGGCGATGCGATCCAAGAGCTCGTTCTAAGAGGAGAGCTCCATTGGATCCATCTACTCGGCGAATTTCGAGCCGATGTGGAGGCTATTTTCGATGACCCGAGAAGTCATCATCGGCGCAGCGGCTGAGCTGGCGGTCATGACGAAGCCGCCTAGTCGGAGAGTTTGGCCTATAGCCAGGGCTCCCCCAGAGGTGATGTCATCCTTGACAATGAGACAAGCAATCCCCCCTTATGATGACGACACAGTGGAACTCTCAATGAAAGCACCAATGTCGGTGTCAAAACCGGCGGATCTCGGGTAGAGGGTCCCGAACTATGCGTCTAAGGCGGATGGTAACAGGAGGCAGGGGACACAATGTTTACCCAGGTTCGGGCCCTCCTGATGGAGATAATACCCTACGTCCTGCTTGATTGTTCTTGATGATATGACTATTACAAGAGTTGATCTACCACGAGATCATAGAGGCTAAACCCTAGAAGCTAGCCTATGATATGATTGTATCTTGTCCTACGGACTAAACCCTCCGGTTTATATAGACACCGAAGGGGGCTAGGGTTACACAGAGTCGGTTACAAGGGAGGAGATCTACATATCCATATTGCCTAGCTTGCCTTCCACGCCAAGGAGATTCCCATCTGGACATGAGACGAAGTCTTCAATCTTGTATCTTCATAGTCCAACAGTCCGGCCAAAGGATATAGCCCGGCTGTCCGGAGACCCCCTAATCCAGGACTCCCTCACTAAGCATGCACCCAAGGACAAAGATTTGATTTTTCAACCAATTTATATGCACTAGAGCATGTGCATATAGTTCAAATTTGAATTATGCACATAAATGCATTGAAAACTCACTTAATACATAAAAATGTCCAAAGGAACCCTGAATAATTCCAATTCTTTTATGATCACTGCGGATAAAAGGTCTAGCAATTCAAACACCGTCCATGGCCGCTGTGACCCCATTATGTCATTCAAATCAAGACGAAAAATCAAGTAGATCCCACACAGTTTATTTTAACCAACCATGTGAGATGCAGCACAAAATATCTTGGAGCACCGTCGGAGTATAGTACGCGTACGACTTACGCGAGAAGGTGCGACAGCTACGGTCCACAGCCCGCTCTGAATAAGGGACAGTGTCTGATGACAGTTTGCGTGCCAGTTTTTTGGCTGAAGCGATTCCAAATCTTCGGCTTCCGCGGAAATATCTACCTACCCCCCCTTACCAAAAGCCACATTTCCCCTGTTTCCACCTTCCTTTCCAAGTTGAAACCTTCACTCCTTGCTTGCAGCGCTGCCACCTCCTCGCCGGTGACCCTCCTTCACGCTGCTGGGCCTCGCCTATCCAGGCAGGTAATCCACACCCAATACCCATCCTCCTCCTCCTTCCACATCCCACATGCCCTGACCGCCGGCGCGAGCGCGACACCTTCCACCCAAATGACCGACCCCTCCACCAAATAAGCGTCGGCCTAAGCCATGGTGCATGCAGTATAGCCAGGACCTCAAAGATCATTTGGCAGCGGAGAAGTAAATCGCGATGGCTGCCATTCGTGCCGACCCCTAGATCTTGGAGGAGCACCTCTCCGTCGAGGCCACAGTTCACGCCTCGCGCACTGACGCCGTGACGCGGTTAGCTGCTTTAAACGACAGTTCGTGGTGTTTTCTCGAGGCCACCGTGGTGCCTTCGACGAAGACTACGAGGTGTTTTCTCAGCGTGCACGTGCTTACCTCATCTCGAGAGCCAGCTGGTTGGTGCCCGGAGTGGCTCAGGCAACTCACCACTACAATGAGGGCACCCACGATGCGGAGGCCTCGCCCTCTTCCATGTCCAAGGAGCCAATCGTCATCGATATCTCCGACAATGAGGAGTAGCTTGTCTTATTAGCTCACTATAAGGACCCATGTTCAGTTTGCTAGCTACTACATTTCCTTAACAAGTTCTAGTGAATTGTGCTATCTACTTTTACCATGCAATCTTCTGCTATAGTGTATATGTTCTATTTGTCGTAGAATGTGGTGTTCAATTAACCGCTTGGTTCAATTCTGCAAATGTGATGTTCAATTCTTCAGGGTGCAATATTTCCATGTTGTTAAGCATGCTTGGTTTGGTTAACTGTCTGAACTTCTATTAGGAGTATGTTATATTGTTCAATTGGTGTTTAGTTAACTTCTTGGTTCATTTGTTGTGGCTTGGTTCACTTGCTGTTGTGTTTAGTTAACTACTTGGTTCAATTCTGCAATGCGATGTTCAATTGTTGTGGCTCCATTCTGTTATTGTATACCATGTGAGGAATAAATCGAATTTGGCTATACTAAATACATGAGAAACAAATACAATTGCTATATTTCCAAGTTTTTGAGCATGCTTGGTTTGGTTAACAGTCTGATCTTCTATTAGGAGTATGTTATATTGTGCAATGTGGTGCTCAGTTAACGTTTGGTTCATTTGTTGTGGTGTTTAGGTAACTGCTTGGTTCAATTCTGCAATGCAATGTTCAATTGATGTGGCTGCATTCTATTTATCTATACCATGTCAGGAATAAATCGAATTTAGCTGCACTTAATACATGAGAAACATATAAGTGCTATATTTTCTAGTTCTTAATCATGCTTGGTTTGGATAAATGGGTTTTCCATGTGGCTTGAATTAATCTGATGAATCTTCAATGTGCTTATTTTTCATCAACATATTTTACTGATAGCATGCGAACCCTTACTTAACCTGATGACTAACTACCTTATATGTGTTGCAGGGAAACAATAGGAAGCACTGAGGTTTACAAGATGGTATTAACTATTATACCTTGCCTTTTTTATTCCTTTGCCCCGTTTCCAATATAGAGAAGATATTTATGCACATCCTTGTTTTCAGGGTTCATTGATGATTACCTCCCAAACCACCTCTGTGGTCAGGAGGCGAGGAAAGTTTTCATACAACACCCACGGTTCAATATTGAAGTGTTCCTAAAGAGGTCGAAGGATGGACGGTGAATCATCCACAGACACTGGCCTAAAGTTGCAAAGACCTTCAGCATGAATGGTGGCTCAATATTCACCTTCCGCTTCAGCAGTTTTCCAGATGAGATGCATCTCTCTATGTACCGTCTATGATGCTAATTTCGAAAGGTTCTAGATTTTGTATGTGAAATTTGTTGCTGGTGCAGTTGTGTAATAGGGTAGCTGAGTGCTTAAGCTATATCATGTTGTACTCTGATGTATTGCAATTATGAAATCCTGCTTCCTTAATATGGAAATGGAATATATTATGTTCTTAATATGAATGTCAATTAGATTAGTAAATGGATTGTTAATAATAGGGAAATTAGCCTGCTAATTAGGATTTCCTATTGCAAACGGTTAATGAGAAAACACCGTGGGCGATGACCTCATGCAACGCACATAGTTTCTAGGAATAAACCGTGTTTGGTCAATGAACAATCACACACGACATTCTCTTCAAAACTGTTTGCGTTACGCCACCTTGCACAAATGTTTTCCTTGTAGTGACTGTGTGGGATGTATATACGAACGGAAACATTTAGTGGTGACTGATTGTGTGGGATGTACTTACGATCGGAAATGATATCGCCTGTATAATTGTATTTTTTTAGCACTACTGTACGTATTTATTTATTTTAGTGCTCGTCGGTCGCACACGAACTCATTTTGTCGAGCGTGTGTGCCAGGAGGGCATATCCCCAATGGTTTGGGTCGTGTGGGAAGGACCCCCCTATCGCCCACACTCACTTGGCGACGGTTTCGAATGCCGTCGCGGAAAGGGGTTAAAAACCGTTTATTTAGGACCGACGCGTACCAGTGTCACATGATTCATAAGCAAGTGATTCCAAAAGTCCATCTGCATGGAGTTTCTTCATGCGCTTTACACCAATATGACCTAAACGACAGTGCCACAAGTATGTTGCACTATCATTATCAACTTTGCATCTTTTGGCATCAATATTATGAATATGTGTATCACTATGACCGAGATTCAGTAAACCATTCACCTTGGGTGTATGACCACAGAAGATTTTATTCATGTAAACAGACAACAATTATTCTCTGAAATAAAGGATTAACCGTATTACAATAAACATGATCTAATCATATTCATGCTCAACGCTGGTACGTCTATTTTGCATCATGCTTTTATATCAATATTTATTGCATTATGGGCTGTTATTACACATTATGTCACAATACTTATGCCTATTCTCTCTTATTTTACAAGGTTTACATAAAGAGGGAGAATGCAGGCGGCTGGATTCTAGGCTAGAAAAGGAGCAAATATTAGAGACCTATTCTACAGAGCTCCAAAAGTCCAGAAACTTCACGGAAGACATTTTCCAAATATATAAAAAATACTGAGAGCAAGAACTTCACCAAGGGGGCCACACCCTGCCCACAAGGCTGGGGACGCGCCCCCTACCTCGTGGGCCCCCTGGTGGCCCTCCGGTGGCCATCTTCTGCTATATGGAGTCTTTCGATGGGAAAAAATCATATGCTATCTTCTCAAACGAAACTACGCCGCCACGAGGCGGAACGTTGGCAGAACCAATCTAGGGCTCTGGCGGAGCTGCTCTGCCGGGGAAACTTCCTTCCTGGAGGGGAAATCATCGCCATCGTCATCACCAATGCTCCTCTCATCGGGAGAGGGGAATCTCCATGAACATCTTGATCAGCACCATCTCATCTCAAAACCCTAGTTCATCTCTTGTATCCAATTCTTGTCTCCAAGTCCGGGATTGGTGCTAGTAGGTTGCTAGTAGTGTTAATTACTCCTTGTAGTTGATGCTAGTTGGTTTAATTGGTGGAAGATCGTATGTTCAGATCCTACATGCATATTAATCCCCCTCTGATTATGAACATGCTTATGCTTTGTGAGTAGTTACTTTTGTTCCTGAGGACATGGGAGAAGTCTTGCTATTAGTAGTCATGTGAATTTGGTATTCGGTCGATATTTTGATGAGATGTATGTTGTCTCTCCTCTAGTGGTGTTATGTGAACGTCGACTACATGACACTTCACCATTATTTGGGCCTAGAGGAAGGCATTGGGAAGTAATAAGTAGATGATGGGTTGCTAGAGTGACAGAAGCTTAAACCCTAGTTTATGCGTTGCTTCGTAAGGGGCTGATTTGGATCCATATGTTTCATGCTATGGTTAGGTTTACCTTAATACTTTTCTTATAGTTGCGGATGCTTGCAATAGAGGTTAATCATAAGTGGTATGCTTGTCCAAGTAAGGGCAGCACCCAAGCCTCGGTCCACCCACATACCAAATTATCAAAGTACCGAACGCGAATCATATGAACGTGATGAAAACTAGCTTGACGATATTCCCATGTGTCCTCGGGAGCGCTTTACATCATATAAGAGTTTGTCCAGGCTTGTCCTTTGCTACAAAAAGGATTGGGCCACCTTGCTGCACCTTATTTACTTTTGTTACTTGTTGCTCGTTACAAATTATCTTATCACAAAACTATCTGTTACCACTTATTTCAGTACTTGCAGAGAATACCTTGCTGGAAACCGCTTATCATTTCCTTCTGCTCCTCGTTGGGTTCGACACTCTTACTTATCGAATAGACTAGGATAGATCCCCTATACTTGTGGATCATCAAGACTCTTTTCTGGCGCCGTTGTCGGGGAGTGAAGCGCCTTTGGTAGGTGGAATTTGGTAAGGAAAAATTTATATAGTGTGCTGAAATTTACTGTCACTTGTTACCATGGAAAGTAATCCTCTGAGGGGCTTGTTTGGGGTATCTTCACCCTGACCAGTAGAGCAAAGAGTTTCTCCTCAACCTACTGAACCTACTGAAAATGAAAATGAAAATGCTCGTTTTGAAGTTCCTTCGGGTATGATAGAAAAACTGCTAGCTAATCCTTTTTTAGGAGATGGAACAAAACATCCTGATGAACATCTGATATATGTGGATGAAGTTTGTGGATTATTTAAGCTTGCAGGTGTACCCGGAGATGTTGTTAAGAAGAAGGTCTTCCCTTTATCTTTGAGGGGAGATGCATCGACATGGTATAGGCTATGTGATGATATGGGGTCTTGGAATTACAAATGATTGAAATTGGAATTTCATCAAAAGTTTTATCCTATGCATCTTCTTCATCGTGATCGCAATTACATATATAATTTTTGGCCTCGCGAAGGAGAAAGCATCGCTCAAGCTTGGGGGAGGCTTAAATCAATGTTATATTCACGCCCCCATCATGAGCTCTCAAGAGAAATGATTATTCAAAAAATTTATGCTCGCCTTTCTAGTAACAATCGCACCACGCTTGATACTTCTTGTGCTGGCTCTTTTATGATGAAGACTATTGAATTAAAATGGGATTTATTGGAAATAATTAAACGCAACTCTGAAGATTGGGACCTCGACAATGGTAAGGAGTCAGGTATGACACCTAGTTTTGATTGTGTTAAATCTTTTATGGATACCGATATTTTTTGTAAATTTAGCACTAAATATGGACTTGACTCTGAGATAGTAGCTTCTTTCTGTGAATCTTTTGCTGCCTATGTTGATCTCCCCAAGGAGAAGTGGTTTAAATATCATCCTCCCATAGAAGTAAAAGTAGCTGCACCTATTAAAGTTGAAGAAAAGACTATCACTTATAATGATCCTATTGTTCCTACTTCTTATGTTGAGAAACCACCTTTCGTTGTTAGGATAAAGGATCATGCTAAAGCTTCAACTGTGGTTCGTAAAAGCAATATTAAAACATATACACCTCCTGAGAAAGTTAAAGTTGAACCTAATATTGCTATAGTTAAAGATCTCTTGTCTGGTAATATTGATGGGCATGTTATTTATTTCTGTGATGAAACTGCTAGAATTGCTAAACCCATGATAAAGATAAACCTAGACCTGTGGTAGGCATGCCTGTTATTTCTGTTAAAATAGGAGATCATTGTTATCATGGCTTATGTGATATGGGTGCCAGTGCTAGTGCAATACCTATTAGCCTTTATAGAGAAATTATGCATGATATTGCACCTATTGAGTTAGAAGGTATTGATGTTATAATTAAAATTGCCAATAGAGATACAATTTCACCAATGGGAATTGTTAGAGATGTTGAAGTCTTGTGTGGGAAACTAAATATCCTGCTGATTTTCTTGTTCTTGGTTCCCCACAAGATAGCTTTTGTCCCATTATATTTGGTAGACCCTTCTTAAATACTTTTAATGCTACCATAGATTGCAAAAGGGATGTTGTTACTATAGGTTTAGATGATATGACTCATGAATTTAATTTCTCTAAATTTAGTAGACAACACCGTGAAGAAGAATTACCTATTAAGGATGAAATTATTGGTCTTGCTTCTATCGCCGTACCTCCTAGTGATCCTTTAGAACAATACTTGCTAGACCATGAAAATGACATGTTTATGAATGAAAGAAGGGAATTAGATGAAGTATTCTTTAAAGAGGAACCTATTCCGAAAAACAATTTACCTGTTGCAATCCTAGGGGATCCTCCTCCACCCAAGGGTGATCCCTTGTTTGAGCTTAAACTGTTACCTGATACTCTTAAATATGCTTATGTTGATGAGAAAAAGATATATCATGTTATTATTAGTGCTAACCTTTCAGAACATGAAGAAGAGAGATTATTGAAAAGTCTGAAGAAGCACCATGCTGCTATTGGGTATACTCTTGATGATCTTAAGGGCATTAGTCCCACTCTATGTCAACATAAAATTAATTCGGAAGAAGATGCTAAACCAGTCTGTGATCATCAACACCGACTGAATCCTAAAATGAAAGAAGTGGTAAGAAAGGAGATACTAAAGCTCCTTGAGGCAGGTATAATTTATCCCATTGCTGATAGTCAGTGGGTAAGCTTGTCCATTGTGTCCCTAAGAAGGGAGGTATTACTGTTGTTCCTAATGATAAAGATGAATTGATTCCTCAAAGAATTATCACAGGTTATAGGATGGTAATTGATTTCCGCAAATTAAATAAGGCTACTAAAAAGGATCATTACCCCTTACCTTTTATCGATCAAATGCTAGAAAGATTATCCAAACATACACATTTTTGCTTTCTAGATGGTAATACTGGTTTTTCTCAAATACCTGTGTCAGCCAAAGATCAATCAAATACTACTTTTACATGCCCTTTTGGTACTTTTGCTTATAGACGTATGCCTTTTGGTTTATGTAATGCACCTGCTACCTTTCAAAGATGCATGATGGCTATATTCTCTGACTTTTGTGAAAAGATTTGTGAGGTTTTCATGGACGACTTTTCCATCTATGGATCTTCTTTTGATGATTGCTTGAGCAACCTTGATCGAGTTTTGCAGAGATGTGAAGAAACTAATATTGTCTTGAATTGGGAAAAGTGCCACTTTATGGTTAATTAAGGTATTGTCTTGGGGCATAAAGTTTTTGAAAGAGGTATTGAAATTGATAAAGCCAAGGTTGATGCTATTGAAAAGATGCCATGTCCCAAGGACATCAAAGGTATAAGAAGTTTCCTTGGTCATGCCGGTTTTTATAGGAGGTTCATTAAGGACTTCTCAAAAATCTATCAGCCTCTGACTAGTTTATTACAAAAAGATATACCATTTGTTTTTGATGATGACTGTGTAGAAGCATTTGAAATACTTAAGAAAGCATTCATCTGCACCTATTGTTCAGCCACCTGATTGGAATTTACGCTTGGAAATTATGTGTGATGCTTGTGATTATGCTGTAGGTGCTATTCTAGGACAAAGAGTTGATAAGAAACTAAATGTTATTCAATATGCTAGTAAAACTCTAGACAATGCTCAAAGAAATTATGCTACTACTGAAAAAGAATTCTTAGCAGTTGTATTTGCTTGTGATAAGTTCAGACCTTATATTGTTGATTCTAAAGTAACTATTCACACTGATCATGCTTCTATTTAATATCTTATGGAAAAGAAAGATGCTAAACCTAGTGAGGGAGTCCTGGATTAGGGGGTCTCCGGACAGCCAGACTATATCCTTTGGCCGGACTGTTGGACTATGAAGATACAAGATTGAAGACTTCATCCCGTGTCCGGATGGGACTCTACTTGGCGTGGAAGGCAAGCTAGGCAATACGGATATGTATATCTCCTCCTTTGTAACCGACCTTGTGTAACCCTAGCCTCCTCTGGTGTCTATATAAACCGGAGGGTTTTAGTCCGTAGGACAACAAACAATCATACCATAGGCTAGCTTCTAGGGTTTAGCCTCTCCGATCTCGTGGTAGATCAACTCTTGTAATACTCATATCATCAAGAACAATCAAGCAGGACGTAGGGTTTTACCTCCATCAAGAGGGCCCGAACCTAGGTAAACATTGTGTCCCCTGCCTCCTGTTACCATCCGCCTTAGATGCACAGTTCGGGACCCCCTACCCGAGATCCGCCGGTTTTGACACCGACATTGGTGCTTTCGTTGAGAGTTCCACTGTGTCGTCACCATAAGGCTTGATGGCTCCCTCGATCATCGCTAGCGATGCGGTCCAGGGTGAGGTTTTCCTCCCCGGACAGCTCTTCGTATTCGGCGGCTTCGCACTGCACGCCAATTCGCTTGGCCGTCTGTAGATGATTGAGAGCTACGCCCTTGGCCATCAGGTCAGATTTGGAAACTTGAACTACACGGCCAACATCCGCGGAGACTTGATCTTCGACGGATTCGAGCCCAGGTCAGACGCACCGTACAGTCTTGACGAGCATGACATAACTCTGCCGTCGGACAGTGTTTGGGAGATCGCATCCGCAGCTACTCCGCCCATCAATCCGGAGCAAGTCGCGCCTTCCGAGAGCGGAGGGATGGACCCCTCCATGGAGGCTGCACTCTCAGCGGTGATAGAGCCGGATACTGACTTCACCCCTTACGAGTGCCGTGTCGCCAAACCGCTGGATTCATCTCCGGCCACATACTCTGAGCCGCTCATATCCGTACCCATCGAATCCGAGTGGCGCCGATCATGGAGATCACCTTCGCGGACATCTTTCAGCACTCACCCTTCGGGGATGTGCTAAATTCATTAAGGTCTCTCTCCCTGTCAGGAGAACCTTGGCCGAACTATGTCCGGCTAGAATGGGATGCGGGGGATGAAGAAATTCGCTGCCCACCAACCACCCACTTAGTAGCCACTGTCGATGACTTAATCGACATGCTCGACTTCGGCTCCGAAGACATCGACGGTATGGACGACGAAGCCGGAGACGAACAGGATCCACCGCCCTCGGGGCACTGGACCGCCACCTCCTCATATGATATATACATGGTGGACACCCCCAACGAAGCAAATGGCGATGAGAATGCGAAGGATGACCCCTCCAAGAAGCAACCCAAGCGCCGACGTCAGCGGCGCCGCTCTAAGTCCCGCCATAGCAAAAGAGATGAGAACTGCACCACCCCGGTGGCAGAACGCGATCAAGACGCAAACTGCACACATAGTACAGATCCGATGTCCGAACACGATGACGTCAAAGATTCGCCTCATCAACCCCCGTCTAGGGAGGAAAACAGTCCGGACGAAGATGCACCCATCATCCCGGAAACACACTTGGAGCAAGAGAACCTCCACAGAAGGCTTATTTCCATAGCGAGAAGCCTGAAGAAACAGAAGCAAAGGCTCAAGGTCGCACAAAATACGCTCAATAGCAAGTGGAACAAAGTAACAAAGTATGATGGAAGTTACCACCCAAATAGCTATCCAAAGCGCAAGCTATTACCGGAATTCGACGGTGAGGCCTTCGAGCCCATACAGCCGAAAAGTGATACAGCCAACAGGCCGGATACATCACCCTGTGAACGTGATAGAGCAGCTAACAAAGTCACGCATAAGTCAACACACGATCTACGTGAGAACTTGCGTCAAAAATCCGGCGCGACCAGATCTATCTATGGATCTAGGAAGCGCGCTACGGTACACAACCAACACCGAATACTACAACCGTCCGAAGACCATGGCGCATCCCAATACAGGGGTGCCGCACACCCCTTATGTTTCACTGATGAGGTGCTGGATCACGAATTCCCAGAGGGATTCAAACTAGTGAACTTAGAGGAGTACGACGGAACCACAGACCCTGGAGTCTGGATAGAGGACTTCATCCTCCACATCAATATGGCTCGTGGAGACGATCTCCATGCCATTAAATACTTTCCACTCAAGCTTAAAGGGCCAGCTAGGCACTGGCCGAAAAGCCTCCCCGAAAACTCAACTGGAAGTTGGGAGGAGCTCGAGGACGCTTTCCGGGCCAATTGTCAAGGGACTTATGTCCGACCACCGGATGCAGACGATTTAAGTCATATAATCCAACAGTCCAGAGAGTCCGCCCGAAAGCTTTGGAATAGGTTTCTCACCAAGAAGAACCAAATTGTCGACTGTCCGTACGTCGAAGCCCTAACAGCTTTCAAACACAGCGTCCGAGACGAATGGCTCGCCAGACACCTCGGTCAAGAAAACAGAGAACAATGGAAGCCCTAACAAGCCTCATGACCCGCTTTTGGGTGGGTGAGGACAGCTGGTTGGCCCGTAGCAGCACCAGCGACCCAAGCACATCCGAAGTCAGGGATGGTAATGGTAAACTGTAACACCCCGGATGTAATTTACCTTATCTGTACTCCAACTCCTGCCGTTTCTGGCAATAAGTTATTTTATTTCCTCATTGTCGGGTTTTTGTCTCCGTGTGTTGTTGTCTTTGTCTTGCATCTCATATCATGTCATCATGTGCATTGCATTTGCATATGTGTTCGTCTCATGCATCCAAGCATTTTCCCCGTTGTCCGTTTTGCATTTCGGCGCTCCTTGTCCTTCGATGGTCCTTGCTACCTCTTTACGTGTGTGGGGTTTAAACATTTCCGGATTGGACCGAGACTTTTCATGCGGCCTTGGTTTACTACCGGTAGACCGCCTGTCAAGTTTCATGCCATTTGGACTTCGTTTGATACTCCAACGGTTAACCGAGGGACCGAAAAGGCCTCGTGTGTTGTAGCCCAACACCCTTCCAAACTGGCCCAAAACCCACCTAAACCCCTTCTATCATCTAGAGTGTTCGATCACGACCGCATGGCCATAAACCGCACCTCATTTGGAGCCTCCTAGCTCCTCCTAGCTATAAAAGGTCTCCTCCCCGAAAATTTCGGATCTTCCCGTGCCCTAAACCCTAATTTTCCCTCCTCCGCGCACCGGACGTATCCGGCCCGCGCCGGACAACGTCCGACGCCACCGCCGCCCAACCATGCTTCGCCACCTGTCCCGGGGGGGGGGGGACCGCTTCGCCGTCTCCCACCGACGCGGGCCCACAGGCCCAGCGTCGGCCCTTCCCCGCGCCCGCCCGGGCCGCGTCCCTGTTTGCCCGCGCCGCCCGAGCCTCACGCCGGCGCCGCCTCTCCGCCGTCGAGGCCGCCGGTCGCCTACGCCGCCCCGTCCCACGCCGGCGAGCGCTGCACTGCCCCGACGCCAATCCACCGCCCGCTGACGTCGCGCTCCGTCCCTGCCGCAAGCTCCGGCCGCCGGAGTCCGGCACCTCGCCGACCTCGCCGCCCTTCTTCCCGCCAAGTCCGGCGATCCCCGTCAAGTCCGGCGCCTCCTCGAAGCTCCGTCCGGCGAACCTCGTAATCTGGGCGGACCCGATCTGGAACCGGACAAACCCTAGATCCGGTTGACTTTTGCCTCCTCCCAGTATTTTTTTGCATAATTTCGTCATGTCATAACTCTGCATCCGTAGCTCCTATTCGTGCGTGTAGCATATCAAAATGTTCGTCTCGACGAGTACATCATTTCATCTCATTGTATCATTTTCATTTGAGCTCATCTTGATGCCTGAAATGTAGTTGGAAGAGGGCTATGTGAGGAATTTGTCAGATCTGTTTCAGCAAATGGCATTTTGTCATTTTTTCCATGATTAATGTGTGCGTGCTATGATCCTAAGCTCTACATGTGTTTTGTAGAATGACATGCCATCTTTACAGAGGTGTATGCCATGTATTTTTGTGATATTTGTGGTGACTAGCACAAGCTTGCAAAGTAGCGTACTCGTTGATGCTGATTTCAGGGACTTAGAATTTCACTAAGTCCTTGTCCTGTTTTTGCTTTTATGCCATATGTACATGTTGTTTCCTAGTGATCCGTGCCTCTTTTGAGGATGATTAGTAAGGATGTTTTGTTAATATTGTGGTGCTTTATCCTTCCATGTCTTTGTTTGCAATTATGGAGCACCCTAGCTCAAGTCAGTCGAGCTCTACTTTTGCTATAAAATGATCCTGGCAGATTGTTGACATGTTTAGCGATTTTGCCGAGGATGTCGCTATTGATCCGTGCATGCTATGTTGTTGTTCTTGCATTGTCTAGCTTCTATGATATGTATTCTTGATGAGTGTATGCTTCGTTTGTCATGCCATGCTCTGTAGTGAGTGCATCGAGCTCGTAAACATGCCTACTCGTCAGATCTGTTTTGCATGCTCCAGTTTTTCACCAAGTCTGAATCTGTTTCTGTTTTTACTATGTTCACATGCTTGCAATTGTATTTTCTAATCCCTTTTAGCTCAAGTTCACTAAGGGACTTTTGTTAAGTGCTTTGAGTAGCTTCATGCCATGCCTTTCTTTGCCATGTTAAGTTCCTGTAGCATGTAGTTTTCATGCTCTAAAGTTTGCTTCCTGATGATAAATTCCAGACTTGTGTTAATTTCACTAAGTCTGAAACCAGTTGTCACTTGCACTTTTGCCATGCTTGGTTGAACCTGTTAATGGATGAATTAGCCGTAGCTCCTTGGTCATCCTTTGTCAAGCTTAATGAGTGGATCCCTGCCATGTATTTTGTTGCCATGTTTGAGTGCTGTAGCATGTTGTTCTTGTTGCATTAAATGGCTACTTGCTGATTATCGCAAACCGGTGCCATATTTGTTTTGCTTGCCATTTCCAAACCGTGCTTCCGATTCCGGTGATATTTATATCGATTTCAACTGGAATCAACTCACCTTTCCAGTGGCACTCCTGGATTTCCATGTTGAGGCTAGGTTCAATCATTCCTTTCCAAATCTGGCATATGCATCACATACCGCATCCCGTATATCATACCATGTTTGCATCATGTTGTTTGAGCATTGCACGTGGTTGATTGTGTTCCGTTTGCTTGTTGTTCTTGTTTGGGTAAAGCCGGGAGACGATTTCGTGAACGAGGAGCCCATTGAGTTCGCTTACGAGGATCAAGGCAACTCGAAGAACTTTGCAGGAAAGATGACCATACCCTCGAAACCACTTCTATCTTTGCTTGCTAGATGCCCGCTCTTTTGCTATGCCTATGCTACGATACCTACCACTTGCTTATCATGCCTCCCAAATTGCCATGTCAATGTTGGGGAACGTAGTAATTTGAAAAAAATTCCTACGCACACGCAAGATCATGGTGATGCATAGCAACGAGAGGGGAGAGTATGATCTACGTACCCTTGTAGACCGATAGCGGAAGCGTTAGCACAACGCGGTTGATGTAGTAGTATGTCTTCACGACCCGACCGATCAAGCACCGAAACTATGGCACCTCTGAGTTTTAGCACACGTTCAGCTCGATGACGATCCCCGGACTCCGATCCAGCAAAGTGTCGGGGAAGAGCTCCGTCAGCACAACGGCGTGGTGACAATCTTGATGTTCTACTGTCGCAGGGCTTCGCCTAAGCACCGCTATAATATTACCGAGGATTATGGTGGAAGGGGGCACCGCACACGGCTAAGAAAACGATCACGTGGATCAGCTTGTGTCTCTAGGGGTGCCCCCGCCACCGTATATAAAGGAGCAAGGGGAGGAGGCCGGCCGGCCCTATAGGCGCGCCAAGGAGGAGTCCTCCTCCTAGTAGGAGTAGGACTCCTACTAGGAGGGGGAAGGAAGTGGGGAGGGAGAAGGAAAGGGGGGCGCCGCCCCCCTTCTCCTAGTCCAATTCGGACCAGGGGGAGGAGGCGCGCGGCTCACCCTGGCTGCCCTTCTCTCTCTCCACTAAGGCCCATATGGCCCATTACTTCTCCCGGGGGGGTTCCGGTAACCCTCCGGTACTCCGGTTTTCTCCGAAATCACCCGGAACACTTCCGGTGTCCGAATATAGCCGTCCAATATATCAATATTTATGTCTCGACCATTTGAGACTCCTCGTTATGTCCGTGATCACATCCGGGACTCCGAACTAACTTTGGTACATCAAAACTCATAAACTCATAATATAACTGTCATCGAAACCTTAAGTGTGCGGACCCTACGGGTTCGAGAACAACGTAGACATGACCGAGACATGTCTCTGGTCAATAACCAATAGCGGAACCTGGAAGCTCATATTGTCTCCCACATATTCTACGAAGATCTTTATCGGTCAGACCGCATAACAACATACGTTGTTCCCTTTGTCATCGGTATGTTACTTGCCCGAGATTCGATCGTCGGTATCTCAATACCTAGTTCAATCTCGTTACCGGCAAGTCTCTTTACTCGTTTCGTAATACATCATCTCGCAACTAACTCATTAGTTGCAATGCTTGCAAGCCTTATGTGATGTGCATTACCGAGAGGGCCCAGAGATACCTTTCCGACAATCGGAGTGACAAATCCTAATCTCGAAATACGCCAACCCAACATGTACCTTTGGAGACACCTGTAGAGCTCCTTTATAATCACCCAGTTACGTTGTGACATTTGGTAGCACACAAAGTGTTCCTCCAGAAAACGAGAGTTGCATAATCTCATAGTCATAGGAACATGTATAAGTCATGAAGAAAGCAATAGCAACATACTAAACGATCGTGTGCTAAGCTAATGGAATGGGTCATGTCAATCACATCATTCTTCCAATGATGTGATCCCGTTAATCAAATAACAACTCTTTTGTTCATGGTTAGGAAACATAACCATCTTCGATTAATGAGCTAGTCAAGTAGAGGCATACTAGTGACACTCTGTTTGTCTATGTATTCACACATGTATTATGTTTCCGGTTAATACAATTTTAGCATGAATAATAAATATTTATCATGATATAAGGAAATAAATAATAACTTTATTATTGCCTCTAGGGCATATTTCCTTCAGTCAAACCTCTAACCCACCACGTCTTAGCAAACCGTTGTTTGGCTATGTTACTGCTTTGCTCAGCCCCTCTGATAGCATTGCTAGTTGCAGGTGAAGATTGGAGATCGTTCCTTGTTGGAACATGTTTATTTGTTGGGATATCACAATATTATCTTGTTTATCTTAATGCACCTATATACTTCGTAAAGGGTGGAAGGCTCGGCCTTATGCCTGGTGTTTTGTTCCACTCTTGCCGCCCTAGTTTCCGTCATATCCGTGTTATGTTCCCGGATTTTGCGTTCCTTACACGGTTTGGTTATAATGGGAACCCCTTGACAGTTCGCCTTGAATAAAACTCCTCCAGCAATGCCCAACTTTGGTTTTACCATTTGCCACCTAGCCTCTTTTTCCCTTGGGTTTTCGGAGCCCGAGGGTCATCTTTATTAAACCCCCCGGGCCTGTGCTCCTCTGAGTGTTGGTCCAAACAGAGCCACTTGCAGCGCCACCTCGGGGAAACTTGAGGGTTGGTTTTAGTTGTACGTAGTGTTCATCTGAGTGTGCCCTGAGAACGAGATATGTGCAGCTCCTATCGGGATTTGTCGGCACATTCGGGCGGTGTTGCTGGACTTGTTTTACCGTTGTCGAGGATGTCTTGTAACCGGGATGCCGAGTTTGATCGGATTGTCTTGGGAGAAGGAATATCCTTCGTTGACCGTGAGAGCTTGTGATGGACTAAATTGGGACTCCCCTGCAGGGATTTGAACTTTCGAAAGCTGTGCCCGCGGTTATGGGAAGATGAGAATTTGTTAATGTCCGGTTGTAGATAACATGAAACTTAACTTAATTAAAATGCACGAACCACGTGTGTGTAACCGTGATGGTCTCTTCTCGACGGAGTCCGGAAAGTGAACACGGTGTTGGAGTAATGTTTGACGTAGGTTGTTCTAGGATCACTTCTTGATCATAGTTGTTCGACCGTGCTTTTGCCTTCTCTTCTCACTCTCTTTTGCGAATATGTTAGCCACCATATATGCTAGTCGCTTACTGCAGCTCCACCTCATACCTTACCTTACCTATAAGCTTAAACAGTCTTGATCGCGAGGGTGCGAGATTGCTGAGTCCCCGTGACTCACAGATTACTTCCAAACCAGATGCAAGGACCGATGATACCGCTCCAGATGATGCGCTTGAGCTCAAGTGGGAGTATGATGAAGACTCTCATCGTTACTATGTGTCTTTCCCAGATGATCAGTAGTGGTGCCCAGTTGGGGCGATGGGGACTTTGTCGCATTTGGGGTTGATCTTTATTTTGGTACCGTAGTCGGACCATGAGTGTATTGGATGATGTAATGACTTATTTATGTATTTGTGTGACGTGGAGAGTGTAAGCCAACTATGTACCTTTCCCCTTTTATTCATTTACATGGGTTGTTGTGAAGATTACCTCACTTGCGACATTGCTTTCAATGCCGTTATGTCGTGCTTCGACACGTAGGAGATATAGCCGCATCGAGGGCGCTACATAAACCACGATGCAACAAAAACAAGCATCGAAATAAAGAAGGTAGCCTAGCTAACACGGCGGTAAATGCCGGATTCAGGGGCTCTCGACCAGGTCAGCGGAAAAAGCCTTTCAAAGGAAGTAGAGAAGGACAATCTGGCCTAAACAAAATTCTTGACAAACTCTGTCAGATTCATGGCACCCCAGACAAACCTGCAAATCATACCCACAGAGAATGTTGGGTCTTCAAGCAGGCCGGTAAGATAAACGCCGAACACAAAGGGGAAGAGTGTAACACCCACGATCCGGCTATATCTCCCATGTGTCAGAGCACGACTTAGAGGCATAACCACATTGTAGGCAATGTCGCAAGAGGGGTAATCTTTACACATCCCATGTACTGAATAAGAAAGAGGTACATAGTTGGCTTACAATCGCCACTTCAAACAATAGCATAAATATAACATTACAATCATCCAGATACAATCAAGGTCCGACTACGGAACCAAAATAAAGACAACCCTAAATGCATAATGTCCCCGATCGCCCCAACTGGGCTCCACTACTGATTGCCTGCAAAGGAAATGTAGTATCGTCCTGAGTCCTCATCGAACTCCCACTTGAGCTCAGTCGCATCTCCTAGAACGGTATCATTGGCACCTGCATCTGGGTTTGGAAGTAATCTGTGAGTCACGACTCAGCAATCTCACACCCTCGCGATCAAGACTATTTAAGCTTATGGGTAGGTAAAAAGGTATGAGGTGGAGTTGCAGCAAGCACTAGCATATATGGTGGCTACCTTACGTAAATGGGAGCGAGAAGAGAAGGAAAGCACGTTCGAGAATCTATGATCAAGAAGTGATCCTAGACTACTTACGTTCAAGCATAACCCGAGACCGTGTTCTCTTCCCGGACTCCGCCGAAAAGAGACCCTCACGGTTACACACCCTGTTGACCCATTTTAATTAAGTGAAGTTTCAAGTTTTCTACAACCGGACATTAACAAATTCCTATCTGCCCATAACCGCGGGCACGGCTTTCGAAAGTTCAAAACCCTGCAGGGGTGTCCCAACTTAGCCCATCACAAGCTCTCAAGGTCAACGAAGGATATTCCTTCTCCCAGGATGACCCGATCAGACTCGGAATCCCGGTTACAAGACATCTCGAAAATGGTAAAACTAAACCAGCAAAGCCACCCGATGTGCCGACAAATCCCGATAGGAGTCGCACATATCTTGTTCTCAGGGCACACCAGATGGGCAAGACGTCGGGTTGGCATAGACCTTGGTTGCCCAGGGGGCGCCGGACATCGCCCAGTTTGGACCAACACTTAGAGAAGCACTGGCCGGGGGGGTTAAAATAAAGATGACCCTTGAGTCTGCGAAACCCAAGGGAAAAAATGCTAGGTGGCAAAAGGTAAAACCAAGGTTGGGCCTTGCTGGAGGAGTTTTTATTCAAGGAGAACTATCAAGGGGTTCCCATTATAACCCGACCGTGTAAGGAACGCAAAATCAAGGAACATAACACCGGTATGACGGAAACTAGGGCGGCAAGAATGGAACAAAACACCAGGCATAAGGCCGAGCCTTCCACCCTTTACCAAGTATATAGATGCATTAAAGTAAACAAGATATAATAGTGATATCCCAACAATAAACATGTTCCAACAAGGAACAAACTCCAATCTTCACCTACAACTAGCAACGCTATAAGAGGGGCTGAGCAAAGCGGTAACATAGCCAAACAATGGTTTGCTAGGACAAGGTGGGTTAGAGGTTTGACATGGCAATATGGGAGGCATGGTAAAGCATGTGGTAGGTATCGTGACATAGGCATAGCAATAGAGCGAGCAACTAGCAAGCAAAGATAGAAGTGATTTCGAGGGTATGGTCATCTTGCCTGCAAAGTTCTCCGAGTTGACGTAAGTTGATCCTCGTAAACGTACTCAACGGGCTCCTCCATCACGTACTCGTCTCCCGAATCTACCCAAAGCAAGAACACAAGCAAAGGGAACCACAATCAACCACGGTGCAATGCGCAAGTAACATGATGCAAAACATGGCATGATATGTGGGAAGTGATATGCAATGCATATGCATGCTCCGGAAGGAAAAGATTGAACCAGGCCTCAACTTGGAAAACCAAGAGTGCCGTTGGAAATATGAGTTGATTTCGGTCGAAATCGATATAAAGATCACCGGAATCGGATGCACGGTTTGCAAATGGCAAGCAAAACAATAATGGCACTAAGCTGCGATTAACAGCACGATGCCATCTAAATGCATCAAGAAAAATAAGCTACTGCACTCTAACATAGCAACAAAGCACATGGCAGTGGTCCACTCAAGATGCTTGACAAAAGATGAACATTGAGATACGGCTAATTCACACAATAGCAGGTTCAAACAAGTATGGCAACAGTGCAAAAGATATCAGGTTCACAGACTTAGTGAAAATAACATGTCAGGATTTAACATCAGGAAGCAATGTTTAGAGCAAGATAACAACATGCTACAGGAACATATCAAGGCAAAGCAAGGCGTGGCATGAATCTACTCAAAGCATATAACAAAAGTCCCTTACTGACCATAAGCCAAAAGGGATCAGAAGATACAATGGCAACCATGTAAACATAGCAAGGTTCGTTAACAGATTCAGACTTAGCAGAAAACTGGAACATGGCAAAAACAG
This sequence comes from Triticum urartu, assembly GCF_003073215.2. Taxonomy (NCBI): domain Eukaryota; kingdom Viridiplantae; phylum Streptophyta; class Magnoliopsida; order Poales; family Poaceae; genus Triticum; species Triticum urartu. The sequence continues at coordinate 741,966,045 of NC_053023.1, forward strand.
AGTTACATAGGCATGTTTGAGAGCTCGATGCACTCACCACAAGGCATTGCATGACAAACTAATCATACACCCAGCAAGAAGACATGATCAAGTAGCTAACCATGGCAAGAACCAACTCATAATATGCATGGATCAACTATAACAACCTCGGCAAAATTGATTAACACGTAAACAATCTGCCAGGAACATTTTATAACAAAAGTAGAGCAAGATTGGGTCATGCTAGGGTACTCCATAATTGCAAACAAAGACATGGATGGATAGAGCATAACAATACCTCAAAATCATCCTTAATGAACATGTTCGAAAGATGCATGGATCACTCTGTAGCCACATGAATACATGGCATAAAAATATCATCAGGGAAATGACAGAAGAATTCTAAGTCCCTGAAATCAGCAACACTATGAGAGCTACTTTGCATGCTTGTGATAGTCACCACACTGATCACAAAAATACATGGCATACACCCCTTTAAAGATGACATAGCATAGCCCAAAACACATGTAAGGCTCAAGTTCATAGGAGGCACACATTAAACATGACAAAAATGACAAATGTCCATAATCTGTTAAGAATCTGAAACTAACAATACATAGCACTCTTGCAACAGCGTTTAGGGCATCAACATGAACTCAAATGAACATGGTGTAATGGAATGAAATGAAGTGCACATCCAAACGAACAATTCGATATGCTACATGCCCAAAACGGAGCCACAGATGGAAAGATATGACATGATGAAATTGCCTAAAAATGTTAGGGACTAGGGCAGAAAACGACCTAGGGTTTCTCTCAGATCTGGATCCGGGCGGCACGTAGTTCGAGGATCACCGGGGCTTCTCGCCGGAGTTCGAAGGAGCTCGCCGGCGCTGCGGGGGAGGGGTCGCCGGAGCGAGGGGATGACGGATCCGGCCGGCCCGTGGCCGGATCTGGCCGGAGTCGAGGGCGGCGAGGTGGCCGGCGTCGGGCGGTGGCAGCGAGGAGGCGCGGCGTGGTGCTCGGCGAACTACGGCGGCGGGGCGGCGATGCGGCGGTGAGCGGCCGGTGACGGCGCGGGAGGCTGCGCACTCGGGCGCGGCCGGACGGGGTCGCGTGCCGGGGGGGGCCGACCTGGGCCGCGGCGGGCCGGCGGCGATGTGGGTTGGTCCGAGCGAAGCAGGCAGACGTGTCCATCGGTGGCGATTTTCGTCTGGCGGCGGCGATGTGGGAAAAAGCTAGGGTTAGGGGTGGATTGATCCGAGATTTTTGGGGGAGATGCCTATTTATACATAGAAGGAGCTAGGAGGCTCTGAATGGAGCACGATTTTCGGCCGCGCGACCATGATCGAACGACCGAGAGGATGGAGGGGGTTTAGGTTGGTTCTGGGCCACTTTGGAGAGGTGTTGGGCTGCAACACACACGAGACCTTTACGGTTCCTCGGTTAACCGTTGGAGTATCAAACGAAGTCCAAATGGCACGAAACTTGACAGACGGTCTACCGGTAGTGAACCAAGGCCGCTTGGCAAGTCTCGGTCCAATCTGAGAACGTTTAACACCCGCACACGAAAAGAGGCAAAAGGGGACGCCGGAGGACATAGGAGTGCCGGAATGCAAAACGGACAACGATGAAAATGCTCGGATGTAAGAGATGAACACGTATGCAAATGCGATGCACATGATGACATGATATGAGATGCATGACATGGACAAAAACAACACGAAGACAAAACCCAATCACGAGGGAATATCATAACTTAGTGCCGAAAATGGCAAGAGTTGGAATACAAATATGGCAAGTTACATACGGGGCATTACAAAGAGACACCAAGCGAAGACGAGGATGAACCTCGCCAGCAAAGCACCGGAGGACAGAAAAAGTTCCCACCAGAGATTAAAACAGTAAACATGATCCATGTGACGAAGGGGAGAAGCAATCACGCACCCTGATGCACACGCGCCATAAAGCCCGCCACCCCCAGGCTCAACCCCTGGTTGGCCTGCCCGATCACTTTTTATCGTAGGGATCACAATACAAATATCCGATGCAAAGGACTAACGGCCTTGGTGTTAGACCCAATAATAAACGGGTACCATTTCACAAGGGTCCTAATGGACGGCGGCAGTGATCTAAATCTGATATATCAGGACACAGTCCGCAAAATGGGGATAGACCCGACACAAATAAGCCACAGTAATACTACCTTCAAGGGAGTAATACCAGGCCAAGAGGACCTCTGTACGGGCTCTCTACCACTAGAGGTGGTATTCGGTTCTCCAGATAACTTCCGAAGCGAAACATTAACTTTTCACATCGCTCCATTCCGAAGCGATTATCAAGCACTGCTCGGAAGAGCGGCTTTCTCTCGTTTTAACGCAATACCGCATTATGCTTTTCTCAAGCTCAAGATGCCCAGTCCACGAGGCGTCATCACAGTTAGCGGAAATGCCAACCATTCTTTACGTACGGAAGAGGACGCGGCGGCTCTAACAGCCGCACACTAGACGGCCTCACCAACCAGAAAAATGGAAGGTCGTCAAGACCACACACACGGTTAGATGATTCCGGCGTTCCATCGCACATGCATGAGATTGGTTTTCGAACCCTCATAAAACGATACCAGGGGCTTCCCGCGTGCAATTAGGGCCAGCCTGGCTCAACGAGGCCTCTCTGGAATTTTGATAATTTATTCTTCTTTTTGGCATGGCAACTTTCACCTAAGTTCTTTCCTTTTGCAGGTGACAATCATGCTATACCCATCCAGGACACATCACAATGGAGACACAGGCGCAGACGTGCAGCAGGGACCCGCCCAAAGGTTTCTTTTTAGATTAAGGCCCTGCGTAAACCTTTTTTATTGTCTCTTGTTGCTCACATCCTCCGGATACTCAAAACAACCGAGAAGGATGCCAGCGTTATTGGCATGTGGCCACGCCAGGATTTTGCACGTACCTGGACACATGGGGTTTCATATAAAGGGCATTGTTTAGCCTAGTATATGTTATAAAGACCAAACACCTTAGGGAGTGTTCAGCGTCGCGAGTTTGGACCTATATGCATCAGCTCCGAATCATGTCTTTGGTCAAATGTTGGGTTTGCCCGGCTCCCACGTTTTGGTACCTTACGTTCCGTTATATCGGCTAAGGTAGCACTGGGACAACTACTGCGATTGTGCCCTGGTTCAACCGAATGTGCACCTCAGTAGAGAAAGCCAATAACTGACTGTCATGATATAGCGAGAGACTGGTCAACCACTCGATGACTAATCGGAATCTTCGGGATTCCTTCGCATTAACGAAGGGTCGTTTCCCTGTCATGTACATAAGCGCCCCGTATTCGGACGAGCGCAGAAGTACCAGGGGCTATAGAGTAGCCCCACTGTCAAACTCCTATGGCTATGTGAAAGTGTTAAAGCAATATAGTCTGATTGGCTCGTTCGCTACGCTATCACCTCCTTAACGGACCAAGACGTTGGATCAAGTGTGGATATGCATCTTTTGCGAACACCCCCGCATTATATGCGTGGGGGCGGAAGCCGAAGACTGCAAACTTTCAGGTTATATACGTATATACATAAACGGCCTCACAAGAGGCATCATAGTACTTTCAGGCAAAAGTATAAATACAGCCTTGATTAATTCAGAAAAACATTGTTTGCATAATGGGACTACATGTCACTGGAAAATAATATTCTTCGAGCACTGAGCCTCTATCGAACGAGCGCCTTCAAGGACTTCTTAAAAGTAGTGCTCGGCAGCCACTCGGCCTATGGCCGAACCCTGTGCCACAACAGTGGTGGCATCCCTCTCCGCCCAGTATGTTTTGACACGGGCAAGGGCCATCCGTGCACCTTCTATGCATGCCGATCTCTTCACAGCATCGATGCGTGGCACATCATCAAGGAATTGTTGCACTAAGCTAAAGTAGCTATTCGGCCTTGGCCCTCCCGTCCACAGATGATCCACAACGGACCTCATGGCAAGTACGAACAACCTGTGGAGCTCAGCTCAACCGGTCAATCGCTCATTCAGTAGCAGTGGACGGACTGGAGCGTGAAACTGTGACCAGAACAGCTTCTCCACTTCGGGACCTTTCTGATCCTTGAAGTACTTGGCCGCATCAGCAGCACTTGCAGCCAAATCCATGTACGCGTCCGCAGAACTCCATAGCTGGTCCAGAGGAGCATACTTCGGATCTCCGAAGTTAGTCTGCAACAAGAAGGGCTTCCCAGACACGATATCTGCAGCTTGATTCAGCTCCTCCTTCGTCGCTCTAATTTTGGAGCGGGCTTCCTTGGCAGCCACCCGGGCCTTCTCTAGGTCCGTCGCCTTTGCCCATTTTTCTTCTTCGAGAAGCCGGTAACGGTCAGCAACATCTTTTAACTCTGCAGCCATCTTGGCTGTTTTTTCCTTGCTCTCGCAATGCGCGGCCTGTTCGGCCCTTAACTCTTCGGTTGCCTTTAAAGCGGCTGCATTACTATTCCTTGCTTGCTCCTTGGCTCGGGCAAGCTCCGCTCGAAGGGTCTCCACGGTGGTAGATCTATCCGCAGTCACAACATATTAAAGATATTGGCATCATGCTACTCTTATTATGTGATGATCACCAGAAAAATCACTCACCATGCGCCTCGTCAAGCCGCTTGTTGACAAGCACGATGTCGGCATCTGCCGCATCCAGTTGCCGCCTTAGTTTGGCAAACCCAACAGTCCAGCTAGCCACAGGAGCATCACCCACCTGCACATAAAGGTGGTCTGGTTATTACCTAGGACTATGATCCTCTGTTTGCCACCGTTCTCGATGACAACCAGAGTCTCAGGGGCTACTATCAGCATGGGCATACCTAATGTATGCGGTACTGTTAAAAGCATACATTATTTCACGTACCTCGAAGCCTTTCAGCAGACTCATAAAAGCTTCATGCAACCCACTTTCAGCGGATGAAATCCTCCCAATTACCGTACCCATTAGCGCACGATGCGCTGCCGAGACGGCAGCTTTCCCCAAAAGATCCTTCAGCGCGTCCGACCGCACACTATGCGGACCCTTGCTGTCGCTTTCTTTAGGAGCCGGATATTGGGGATTCCGGGCAGCCAAAGGGTTATCCTCTGGCGCTAGTGGATCCGGAGATACCCTTCGCGACACTTCAAGGTCACCCACTTCTTGAGCTAGGGAGTCCGGGGGAGGCGTTTCGCTCTCCATCATCTCCGGAAGATCCCCCGAAGATGAACTCTGTCGAGAAGGGCTGCGATCCGGACTACAATTTATAAGCACCGGTTATTGTCTTTGGAAGTAAGGTAGGATATCTTCACTATTAAGTACTTTTCGATTACATACAGCTCGGTAGAGGGTTGATACCTGCGCGGACATTGTGCGGAAAGAATACCCTCCGAGGAAAATCCTCTGGCTGAGATTTCTTATCCCGTTTGGAAACCTTGGTTTCCGGATCTTCAGAGGTAGTCCTCTTCCTTCCCCGGGGAGAGAGAATGTCAGATTCTTCCCCTGTGTTATCCTCCCCCACGGAGGCGCTGATTCCCTCGGTTGGAATAGGTAGCGAAGGAGGCCCGCTTTCGCCCTCTTTATTCCCCCCTTCATCTTCCTTTAAGGACACTAGATGAGGTGCTGGCTCGAGCATCTTTTCCAGCACCGGATTGTCCAAGCCCTCAGGAAGGGGGGCCGAACACCGGATCATCTTCGCCTTTGTTATCCAGTCCTGGTCAAAGAACGATTCTTCAGAATGATGTCATGACAAATAAAAGGACAGTGTGTTCGGCCATGGGATTACTTACTTGGGTAGTGGGGCGGTTGCAGCTTAGGCCCACATCCTCGGTGGTGTCCGGACACTCTATTTTGGGTCCGAAGTACGATTTGTACATCTCCTCTTGCGTCATGCTGAGGAAATGCTGAATAGTGCGCAGTCCTTCCGGGTTGAATTCCCACATACGAAGGGGTCGGCATTTGCAAGGCTGGACTCGACGAACCAGCATAACTTGTATTACCAAAACCAGACTGAAGTCTCCCTCGAAGAGATCTCGGATACGGCTCTGCAGTACTGGCACGTCCTTGGCTGGACCCCAGCTCAGCCCCTACTGATCCAAGACATCAGTTGTGGTGGGGGGCCCGAGCAAAAGGTGGGGGCAGCGACCCATTTGGCACTGCGGGGGGCTGTAATGTAAAACCACTCCCGCTGCCACAATCCGGACACCTCTGGAAAGGAACCCTTTGGCCATGGAGTGTCAGCCATTTTGCTTATTAAAGCACCTCCACACGCTGCGTACTGCCCCTCGACCGTCTTTGGCTTCACATCAAAGGTCTTCAGCCACATGCTGAAGTGAGGGGCAATGAGGAGGAAGGCCTCACATACGACAATGAATGATGAGATGTGAAGAAGGGAATACGAGGCCAGATCATGAAAATCCAGCCCATAATAGTACATAAGACCCCTAACAAAGGGATCCGGAGCGAGGCCTAGCCCTCGGAGGAAGTGGGAGACGAACACAACACTTTCGTTGGGTTCGGGAGTAGGCACGATCTGTGGAAATGAGGAGGAAGTGACCGTCAACTTTTTGAAGTCCTCCTCCGTGACGGAGGAAGGCATCCACCGGCCTTGAAGGCTGGATACGGACATGATTGAAGGTCCGAAGCACCTGACCTGAGCTTTGGGTGTTAGAACTCGAGGCGGGGAAGGGATTCGATTGAGCGCGGGGGAAAAATAAAAAGCCTCGTCCCTTTATAAAGAGGGTGAATATCAGGCGTCCTCCTCGTGGCCGTTTGAGACTTACCTAAGATCTAGGAGTCATACCAACAGGCACGGTTGGGTTACCCACGTTTGTATTGATGAGAATCCCGTGATAAGGGGAACACGATCTCTGCTTTGACAAGACGTGTCAAGAAACCGCCTCGCGTTATGTGCGGGGCTGGTTAAAGAACGGTTCGAATAATGACCGGGCCGTGGCATGATGTCATGCTGTCAAAACGTGTCAGCAGATTAGATTTGTGGAAATATTATTCTATCTACGATGGTATGTGGAACTTATTTTGCAGGGTCGGACACTATCCTTGTATTCAAACTTGAAGGAAATATGCCCTAGAGGAAATAATAAAGTTATTATTTATTTCCTTATATCATGATAAATGTTCATTATTCATGCTAGAATTGTATTAACCGGAAACATAGTACATGTGTGAATACATAGACAAACAGAGTGTCACTAGTATGCCTCTACTTGACTAGATCATTAATCAAAGATGGTTATGTTTCCTAACCATAGACAAAGTAGTTGTTATTTGATTAATGGGATCACATCATTAGTTGAATGATCTGATTGACACGACCCGTTCCATTAGCTTAGCACCCGATCGTTTAGTATGTTGCTATTGCTTTCTTCATGACTTATACATGTTCCTATGACTATGAGATTATGCAACTCCCGTTTACCGGAGGAACACTTTGGGTGCTACCAAACGTCACAATGTAACTGGGTGATTATAAAGGAGTACTACAGGTGTCTCCCAAGGTAGATGTTGGGTTGGCGTATTTCGAGATTAGGATTTGTCACTCCGATTGTCAGAGAGGTATCTCCGGGCCCTCTCGGTAATGCACATCACATAAGCCTTGCAAGCATTACAACTAATATGTTAGTTGTGAGATGATGTATTACGGAACGAGTAAAGAGACTTGCCGGTAACGAGATTGAACTAGGTATTGGATACCGACGATCGAATCTCGGGCAAGTAACATACCGATGACAAAGGGAACAACGTATGTTGTTATGCGGTCTGACCGATAAAGATCTTCGTAGAATATGTAGGAGCCAATATGGGCATCCAGGTCCCGCTAGTGGTTATTGACCGGAGACGTGTCTCGGTCATGTCTACATTGTTCTCGAACCGTAGGGTCCGCACGCTTAAAGTTACGATGACAGTTATTATGAGTTTATGCATTTTGATGTACCGAAGATAGTTCGGAGTCCCGGATGTGATCACGGACATGACGAGGAGTCTCGAAATGGTCGAGACATAAAGATTGATATATTGGAAGCCTATGTTTGGATATCTGAAGTGTTCCGGGTGAAATCGGGATTTTACCGGAGTACCGAGAGGTTACCGGAACCCCCCCGGGAGCTATATGGGCCTTAGTGGGCCTTAGTGGAAAAGAGAAGGGGCAGCCCAAGATGGGCCGCGCGCCTCCCCCCTCCCCTAGTCCTATTAGGACAAGGAGAGGTGGCCGGCCCCCCTCTCTCTCTTCCCCCCTCAGCGAATCCTATTCCAACTAGGATTGGGGGGGGGGGGAATCCTACTCCCAGAGGGAGTAGGACTCCTCCTGGCGCGACTCCCCTTGGCCGGCCGCACCCCCCCCCCCCTTGATCCTTTATATACGGAGGCAGGGGAACCCCAGAGACACACAAGTTGATCCTCGTGATCGTTCCTTAGCCGTGTGCGGTGCCCCCTGCCACCATATTCCACCTCGGTCATATCGTTGTAATGCTTAGGCGAAGCCCTGCGTCGGTAGAACATCATCATCGTCACCACGCCGTTTTGCAGACGGAACTCATCCCCAAAGCTTTGCTGGATCGGAGCCCGGGGAGCGTCATCGAGCTGTACGTGTGCTAAGAACTCGGAGGTGCCAGAGTAATGGTGCTTGGATCGGTCGGATCGGGAAGAAGACGTACGACTACTTCCTCTACGGTGTGTCAACGCTTCCATTGCGATCTACAAGGGTACGTAGATCATACTCTCCCCTCTCATTGCTATGCATCACCATGATCTTGCGTGTGCGTAGGAAAATTTTGAAATTACTACGTTCCCCAACAAAACTCTTCCGTGGTGTATTCGGAGGAGGAACCCGCCTTGCAATGCCGAAGACAACACTTCACGCCGGACTCGTTGTCATTGAAGCCTTGTTCAGGGGCTACTGAGGGAGTCCTGGATTAGGGGTTCTCCGGACACCCGAACTATATCCTTTGGCCGGACTGTTGGACTATGAAGATACAAGATTGAAGACTTCGTCCCGTGTCCGGATGGGACTCTACTTGGCGTGGAAGGCAAGCTAGGCAATACGGATATGTATATCTCCTCCTTTGTAACCGGCCTTGTGTAACCCTAGCCCCTCTGGTGTCTATATAAACCGGAGGGTTTTAGTCCGTAGGACAACATACAATCATACCATAGGCTAGCTTCTAGGGTTTAGCCTCTCCGATCTCGTGGTAGATCAACTCTTGTAATACTCATACATCAAGAACAATCAAGCAGGACATAGGGTTTACCTCCATCAAGAGGGCCCGAACCTGGGTAAACATTGTGTCCCCTGCCTCCTGTTACCATCCGCCTTAGACGCACAGTTCGGGACCCCCTACCCGAGAAGAGGTTACAAGATGAGAAGAGGTTATTTGATATTAAACTTGCCGGTGAGAAGAGGTTATTTGATATTAGCTCACTTGATGAATGGAGAACCCAAGCCTATGAAAATGCCAAATTGTTTAAAGAAAAAGTTAAAAGATGGCATGACAAAAGGATACAAAAGCGTGAGTTCAATGTAGGTGATTATGTATTGCTATACAACTCTCGTTTAACATTTTTTATAGGAAAACTTCTCTCTAAATGGGAAGGTCCTTACGTTATCGAGGAGGTCTACCGTTCTGGTGCCATAAATATCAACAACTTCGAAGGCACAAATCCGAAGGTGGTGAACGGTCAAAGAATCAAAAATTACATCTCAGGTAATCCCATAAATGTTGAAACCAATGTTATTGAAACCGTAACCCCGAAGGAATACATAAGGGACACTTTCCGGAATGTTTCAGACTACGAAAAGGAATAGATATGTGGTACGGTAAGTAAACCGACTCCAAAACAGTTTTTAAGGCAATATTTCTCCGTTTTGGAATATTTCGAAAAATAGAAAAATAAGCAGCTGTCCGGGAAGGTCACGAGGGCTCCATGAGGGTGGAGGGCGCTCCCTACCCTACTGGGCGTGCCCCCCCTACCTCATGGGCACCTCGTGTGCTCTCCGGACTCCGTTTTCGTACATGACACGTATTTTGGTCGGTAAAAATTCATTATATAATCTCCCGGGGGTTTTGACTCCCGTATCACGCAAAAATCTCTTGTTTGTGTTTGGAGTTGTTGCTGCTGCTGCAGATTAGAGCAGGATGTCTTTGCAAGAGTCAGTCGGGGAGAGCCGGGTGTCTCATCCGGCACCGAGATCAACGACAAACAATCATGTTGACCCCTTTGGGCAAGCAACAGAGGAAGAGATGGAGGCTGATTTGAAGAGGGTAGATTCCATGGAAGAGGATCAAGAAGTCACTTCCTGCCTCCAAGATGGATTCACAATGGGAGAATTGCAGAGCTCAGCTATTCCAAACTCAGTTATCCCTTCCAATGTTAGATTTCTTTCTTATGAGAATATGAAAAAGAGTGTCACTGGTTCTCCCGCAGCTATGCAGCACCCTTGGGTGTAGGGAGCTTTGGCTGTTACAGGAAAGCTCCGAAAGGAAATAATGGACCTCAAGGAGCAAGTCAACAAGCTTGAGGAGGAGAATCGTATCTTGAGGGGCATCATCGCTAAGAACATCACATCACCATCCCCGAAAAGAGAGACATAATCACATGGGTATGGGCACTCCACTTGGCAATTGCCAAGTGTCGGTGTCAAAACCGGCAGATCTCGGGTAGGGTGTCCGGAACTGTGCGTCTAAGGCGGATGGTCATAGGAGGCAGGGGACACAATGTTTTACCCAGGTTCGGGCCCTCTTGATGGAGGTAAAAACCTACGTCCTGCTTGATTAATATTGATGATATGGGTAGTACAAGAGTAGATCTACCACAAGATCGGAGAGGCTAAACCCTAGAAGCTAGCCTATGGTATGATTGTATGTTGTCCTACGGACTAAAACCCTCCGGTTTATATAGACACCGGAGAGGTTAGGGTTACACAAGGTCGGTTACAAAGGAGGAGATACACATATCCGTATTGCCTAGCTTGCCTTCCACGCCAAGTAGAGTCCCATCCGGACACGATATGAAGTCTTCAATCCTGTATCTTCATAGTCTAACAGTCCGGCCAATGGAGATAGTCTGGCTGTTCGGAGACCCCCTAATCTAGGACTCCCACAGTAGCCCCTGAACCAGGCTTTCAATGACGATGAGTCCGGCGCGCAGTATTGTCTTCGGCATTGCAACGCGGGTTCCTCCTCCGAATATACCACGGAAGAATTTGAATATAAGGATAGTGTCCGACCCTGCAAAATAAGTTCCACATACCACCGTAGAGAGAATAATATTTCCACAAATCCAATTTGCTGACTTGTTTTGGCAACGACATTATGTCACAGCCCGGTGATTATTCGAACCGTTTCCTTTAACTAGCCCCGCACATAACGCGAGGCAGTTTTTTGACACGTCTTGTCAAAGCAGAGATCGTGTCCCCTTATCACGGGATTCTCATCAATACGGGTGTGGGTAACCCAACCGCGCCATCGATTACGGTGCTTGGGGGATAAGCGAGTTTTACCAGGCTAGTGGGGACTCTTAGTTTCGTCCGCCCATATAAAGGGATAAGGATTCACCTTTTTATCCACGCCTTCTGCCTGCTTTGCTCATCCATTTTTGCACACTCGAGCTCCAGCGCCCAAGTCCGCACTTCCCACCTCAACCTTCTCCAACCATGTCCGGAGCGGGAGGCAGGTGGATGGTCTCCTCCATCACGTAGGGACACATCAAGAAGCTGAGGAGAGCAGGACACCTACCCGACGACATCGCGCATCGGCTCCCACATGAGGGGCAGCTCATCCCCACCCCCAGGCCCCATGAGAGGGTAGTGTTCCTTACCCATTTCCTCCACGGACTGGGATTCCCACTCCACCCATTCATCCCGGGGGCTCATGTTCTACTATGGCCTGGATTTCCATGATCTGGCCCCGATCTTCATCCTCAATATATTGGCGTTTATCGTCGTGTGCGAGGCCTTCCTCCACATCAAGCCCCACTTCGGCTTATGGCTGAAGACCTTCAATGTCAAGCCGAAGGTAGTGGGTGGCCGCCAGGCGGAGTGCGGAGGCGCCATGGTGGGCAAGATGCCCAATGTTACATGGCTCGAGGGCTCCTTCATAGAGACCATAAAGGGGTGGCAATCGGGGTGGTTCTACATCACCGAGCCACGTGACCCTGCATGGGCAGTGGCCCCCGAGTTCCGATCTGGCATCCCCACGCAGCTCACCTCCTGGAAAGAGAAGGGCCTGTCCCGGGGTAGTTCGGAAGAGCTGACCGAACTCCAAACATGTATTCAAAACATGGTGAACAAGAAGCTCAAACTCGTCAACGTAGTCCAGGGCATGCTCGTCCGCCGAATCCTCCCGTGTCAACAACGTGCCTTCAACTTGTGGGAGTTCGACCCGGCCTAGCACCAAACTCTAAACAGGCTCTTCGATACAACACACAAGGATGCCTGGAAGGTGCTATTCATGGACGCCGAGGTTCCTCCTCCTACTATCGAGGATCGCGGATTCTGCGCGAAGCGCCAAGCCAGCGCGGTAAGGTGTTTTACCTCTTACAGGATACTTGTTTTCATAGTTCGACTCTATGCGGGATCTAAGCTCCCGTTCCTTTGACAGGACTGGCAGGAAATGGCCGGATAGATCGACTGTCCGGCTCCCTTACCCAAAGGCCCAGCAAACGCTCTCCTGATGGAGATGCTGACTCCGGCTCCTTACAAGGTGCCAGAGAAGACCAAGAAGGCCAAGGGAACCCGAAAGAGTTCCCGACGCCAGGTGTTATCGGACTCATCGTCTGATGACTCTGCGGCACACTCCTCCCCCTGAAGACGGGGAGGAAGAAGATGCTCCCCCTTCAGTTGGGGGAGACAAGAAAAGAAAGTCCGCCCCAACTGGAGGGGGGGGGAGGGTCCAAGAAGGGAAGGACTCTCCTTCCGGACAGCTCCACCCCCGCCGACGAAGGCGAAGACGAGTGGTTGCCCAGGGCCATGCCCCTGGGGAGGTCGTAAGTATTCGGACACCAGAGTAACTCATAGTATCCTTTTGCGCACTGCTTCCCCTAACGCCGAATATGATTATATAGGCCGCCACAAGCCCGTATCGATGTATCATCGGACGGCTCCTTGGGCTCGTCGGATATGGATAGCAATCCACTTCCGACCGCCACCTCCCCTTGCCCTGCGGACGATGCCGAGGTATTGTCTCAAGAGGCACCGGGCCGAGGGGAGACAGTCCCGGAGGCGCCTCAAGGCGACCGCCCGGACTCCGGGGGCAGGGGGGACGAGGCCCCTGAGGGCCCCGAGTTTGGCCCTCAGCTGAACATCACGCCGGAACCTCCAGTGGTTCCGGACTCGGGCAGGCGGCCTCCTTCCAAGAGGGGCAAGACGCCTGTGCCGGTGACCTATGTCCATCCAGAGGTGCCGGACAATCTGCTGGAAGCGCTTCGCAGCACTTCCATCGATGAGGAGTACCGTACTATTATGAGTGCGGTAGTCCAGAAGGTTCAGTCCGCCACGAGCAGATTGACTGAAGCCTGTGCCAGCCTTCTAACAGGCTTTGAGGTAAGTGTTAAAATATAGGAAAAATATTACCACATAGACAGTAGCCCCTGATGCTCTGTTCGGTGTTCATAAAGAAAAGCCGAACAGAGGATCAAACAATATCACCGGAGTCTAATTTAAGTATGTCAATATGCGTATGCAGGCTTCGCTGCTGGCCTCAGCCGCACTGACTGCGGAGGTCGCCTCACTGAAGCAGGACCTCCAGGGGTCCAAGAAAGAGCTCGGCCTTGCCAAGAGGCAGCTCGAGGAGAACAAGGGTAAGTAATACCCTGTCTATAGATATGTATATATAAAAGAAGAAGCAATTGCAAAATGACAGGATCATCGTATGTTTGCCAGGGGCCACGACTGAGGTGGCAACCCTGAAGCAAGCGCTAACCAAGGCCGAAGATAAAGCGGCTAAGGAGTGCACCGAGCGGGAAAAGGAAGAGGCTCGTGTGGGCGAGGTGCAGCAAGAGCTCTAGGCTCTTGTGTCGAAGCATGAGGCGCTGGAGCGTGACTCGAAGATGCGAGAGTCCGAGCTTGCCGCCGCCCGTGAAAGTGCCAAGGCCAAAGCACAGAAGGCCCTCCAGGAGATTGATGCGATGAGGAAGATAGCGGCGGGTAAGGCATTCTATATGCAAAGCAAGCATGTGAAAGTAAATTACCGATTACTTACCCGAATTCGGAGCTCTCCAGGAGCATTCACAGATTTGCCCCGCAGCGTGTCGGATGCTGCACAATTTTACCAGGCCGAGGAGATAAGCTCAAAGGAGAAGCTGTTCTGGTCTCAGTATACTGGGACCGAACACCCGATGCCTTTGAGCGACCAGCTAAAGCAGCTGGTCGAGCTGCACAAGGCGGCCGAATAGGCCATGAAGGGCCTTATAGTCTGGTTGTGGCCTGGCGACGCCCTTCCGAACAGCTACTTCGGCCTGGTGAGTCCGCTTGTGGATGTCTGCCCACGGCTGGAGGTCGTTAAGCAGTTCGTCTGCATCAAAGGTGCACGCCGGGCTTTTGCCCGTGTGAAGGTGCAGTGGGCCAAGCTAGACGCCGTGAAGCTGATCAAGGAAGGGCCGCCGTAGGGCAAGGAGCATCGCACCCCCGAAATTTATTATGAGGGTGTCCTGAAGGGTGCCCGTCTTGTAGCGGACCAATGTTCAAAGGATGTAATATTTGAGTAAACTTGCTTGTGTGATCCTGTATGATGAAAACTTGTTTCATATGCGCTATGCAACGCTTGTGTGAAAAATAACCCTAGTGCGGTTTAAGCCGCGTCTTGGGGCGTGCCGCAGTTTTGTCCCCCTCCCACCTGTGCCCATGGTATTTTTAATGCGTAATGATGTACGCATGGCACGAGTTTCGCCGTTCGGCTGGGACTGGGGTGGGGGCTGCATTGCTACGCGAGCTCAGATCGCGCCATTCGGTCTAGTTGCCGATTGCTCCGAGCACGCTTGAAGGTGTCCGGGTCTTGAAACACCGAACTGGTGGATTGCCTTGAGAGGTTGCTTTGCCCTTCTGCTGCGAGGGCCGCGGTGTGCTCCTCCATTGGGAGAGAGCTCTCTGTGTTTCCGTTGACTGTAATAACCCCGCGAGGTCCTGGCATCTTGAGCTTGAGATAGGCATAATGCGGTACCGCATTGAATCTCTCAAATGCGGTTCGCCCGAGAAGTGCATGATAACCACTGCGGAACGGGACTATATTGAAGATTAACTCTTCGCTTCGGAAGTTATCCGGGGATCCGAGGACCACTTCCAGTGTAATTGAGCCTGTGTAATGGGCCTCTACGCCTGGAACGACGCCTTTAAAGGTCATTTTTGTGGGTTTGATCATTGAGGGGTCTATACCCATTTTGCGCACTGTGTCCTGATAAAGCAGGATCAGGATGCTGCCGCCATCCATAAGGACTCGGGTGAGGTGAAATCCGTCAATGATTGGGTCCAGAACCAGTGCGGCGAATCCGCCATGACGGATACTAGTGGGATGGTCCCTGCGATCGAAAGTGATTGATAGGAGGACCATGGGTTGAACTTTGGGGCGACTGGCTCCAACGCATATACGTCCCTGAGCGCATGCTTCCGCTCCCTCTTGGGGATGTGGGTTGCGTATATCATGTTCACCGTCCGCACTTGTAGGGGAAACCTCTTCTGTCCTCCGGTGTCTGGCTGCCGGGGCTCCTCCTCGTCATCGCTATGTGGCCCCTTGTCCTTGTTTTCAGCAATTAACTTGCCGGCCTGCTTGAACACCCAACAATCCCTGTTGGTGTGATTGGCTGGCTTTTCTGGGGTGCCGTGTATTTGACACAAGCGATCGAGTATACGGTCCAAGCTGGACGGACCCGGTGTACTTTGTTTGAATGGATTTTTCCGCTGACCGGGTTTAGAGCCTTTGGATCCTACATTGACTGCCGTATCCTTGGTATTATCGCTGTTAATGCAGCGCTTATGTTTGTTGCGACGTGACCTGCTATTGCCGTCCTTGGTATCCGAAGTACCATGGTTCTTTGATATGTTATTACTGCGAGCTAGCCAGCTGTCTTCTCCCGCACAAAAGCGGGTCATGAGTGTCGTGAGGGCTGCCATAGATTTCAGTTTTCCTGACCAAGATGCCGGGCTAGCCATTCGTCGCGGATGTTGTGTTTGAAAGCCGCTAGGGCCTCTGCATCTGGACAATCAACAATTTGACTTTTCTTTGTTAGGAACCGAGTCCAGAATTGCCTGGCCAATTCTTCTGGCTGCTGAATTATGTGGCTCAAGTCATCGGCATCTGGTGGCCGCACATAAGTGCCCTGAAAGTTGTCGAGGAATGTGGCTTCCAGATCTTCCCAACAACTAATGGACTCTGCTGGCAAGCTCTTGAGCCAATGCCGCGCTGGTCCCTTGAGCTTTAGTGGGTGGTATTTGATGGCGTGTAAGTCATCACTGCGGGCCATGTGGATGTGGAGGAAGAAATCCTCGATCCATACCGCGGGATCTGTTGTGCCGTCGCATGATTCAATATTTACAGGTTTGAAACCTTATGGGATTGGATGATCCATTACTTCGTCTGTGAAGCATAATGGGTGTGCGACGCCTCTATATTGGGCTATATCCCGACGCAGCTCGAATGGGTCTTGCCCGCTGTGTTCGGCCCGGCCGGATTTATTTCTATATCCGGCGTGACATTTATCATCTCGCATAGTGGCGCGCCCTCGTGATCCGTAGATCGATCTTGCATGCTTTGCTTTGTCCTCCAATATGTCTCGTAGGTCTGGCGTATCTCCCCATGCCTTTTTGTTTGAATGGCGTCGGGGTGCAGGCTGAGTTTTTGGCTGGAATGCCTCTCTATCACGGCCACGAGGTGGCCGATCAGCCGCGTCATACGCTTCTTCCTCCAGTCGGGGTAGCAACCTGCATTTTGGGTAACTCTTGGAGGGGTGCTCGAGTTTATATTCCTCGGCCGCGAGGACTTCAGTCCATCTGTCAGCTAGCAGATCTTGATCAGCTTGAAGCTGCTAATGCTTTTTCTTAAGGCTATTTGCCATGGCTATAAGCCGGCGTTTGAAGCGCTCTTGTTCGACAGGATCCTCTGGTACGGCGAATTCGTTGTCGCCGAGGCTTGCTTCGTCTTCAGAGGGGGCATGTAATTATCATCCTCCGCCTCTCCATCTGCTGCTCTCTCAGGAGGGCTGGTTCCTCCATCCTCCTACTCTAAATCTTGATGGAGGGGATTGTTGTTATCTTCGGCACTATCCGGAGTGTTATTATCTCCTGTGCTGGTATCACCACTTTTGCTTTGGCGGGACTTAGAGCGGCGCCGCTGATGTTGGCGCTTGGGTTGCTTCTTGGAGGGGTCATCCTCCGCTATCTCGTCGCCATTGCCTTCTTTGGGTGTATCCACCATGTATATATCATTTGATGAGGTGGCTGTCCAGTGCCCTTGTTGGGGAACGTAGTAATTTCAAAAAAATTCCTACGCACACGCAAGATCACGGTGATGCATAGCAACGAGAGGGGAGAGTGTTGTCTACGTACCCTTGTAGACCGATAGCGGAAGTGTTATGACAACGTGGTTGATGTAGTCGTACGTCTTCACGGCCCGACCAATCAAGCACCGAAACTATGACACCTCCGAGTTCTAGCACACGTTCATCTCGATGACGATCCCCGGACTCCAATCCAGCAAAGTGTCGGGGAAGAGTTCCGTCAGCACGACGGCGTGGTGACGATCTTGATGTTCTACCGTCGCAGGGCTTCGCCTAAGCACCGCTACAATATTATCGAGGATTATGGTGGAAGGGGGCACCGCACACGGCTAAGAGAACGATCACGAAGATCAACTTGTGTGTCTATGGGGTGCCTCCTGCCCCCGTATATAATGGAGTGGAGGAGGGGAGGGACGGCCCTCTCTATGGCGCGCCCTAGGGGAGTCCTACTCCCACCGGGAGTAGGATTCCCCCTTCCTAGTCCAACTAGGAGTCCTTCCATGTAGTAGGAGTAGGAGACAAGGAAGGGGAAGAGGGGAGAGAAGGAAGGAGGGGGCACCGCCCCTCCCCCTAGTCCAATTCGGAATAGTCAATGGGGGGGGGGGCGGCCTTCCTCTCCCTCTCCCCTAAAGCCCAATAAGGCCCATATACTTCTTCCCCCGTATTCCCGTAACTCCCCGGTACTCCGAAAAATACCCGAACCACTCGGAACCTTTCCGATGTCCGAATATATTCATCCAATATATCAATCTTTACGTCTCGATCATTTCGACACTCCTCGTCATGTCCCCGATCTCATCCGGGACTCGGAACTCCTTTGGTACATCAAAACTCATAAACTCATAATATAACTGTCATCGAAACCTTAAGCGTGCGGACCCTACGGGTTCGAGAACAATGTAGACATGACCGAGACACGTCTCCGGTCAATAACCAATAGCGGAACCTGGATGCTCATATTGGCTCCTACATATTCTACGAAGATCTTTATCGGTCAGACAGCATAACAACATACATTGTTCCCTTTGTCATCGGTATGTTACTTGCCTGAGATTCGATCATCGGTATCTCAATACCTAATTCAATCTCGTTACCGGCAAGCCTCTTTACTCGTTTCGTAATACATCATCTCACAACTAACTCATTAGTTGCAATGCTTGCAAGGCTTATGTGATGTGCATTACCGAGAGGGCCCAGAGATACCTCTCCGACAATCGGAGTGACAAATCCTAACTCGAAATATGCCAACCCAACATGTACCTTTGGAGACACCTGTAGAGCTCCTTTATAATCACCCAGTTACGTTGTGACGTTTGGTAGCACACAAAGTGTTCCTCCGGTAAACGGGAGTTGCATAATCTCATACTTATAGGAACATGTATAAGTCATGAAGAAAGCAATAGCAACAAACGAAACGATCAAGTGCTATGCTAACGGAATGGGTCAAGTCAATCACATCATTCTCCT